>NW_027412549.1:20477995-20947457 GCF_025532065.1 Leptinotarsa decemlineata
AACAAAGGATCGTAACTAATCATTGTGCATTGCGGAGGAAGTGAAGGATGGGTTCCGAATTCTTTGAAATTATGTGGAAAAAACTTGAGGGACTGCAATGTTGACTATCATAAGAACATGGAAGCTAATATTTTCGAGGAATGACTTGAAAACACATTGATTCCAAATTTAGATGCGAATAATGTAATAGTTCTCAACAACTCTTCCTGTCATTCGCGCCTTATCAAAGTACCCAATAAAAATAAGAGGAAAGATGAAATACATAGTTTTTTAATGGATACCAATTTGTATTTTGAAGATTACTATACCAAAAACCAACTACTTGAAGTTTTACAGACAAAAATATTTGAAAAAGTGTTGCTCTTGAGAATATTGCTGAAAAGTATGGACAAACCATATTGAGACTTCCCCCCTATATTTGTGTTTTCAATCCCATCGAGTTGATTTGGGAAAAATTGAAATAAAATAATTTTTGAATAAAAATTTTGAATAAAAATAATTTTCCAAAATTTGATAGGAAGGTAATAGAGCTAATTAAACAAGAAGAATCTAATATTACCGAAGAAGACTGGCAGAAAAGGATTAAAAAAATAATTTTAGTTGAAAAAGACTTTATGAAGATTGGCCATTTCCATATTAATGGTGCAAATGAATTCATTATTGATTTAAATAACGACAGAGAATATGGAAGACGAATTATCAGAAGCTTTTGAAGAAAGTTTGCGAAATTTTTTTGAAGCGATATAGTTATTGTGATTCTTATATAATCAGAAATGATTATTGAATAACGAAATTATTTAGCTCCCTAACTATATTATTGAAGGGTAGCTGTTGCACTATATCGTTTACTTGAACTATACCAACAAATTCCTCATTCCGAATGAAAAAATTTTGTATAAAGATACACTGATAACCAAATACACAACAAAATATATATTAGGTTGTTTCAAAAGTTTTGTCTGTTTTTATTAACCTATTTTTAACTGTAATATCTTAGTAAATATGTACTCATTTGATTAAATCGAAATAAGCGCTATTTGAATCAGTGCACATTTGCCAATGTAACACAAGTCGATCAATTTCGTCAGCATGAAAACTGTGTGCTCGGGATTCGATGAAATCGATGAAGGCCGTTTTTGCTTTTGACCACTCGAATATGTTTTCAACCATCAAGAACCTCATGGGTGCTAACGCCCAGTTCTTCAGCCACCCCACGCACCGTTTGTGATAGGTCAGTCTCCAACAGGATCCTCAAATCCTCATCCTGGATTACTGTAGGTCGACCACTTCGGGGCACAATTTCTGAAATATCCGAAATGAAATTAATAGTATCATTAATTGCCTGGTTAATTTTTCGGGCTGTTTCGGTAGCGCTTTGGTTCAATTTGAATTCGTAGAGGAAAATTGGCTGAAAATCGCTTAACAGTATCATATAGTAATAAGCTGAAAATAGTCCAAAAATCGAAATTGGGAAAAAAGAACAGAGCCAATGTATAGAGTACAAAATTCTTTATCGATTAGAGGGTTGCCTTTCATGTTTCAGGATTTGGCAACCCTAGTGTTGTAATCTGGCAACTGACAGCTCTATCCTAAAGTTGGACATTTTTGAGCTTATACGTACTTTCCGAAAACCATTGATGCTGTGCGCGAACTGATATTGCAAGATCATCATGTGACCTATCAGTGGGCCAGCATACATTCAATATTGCATAAATATTAGACCGTCAAAAAAAATTGTTCGCGTTGGATTCCACACAATTTTTCAATCGCTCAAAAAAAGGTTCGTGTCGATTGGTCGAAGGAAATGCTCAAAAAATACGATCACGGTACTTTGAAACACGTCTATGACATCGTGACAGGTGATGAATCGTGGATTTATGCGTATGAGCCCGAAAGTAAACAGCAGTCGATTGTATGGATGTTTCAAGATGAGCCAAATCTAACAAAAGTTGTTCGCGCATGAAGCACTTCCAAGCAAATGGTCGCCTGTTTTTCCAAAAAACTGGACATGTCGCAACCGTACCACTAGAACAACGCAGAACAGTCAATTCTAAGTAATTCTAAGTAAACAACCAATTGTTTGATAGTTGTCTTCCAAGAAATCAGGAGAACCAACCGCCGAAAACAGATCACTCTTCAACACGAGAATGTGAGCTCTCACACATCGGCTCAAACAACTGCATTTTTGACCCAAAACATTGATTTGATGAGTCATCCGCCGTAAAAAACAAACTGAGAGGTCAACGTTTTTCGACACCTGAAGAAGCGGTTGCTGCATTCAAAATCCATGTTTTGGAGATACCTCAATCAGAGTGGCAAAAGTGCTTCGACAATTGGTTCAAACGCATGCAGAAGTGTATAGATCTTCATGGGGAATGTTTTGAGAAATGATAAAGTGATTTTTGATGATTACTATTTGTTTTTGTTCTCTAATCCCGAAATATAAAAGGCAACCCTCTACCACTACACAGTAGAATAAATATTTATTGAGATATGGAACTGCACAAACACATAGCATTCAATTCAAGACGTTTATCAACAGTGTCAGACATGTATTTTTAGTTACATTAGGTTGTTGTACGGGGGGGAGGCTACTATAGGCTTATGCCTTTTTAGGGTTAGGGCCTGATTAACAGGTGTTTTTTCAAGCTATCACTCTGATCTATCTTAATTCAATCTCTCTTAGTCTATTTCAATCTAAATTATTGGTTAGTTTTAACGATTCTTGATGCGTGCTGGGTAGTTTTATTTGATTGCGACGGGTGTACATTTGGGGTTCGGGAAGGCCTATGGTGGGAGAGGATGAGACTTCAGTGTGCTCCAGGTTGTGTGCTGTCCACTATCTTATCACCAGTGGGTACTCCTCGATGATGTCCTGGATCCGCTTCGGAGGGTCTTACAGGGCTCCTAGGAGTCTGGCTGGGTAAATGAGAGTTTTTTCCTCGGAGACGTTCTGGTGCCACCTCGAAGTGTCTAGGAGGTGGCCAGTGTGTTGATGGCAGCAGTGTTGTTGCCGCTTATTGTGCTGGCGACGTATAGGCTTTGGACTTCCTGAAATCTTGAGTTTATTGGGATAATTTTCACTGTGCTACACAGATCTTGAGAAGGGAATCGAAAGGAAGGTCATGGATATTGTTTAGGATTGTTCACTCGGTTGATGGGATGCGGTGATATCATCTCGGTGAGAGAGTGCAGTAGATGGTGGCTTTATACCCCAAGTAGGTCACCAAGTCTTGGAGTGGGAGATTCTCTTCCAAAAGTCTGAGGTTCAAGTCTGTGGTGTTTGGGTGCCTGAAGGGGATGGTTTGGGTTTTGCTGGGGTTTATTTTGATACGCTACTTGTTGCTTCAGCATTCAAAGTGGTTTATTGTTGTTTGGGTTTGAGTTTGTGGAATTAGGGTATTAGGGTTGAGAAAGTATAGAGTGGTAGGGGCGTCGCGTAGATTAGAAATAGAGAAAGGGCTAGGACAGAACCCTGATGGATTCTAGATTTGGGTGTGAGGGGAGAGGATAGGGCGTCACCGACTTTTACGCGGATTTATCGGTTGGAAAAGTATGAGGCAACTAGTCTAATGAAGTGGGGTGGTAGGTGTATTTGGATAGGTTTCCAGATCAGACCTTATCGAAAGCTGTTTGGATAGCACGTGACATCAAAACGTACAGAAATTTTCAAACAACCTAATAACTAGAGTGACATGATAATTTTCAAATCTTACAAACTACATTTCTCTTTAAACAATGATGAAGACAAATATGCTACAAAACATATTTTCAATTCTCAAATATGTGATGGATTGTTTTGGAAATGAAGTGAATATAAATAGTACTTTTTTTCCCAAATATTGTATCCAAGCTGACGAATATTGTTCCATTTTTTATAGGTTTCGAAGTGGTGTTTCATTGAAAATGTAAAAATGAACTTCATTTCACATATTTTTCTCAAACACAATATCTTATCTCTCATTTTTTCCAGAACTTATCTTCTGATAAAGGAAGCAGGTCCGATGGTGATACTGATAATAATCTATTTGTAATAAAAGAGAATAACGAAGAAATAGAAAATATTTCTGATGAAGAGGGTGAATTGGTCGACTTAACTGATGTTGAAAGATAATTTCTTAATTTTCCTACTGTTACTATTATATGTGCTTATCAGAATTCATGTGATTTTCTGTCAATAAACTGATTAAATAAATTTTACTTTTATTTTCTTGATTGTAAAGTTACTTTTGCATTTTTATGACTTTTCATTGTTAATTTTGTGGCGATTATGACTTATTTTCATTGAAATTTCTAATCTAGAGTGACTTATGCATCAGTAGAATTGTAGAATAGTGTTGAGGAATTGTTTTTATGAAAAATGAGGCCTCAACTCCTTCAGTAACAGAAAACATGTTAAATTTGTTCACATTATACATTATTCAATTATTGTGACATTACAGAAGTTATGACGCAAATATAACTCGTCTGCGTTGCATAAAAACTACTACTCTGCATTACGAAGTCTGGTCCGACTACACCCTACATAAAATGTCAAGGTAGACCATGAGAATGTTGAAAAGTTGATTCATTGATCCGAACTGATTTTAGGAATAAACCGACCCATTACTTGATAAAAATTATTAACAATGTCCATTATAATAGTTAACCAATTTCCACAAACACTTTTTTATTCTAGTTGCGTTTCTATAACACCCTAGTTTCGTCAGTAATAAAATAGTACCTGCACACGCTGGTCTAAAATACAATTCTTATATCCAACAGTAGTAATTACCTCACATAATTGATTAATGGTAAATGAGATAACAAGTATAATTTGAAATACTATAACAATCTAATTTTTGGACAGCAGGTGAATTTTGAATATGAAAAAAGATTTAACAATGGTGAGTGGTTAACCTCTTGTTGGTCACTCAATAGGGAATTTGAATGTTAGTTAGTATATTAATTTATTTTTCATTCCCAAGAGACTACTGTGGTTCATACAAGAAATTATTTATACAAAAAATATTCATACATTGATATGTATGAATATGTAGCTGAATATTACTGGTACGAAACCAGATTAGGACATGGGCCAATAAGAAGCACACATATTACTGGACAAAAGTACCTGGCAACAAACATAGTAGAACCTTCATTAGGGAGCCGTCCGAGAAAAGAACCGAAGAACTACTTCAATATAATAGGGATCGGCTCAGAATAATTACAGGGTTACTAACTGGTCATTGTCCGCTTAGAGGACACCTGAATAAAATGGGACTGTTCAACGGAGACCTCTGCTGTAGATTATGCAACGAAGGGATAGAAACAGCTCTATACATCTTATGTGAATGTGAGGCACTGAATCCCAGGAAGTAAGCAATATATGGACGTACAATATTACGTTCAGAAGAATATGACGAACACCCAACACGGAACCTGTACAAACTAGTACAGGGAACGAGACTGATGGAATGGGTGTCATGACAAGATGGGAGAATAAACGCAATAAGCCCAAGAGGCTGCAGTGTTTCCTGGAGACTTGGACTAAATGGACAAGTCAGACAGCTCCCAAAAAGAAACCCTGTTTATGCTATACAGGTATACCATACATGAAGGTATACCCCACATACAGGTATACCACACCTAAATTAATTTGACGATTTGCTTTATTTATTATTGTACAATATGTCCTTAAGAGGAATCCATGCCCACTTGAAACGTATTTTACTTATAGTTTCTCAACCAGTTATCCGATTTTCATGCAACTTGCACCGATCGCTTCAAAAAATATTCCTCAAGTGCCTGACTATTGTTTTTCGAATTTTTGAAAAGAAAAAAAAATATCCCAACTAAATTGTTTTGAAATCATGGAAAATGAGAGTTACCCTCTGATGAATATAGTTTTTTTGAAATTAAGTACATTTTCAAATCATCACATTTTAAATGAAAACTTTGAGAAGTAAAATAGAAAATGCATTTACGGCAACCAGTTCGTGGCGCCCTCTGATCACCCGACAATCTCTTCCCTGATCGCAAATGCAACGGCAAACGGCGTGCGGATTTTTATTTATGGGCTGCAATTCGTTCATTGTGAATTTCTCCTTCATGTTTTTGAATTCGGAACTTGCTTTTTGGTGTGATTTTGGGAAAGGAAGGCTAGACGCTGCGAAAGGAAAACGATAGTATACAAGTGAGAAAATACGTAGGCGTTGAAACATCGGTAACAAATCAGTAACTATTCAATTAGTTTAATCGCACTATTTTATAAATTTGAGCGATATCATTATGACTCAAAGTTAGTTACATACTGAAAACGATGTTTAGAGCAACTTCAACTTCGCATTCAATTTTATTTTTGTATGACAAAAGGAATATTCATGTCCGATTTTATAGTCGTATCTTTGATTTAGTGAATTATAATAAAATTATGGATTGTTAATAATAATTACGTTTATCCATAATTCAATGCAATGGTAATAAAATGATTGTTTATCTATTTTTTCTTTTAATTGTAATTGCTACCATTTGTTGATAAATTTTCGGAAATCAATTTATTACTTGTCAGGTATTCCCAGAGTATTATTTTGAGACCATTATAGATGGTCAGGTAGGTATTACTAGTTAGGTAGGTAACGCCTTAGGTAGGTATTACTTATGCATTTTCGACAAATATAAGCCCTGGTTACTTAGAGGTATTGTTTATGTGTGACGTCTCATCGAGCATGTGGCATTCGAAACCCATCGATTCGTAGATTATTATTAGTCAAAAATTTTGAAAGCTTCATATGTAAGTGACTTTCGTTTCCTGCATTAATGTGAGTTTGTACTTAATTGTGTTTGAATTACGTTCCATAAAATATCTACTCTTAGGTGCTTTTGTGGTCATGGGAAAGATAAAAGAAAGGCTAGGCGCTGCGGAGAGAAAAAGGTTGTTCCCAAGTGAGAAAAGACGTAGTCGTAGAAACATCGGAAAGAAATCGTTAATTAAGAGGTAAGTGCTTTTAACTATTCAATTGATAAGTTTCATGAAAAGGAGACGCCAACTTCAGAAAATTACGAGACGCAAAAATAAAGACCGTCCACCAAAATTTAAGAAGAAATATGCTCTGCCAGATAAGGAATACGGCCCAGACGCTATCCCTGATCCTGATTTATCTACCGATCAATTCGAGCGAAAAAAATACGATTTTCTCAATTGATTAAAAAAACTACCGAAGAGATAAAACTCATTGAACTCAATACAAGAAGTCAATCTGGCAATCCTTTATGGCAACAGGAGAGAAGTATTCGCTTAACAGCTTCACATTTTGGTGACATTTGCAAGATGCGAAAAACAACATCTTGTGTCAATAAGGTGAAAAAATTACTTTATGCCACCTTCAGAGGAAACGAAAACACCAAGTATGGAAGAGAATATGAGCCATTCGCAATTAGACAACTAGAGAATGATTTTGATGTCAAAGTAATACTTTCTTTAATGATACACAAGAGTAAATATTGATTTTTTTTGTCACAGGTTGAACCTTGTGGAATGTTCATTGATGAATACGACTATATTTTTGGAGCCAGTTCTGATGGGTTGAAAGTAGAAGACGCAATTGTTGAGGTGAAGTGCCCCAAAACTGCGTCAAAAATGCACCCCAAAGAAGCAATCGAGCAAAAAATAATAAATTTCTGTACTCTAGATGAGAATCTACACTTACAGCTGAAACAAAATCATAATTATTACTATCAAGTACAAGGACAGCTACACATTACTCAGCGTTCCCTGTGCTATTTTGTAATTTGGACTCCGTTGGGAATTTTAGTTGAAAAGGTGAGTTTTAGTAACATACCTATAACAATCTGTGATATCAAAACGATAAATTGGTTTTTATTCATGTTTTAACTGCCTTTAAAAACTCACCCCAATCATTCAAAAATATTTCTGATTATAAATATTAAAATTATAGGCTGACCACTTTATGTATTAATTCTGTTTTATATTCCATGACCTTATAAGATTGATAGGAATTTTTTTTAGATTATCAAGGACGATTCATTCTGGACGAATGAAATGAAACCAAAGTTGTAAAATTTTTACAACAGTTGCCTCCTGCCCGAATTGATAGATCCTAGATACCCGAGGAAATTGGAAATTCGCAATCCACCACGCCAGTAAACATACCATTGAAAAGTCTAGTTCACAAATGCTTTTTAGGTCAAAACTTTTTGTCGGCTCCTAAAAGTATGGTTGAAGTGTCATTCGATTCAGAATTTTTTTCTGTTTGATAATATAGGTGCATTTTCGAAAATAGAAGGAATTTTATTACGACCAATGTAGGACAACCTTTGTTGAAGATGAAATAATTCTGGCAATAGCCTCATGATAATAATAGAATAATAAAACATCATTCACCATTGAAAATATTCAAACGATTAATTAATCTCCAAACGTAAAACAATTACGCTCCATCAATGGAGTTTGCCGTGCCCCTTCTGTAGTGTGTGTATTCGAGTCGCAACAACATTAACCTGTCGATTTGCGTAATGAATATATCCATCAAGATAGAAGGAGGCGTCCTTTGTTCAGTATGTCTGTGATTGTAAAAATAGGACCGCCTACCATATTCTTAGACATTTACCGTTAGATGCAGTTCGAGGATCCAGTTGCAGGTATGGAGGGCTCTTAATGTTTAAATGTTATAGCTATATATAAAACAATTTTCAGTTATATAAAAAAAATAATTTCACAATATTGCCTATCTAAATTTATTTTCACATTGTGGAAATAATTTAAACATTTAAAAATTGCATAAGAACTTATTGCAAAATAATAGATAAGGCAAATTGTAAAATTAATTTAGGTGTAGTATACCTGTATGTGTGGTATACCTGTATGGTATACCTGTATAGCATAAATGGGGTTAGTTTCGCAAAGTAGCTCTTGAAGATGATCTCTTGCTGATCGAAACACGTGTCAAGGTGTTAAAAAAAACGATTTGGTGTTGGGAAAAAACTCCAGTAATATTCATTACCACACCAAAGGTTCCAATCAGTGTATATCATAAGTTCAAATATTTTAGCACTGGTCTAGTTATCAACAAAGAAAAACAAACAAATATAGTTATGTGAATGAATAAAACAAATAGTTCTTCGATGCTATTTTGAATTTTTCAGTGTTGGAAAATTAGTAATTCATTATACGTAATTACTCCTTTGTACATTATATATTTTCTGGAAAATGCAGTTTTGAGATTTTTTTACCAGATTATTGAGCTGTCCTGCTCATTTATCATGTAAATTTCTATATTTTATAACGGAGTGCAGCTTTGATAGTTTTATTCTGTGAACTTTTGAATGGTCTCAAAGTTGTATTTGAATCAGTTTCCTATGTACTAAGCAAATATTGTAATCTTTAATGAATGAGTTAAAACTAAATTAGCTCTATATACTTGTTTTATATAGACTCTCAATGATTGGAGCTACCTTTTTACGAAAGAGTTTCATCTGTATTCAAACCTGAAAGCTAAACGCCATTGGACCTTTCAATTTTAAAACTAATTATTACAGTTTATTGTATGAATACTTTGTTCAGGCCAGTCTCAACTCCCTACACTGTAGATTAATGGACTGACACTTATTAGAAAACGACTATTCCCCTGGCTAATACCACGAAGGGCGTTGAATTATATCCGACAGGTGTCAGTGCAGGATTCTTCACTGAAGTTATTCCTGCATATGCCGTTCGCAATACAACTGCCGCAATAGATTAACAAATCCACAACAAGTGTTTCGCTGCACAGTAGCTTTTTCAAGCGTGTTCATTAACAAACTGAATTCTACGTACATTGTGATTTATATATACTTTTTGAAATATTACTATCTACCTAGAAACTAATCATATTCTAAGAACTAATTGATGACGATTATACTTGAGTTTAACGAACATTTATACCTGATTTCAATGACTAGGTCAACTAATTATCTCACAATAAAATGTGAATGTTTTGAAGTTAATACATACAACAGTCTATTTAATAAATATAATAAAATATATTTATTAAATACAAAACAAAGTCACCTTCACAAGAAACAGAACACACTACTCCTATGCAGATGAGGACGCTTGATAATGAAGAAACCGGATGATTATTTATGGCATTTTAAGGACGCAAATATAATAGACCTGCGAAGTGTTGATCAGTTTACCGATGTTTCAAAGTATTCAACGAACTGGTTCACCTATTCGCTCGTACATCCTATCGATATGCAGAAGCTATCTTGTTACGGGGGGCAAATTTTATGGAATCATCTTACTTTTCAATTATTTACGATGACGATGCATAGACAATAAAAATGATCCCGGTAAGAATTTAGTTCTAACATTCAACATTGTTGCCGTTAGCTCTCAGTTCAATTTGTATAAGGGTTACCATCAATTGAAAATTGTTATACTATAGTTTAGTATTCCCATGGTTCCATGTTATGAAGGTGAAGGTGTCCTCAACGTATCTCAACCAGATACGAGGTTCCTTGTAGGCTACTTCAGTGGTTAGAGTTTCAAACCACTCTCTATATATGTTGGCTATGACTGGTGAAAGTGGCGATCCCATTGACAATCCCTTATGTTGTGTAAATAATTCGTCCTTCAGTTGGAATTTACAGTTTCGTACACAGTATTCTAGTAATTTCATAATTACTTCTATAGGTAAATTCGTTCTATCTTCCAGATCCCCCTCTTCTGTATGATTTGAAGTGCTTCTTCGATCAGAACGTTGGTGTTGAGGCTTTCTACGTCGAAACTGATTAGTTGTTTGTTGTTCCTTGTTGTTTGCAGTGTTTTTTATGCTTCAGTTACTAACTGTTAGTAAATGATAATCATCATCATCAGACCGGTTTTGAGGTATTACCTCTCATCTGTGCAGGAAAGATCCGACCCAAATAGCAGTGTGCCTGGGACTCGATTGATTTCATCGCACTTCGACTGCTTGTATGAAACATTCGTTTAAGAGAAAGATTGTCAATTAGTAACAGCCCCATCTTTCTCGATGCAGTCTTTAGTCTTGTTTGGTACATGGGATGTTTCTTCTCCGTTTGGGGATTTGTTCGCGAGATTCAATTCTTAGGAATTAATGAAAATGCATAAAATTAATTCATGAATCACACGAGATAATATTTTCCCACGATTGAAGTTTTGCTTTGTAACTCTACCACACGGTACACTCACGAAGATTTTTAAAATTCTACAAGTCTTCAATGAAAAAGACAGGAAATCCTTATTTGATAAATAGAAGATGTTAACATTACGGTTTGCCATATTTGTGTAATTATTATGCAATCACAAACCTATCACTATCTAAGTGCTACCTTCATGTTACTCTCAATGGGTAATCTTGGAAGCAGAAGATGTAATCTGTGTCCATTATAACTGAAGCAGCGATAGTTTATTTCTAAGAAAATCCCCTGAACACAATTGATTGTTAGGAAATTTATTTGTCCCTCCAAGGTATTAAAAAGATGAAATATGTTCACTGCACTGAATATAATAACTAGTAGTCAGTTATAGCAAAAATAATTGTAGAGTGAGATCTTTCCTCGTTCATCGATACAGTACCCGTTCAGTCACCGTTTCTCCCTGTATAAAATATCTACACTTGTTTTACAGAATTCATCGTTTATCAATACAGGGTCTTTCACGACGAGCGTTCGTTAGGAATATATGGAGAACGATTCAAAATGAAAACTTGAAATTCTGTGGTAGAGACTTTTACAAAATGGCCCTCTCAACAAAAGTATTTTGAACTTCCGGTCTCTTTCCGTTATACCGGAAGTTGGGAGCAATTTCCTTATTTCAAATAGAATACCCTGTATTTTATTACATTTTTTAATTTCTCAACACATTTTAGGCCCACCAAGACAGCTTTGAAAACAAATATGTCAAAATTTGATGCGATATAATTGACGTGTATTTCGTAGTTTTCTATTTGTGTGCAAAATGTCTCGTTTAGGGTATTCTAATGAATTTGAGGAAACTTCTGAGAAACTGTCGTGATTTCGGATCTTTTTCGTCTGTCATCAACAAAAAAAAATACTCGTAGACAATGAGAACATCGAAATTGTAGTTTTGGCCTACTTCACAGCCTATCCAGAAAATTTGTTGAAAGACGCAGAAAAGTCACTTAGAATTTCATGTTCACCAATGAACCGGATTTTCATCAAACATAAGTGGCGTCCCTTTAAATATCACCAGATTAAAAATCTGAAACCTCACGACTTACCTGCACGAGTGGAATTCTGCGAATGGTTTCTTATCAAGATACAGAAGATTATCAGTCCAAAGGGTAAGGGAGCCAGGCTTCAACCTGTCTGAAATCAAGACGACGTGCAAGATACAGGAGGACCCTGAGTACATGAAGAACATGATATGGACAAATAAAGCCAAATTTGCCAAGAATGGTATGTACAACCGTCATTATAGTCATTTTATGGCAGCAGAAAATCCAAAGCTCGTTCGCCAGCGCAAAGTCCAGGATTCCTGGAGTTTTTTGCGATATAAAGGAAGACCGAATTTTATGTTTATATCTTTATGAAGAGAATTTAAATATCAATAGATATTCGCATATAATTTGGAATGTGGTTGGTGAATCCATAAGCCATGTCTCTAAACAAAACTGTTCCTAGTTATGGTATCAGATGGATGGAGCCCCTGCACATAGTACTGATACCGTTGCTGGGTTGTTGAATGGGATGTTCGAAGATTAGTGGCTTTGCTACAATGGGTCATTTAAATTTCCTCCTCGCTCTCCAGACCTGACGCCACTGGACTTCTTCATCTGGGGATATATCAACGAAAATGTTTATGCGGATTCTCCTATCTTCCAATGATTTTATATTTAACTTGGTTAAGAGTTGACTATACTCGTATTCATTTCGTTGAATACCAAAGTGAAAAGCACAATTACTTAAGAATTTCGTTTGAACATTCTCAATCAAATCTATATGATAGCGTGAAATTGCTATGCATAACACTTGACAATACCTTATCTTGGCATCAACATACGAATCAGCTTAGGAGCAAGTTATCCAGCACTATTTATGTTCTACGACAACTTCAAAATATTACCAGCTTCGATATATTAAAAATTACTTATTATTCGCTTTTTCATTCTCAGATTGGTTATGAGATTGTTCTTTGGGGAAACTCACCTGGTTCTCTCAATATCTTCAGGTTACAAAAACGAGCCATTCGAATATTGGCAGATGTAGGTTTTCGGGAACCGTGTCAGCCAATTTTCACGAAAACCAGGCCACCAAACGCGGACTGCGATTCCAAGAATTGCATTTACCGGATACCCTGTGAGTGCGGAAAATCCTATATTGGTGAAACTAAGAGGCCATTGAATGTTCGTATTGCCGAGCACAAGAAACACACACAGCGAGGGGAAACCAGCAAATCAGGAATAGCAGACAATGTTTGGACCCATCAACACAACATCGAGTGGTCCCAAGCTGAGATCTTGCACAAAGAGGTACATTGGTTTAGGAGAAAATTCAAGGAAGCCGCATACATGTTGTCCAACAACGTATTCAGCCAAGCCAGCGTAGAAATACGCAACATATGGAAACCCATCATTAAGCGAAAAATGGCCAACTCTGGCCAAAAACGGTCATCTCCCACGGAACCAGTGAAGCGGAAAATGGAAAGCGGGGATAAGTGAAAGTACTCGAACGACCTATAAATAGTCATCTCTCGGAGGAATCAGTCCAGCCATCACCTGAAGACGATTTAAGATACTAACAATCGAAACGTCGTGAACTAACGTGACTTGGAATCTCTCCACTTTTTATTTTTTTTTTCATTTCTTTATTTTGCTTAATATAATTGTTATTTTCAGCTTTTCATTTTGAAGTCTCTTTTTTTAGTTGTTTCAGGGATTTCGAATCATTTTATATAGTAGACAATAGAAGTCAGAACTAGTGAAATTCATCATGAAACATTGTCAATCACCTTCAAACAAATGGTGAATATCTGTCTTAATCATCCCATTCAGTTTTGTTATACTGGGTGAGTAGTTGTTTACAGCTGATTCTCGGCCTCCCCCCACCACTATGACGTATTAATTGCTTTTTTTATTGGTTGTTGTTTGGTGAAGTTTTTTTTGTTGTGCAGTGAAGTCAAGGCGTTGTGACCTTGAAGTGTCTGGTGCATGGATCGTTCAGATTTTTTTTTTCATATGAGATTTTGTGTGTTTATGTGTGTGTGTGTGTGTGTAGGAGAATGCACGGTACAGGGTTTCATCATGTGCTTGTTTGTCTATGTACAAACATACGTCTGCATACTTCGAAGATCCTCCAAGTAATAAATGCTCCATCGGTGTTAGGGCACCAAGTTAGTAGTGGAGTGACGTCACAGCAATAACCGTTCAACGGCTAGAGAGCGACATGTTCACTCCACGACGTGTGGCAGAGTAATGCGTATTCATCGGTCTGCCCTCACCTCTCCGAAGCGATGAAGGTTCGCTCTAGCCCCGCTATCGATGGTGACACAACGGCAGCCGAGGACCGTTTGCCTAGCGTCTACCCTCTCCGAGACCGCAACGACCACTGCTTGCTCGTATATCGACATCTGTTATCGCATTCAGTTGGGAGGTAATCTTGGCGCATGTAGTTGAGAAGTGGGGTTGGCTATGACGTCTTGACGGGTCCTATCAGAGTGTATTTAAGAAGCGTACGAGTGTTGGCTATGTCAGTTTACATCAAGTGAGTTAGTGAGAACTATTATATAAAATGTATTCCTGTGACTGTGGTAAATCTTTCACTCGTAGTGATAATCTTCGTCGGCATCAGCTCCAGAGTTGCCAAGGAGGGCCTGCAGTGAAACGGGTGAGAGTGGATAATGCAACACCTATGTATACGTGCAATTGTTGTAATGTGACAATTCCTATGAGCCAAGTGAATTCTCACCGAAGAACCATGAGTCATAAAAATAATGCATGTGTTCAATTGTCTGACGGTGTTCAAATTATAACGAATGCATTCAATTGCCGCATTGCTACATACAGGGTGGAGAGTTCGATTGTAACCAGTGACTACATGTCATTTTTCAATAAGATTAGGCAGAAGGTCATTGAATTACTGGAATCAGCCATCAGGATCCATAAAAGCATCAAGGTGAATATGGAAGTTTTTGGGAATTATATTCTTCAGACTGATGATTCGAGGGACACGAAGTCATTTAATTCCCAAAATAAAATAGTGGACCAATCTTCAGATTTGAATGCTGTTTTTGATGGATTCCGTGATGTAATTGTGGCTCAAACGACTGAGTTCCAGGATCGTGACTCAGGTATTTATTTTTTAAAAATTTCAATAAGATTGAATAGTAATATTTTTTTTTATAATTCAGGTTGGACTTGTGAAAAAATATTGTTTCTCGAGGTCAACATTAATAAATACAGTCCACTGGAAGGACGTTCATATGTGAAGCTGCCTCAATGTATTCAATGGAAGAAAGCTGTTGTGAATGTTCGTAATGAAGATCAATATTGTTTTGCTTGGGCTATAACATCAGCATTATATCCTGCAGATAGTCGAGTGTCCGAACTTACGTCATATCCACATTTTTCCACTGTTTTAGATGTCACAGGTATGGATTTTCCGGTTAAAGTTAATAATAAGAGTATCGAAATATTCGAAGATAGGAATGATATTTCAATTAATGTTTACGGTTTAGAGAGTACATTTGAGAAGGGTAAAATGAAGTATGAAGTGATTGGTCCATTGCGATACTCACAGAGAAGACTCCGGAGACATGTCAATTTGTTGTTTATAACTGATGACTCCGGTAATGGTCACTATTGTTGGATCAAAGATCTTTCAAGATTAGTTTCTAATCAACTATCAGCTCATAGACAGAAAAAATATTTTTGTGACGGATGTTTGATATATTTTTCTGATGAGAGATTACTTTTACGTCATAATATGTATGATTGTAATCACATTAGTACCACAACACCAACTACTAATTTAAAGATCAATAAATATGGTAGAATGGTTGCGGAAAATAAACTAATGTTTGAAAACTTTGAGAGGCAAATGAGGGTGCCATTTGTAGTGTATGCTGATTTTGAATCAGTGCTTAAACCGATTCATGTGAATGAGCCAAATCCTGGAAGTTCATACACGATTAAAACATTCAAACATGCCCCATATTCATTTGCTTATTTGATAAAGTGTTCATATAATGATGATTTGACAAAATTTGTTACATATAGGGGTGTAGATGCAGCTCAGAAATTTGTGAGTAGCATTGAAGATGATTTGAAAGAGATACATGAAAATCATCTCAGAAACCCTAAACCAATGGATACACAAACTGTCGAAGAAGAAGAACAGTTTGTTGCAGCCAGAACTTGTGGTATATGTAATAAAGCATTTACTGATGGTGAAGTCAAAGTAAGAGATCATTGTCATGTCACAGGAAAGAAAAGATCACATGCCGCTCACTCGAAATGTAATTTAAATTTCAAAATACCAAACTTCATACCTATCATTTTTCATAATTTAAGTGGTTATGATTGTCATTTATTCATAAAAGAATTGTATAGGAATAAAGAGAAAGTTGATGTTATCCCGCAAACTAAAGAGAAATATATATCTTTCACGAAGCATCTCTTTACACACAGCTATACCGATAAAGATGGTGTGGTTAGGAAGAATTATCTCAAAATGAGATTTATCGATAGTTATAAATTTATGACTAATTCGTTGGAGAAGTTGGGTGCAAACTTGACCTCCGATCAATGTTTGGAGATGCACAAACATTTCCCACAAATTGAGAAATTCAATTTGATGAGACAGAAAGGTGTATTTCCATATAGTTTTGTTGATGACATTGACAAATTGAATTATCCATTACTTCCGACAAAAAATCAGTTTTATGACACACTCAATTGTGAACATATATCGGAAACTGATTATGATAGGGCTAGAAAAGTTTGGAATTTATTCGAGTGTCAGAATTTGGGGGAATACTCTGATTTGTATTTGAAGTCGGATGTATTGCTACTATGTGATATTTTTGAAAACTTCCGCACCACAAGTTTAGAGATATATAACTTAGATCCGGCACAATATTACACTGCACCTGGATTATCATGGGATGCCATGTTGAAGTTCACTAATGTTGAATTGGAATTACTAACTGACATTGATATGATTCACTTTTTTCAAAAAGGTATACGAGGTGGAATTAGTCAATGTAGCGAGAGGAAACATATAGCAAATAATAGATTTTTACCCAATTATAATCCCAACGAACCTTCCACATTCATTACATATTTAGATGCAACAAATCTATACGGTCACAGTATGTCACAACCTCTACCAACAAGTGAATTTACATGGTTGACACCAAATGAAATTCTTAATCTCGATGTGATGGATGTGAGTACTGATAGTCCGTATGGGTATGTATTTGAAGTGGACATTCATTATCCACAAGAGTTGCATGATAAACATTCTGACCTTCCATTTTTAGTCGAAAAAATAATACCACCTCGTACACAATCGAAAATTCCCAAATTAATTCCAAATTTGAATGATAAAAGAAAATATATTGTTCATTATAGGAATCTACAGCAAGCTGTCAAAAATGGATTGATTGTAATGAATACACATAGAGTATTGAAATTCAAACAATCATGCTGGATGAAACCCTATATAGATCTTAATACTGAAATGCGTAATAGGTCTAACAACAAATCTGTTAAAGATTTCTATAAACTAATGAATAATGCGGTGTATGGAAAGACAATGGAGAATGTAGATAATCGAATTGATGTTAGACTCGTTACACATTGGGAAAATATAAAGAAAAATATAGGTGCCAGCACTCTCATAGCCAAACCAAATTTCAAAAATTGTTCAATTTTCACTGATAATTTCGTTGCCATTCAATTGGGTAGAGTGAAGGTTCATTACGATAAACCATTATATTTGGGATTTTCCATATTAGAATTATCTAAAACAGTCATGTATGACTTTTTCTATGGATGCATCAAACAACACTTTGATGAAAATGTCTCTTTACTTTACACAGATACCGACTCGCTCATTCTTAAAGTAAACACAGAAAATTTTTATGAATTCATAAAAACTAACATAAGTAGATTTGATACATCCAATTACAGTATAGTTAACCAATTCAATATTCCAGTAACAAGTTCAGTCTTGGGTAACTTCAAAGATGAATTTCCAAATGATCCAATCATGAGTTTTTATGGTACAGGTGCTAAAGCATATTATGTGAAATCTGTTGATGGTGAATTTAAGAAAGCCAAAGGGGTTAAACGATCTGTAATAAAGAATGAATTGACATGCGAAGATTATCAAAAAATCGTCGAACAAGGTGGTATGATATTCAGAAAGATGAATTCATTTAGAAGCGTGTTACATGATATGTATACTGAATTAAAAAATAAAGTTGCATTATCATATCACGATGATAAACGATTTATCATTCCGAATACTACCCACACTCTTCCTTGGGGTCATAATGATATTGAATTTTATGAAAACGATCCAAATGAGAACATTCGTTGGATAAGTAATATTATTCAACAATCACAATCTCAGGAGACTCCATTGGATCAATTGATTAATTTATTATCTGCCGAGATCAATGATTGAAATATCATTCAATATCTTCAAAACCGGAAAATTCAATATTGATATTTATGTAGCCATTTATAATTAATAATATATGATAGAAGTAATGTGATATTAATGTATTATGTATGTATGTATATGTATTACTGTAATGAATATAAAATGATTAAAATTTTATTTGTATTATTTCTATTTCCCTAATCAATTACTGCAATATATAGTATAATGTAAATGACAGAAATATCAGTTTGAAGAGAATCATCGTAGAGTGCACAATGTCTAAAACAATCGATAAGTTTGGTAGAAAAAGAAAATGGGGTGGTAATGTCATTCGAGGTCCTCCTGGGAATGGTTTTAAATTAACAAAAGATGGTCATTATGACATGCAAAGGAAAATATTGAAAAATACAAGTGAACCAATTGACAAGAGTGATTGTGTAACTGTATCATATCTTGAGGGGGAAATTAATGGAGCAAAGGAAGTTATACTTCTAGCCCTACAAGCTGCAATACAATCCACAATAGGCAATATTGCTCGGGACGCCCGGCAAGCATTTGACGATAAAATTGCAGAGGCTCGGATAACTTTCACTCGTAAATTTGACAAACTTACAAGTGATGTAGACATAAAAATGTCTGACATAACAGCGTCTACAAATAAAAAATTTGATGCTATGTCAAACATAACAGGGACTACAATGAAAAAGTATGATGTACTGGAACAGAGAGTTGAAGTATTGGAGAAAAACCATAAAGAAGTTTTGGAGAGAAACTATAAAGTCAGGCCATCATCATCAGGTGGACTGGGATATCCAGGACTGAACATTAATCCAAATCATAGAATAATACAACCAAAACCAAAACCAACTGATGATGTATTAATGGAACCAACATGGTGAATGTATTCCCTCGTTAGGTTAGGTTAATAGCTACGTTAGGTTAGCTGCATACTTACGTTAGGTTAGGTGTTAGGTTAGTATTCCCTCGTTAGGTTAGGTTAATAGTTACTGTAGGTTAGGTTAGGTTAGGTTAGGTTAGGTTAGGTTAGGTTAGGTGTTCGGTTGCATAGCGGTAGGTTAGCGTACTAGGTTAGGTTACGTTAATACATACGATAGGTTAGGTGTTCGGTTGCATAGCGGTAGGTTAGCGTACTAGGTTAGGTTACGTTAATACGTTAATACGTTAGGTTAGGTGTTCGGTTGCATATTATGTTACGAACGCGCGCGCGAAGAGGGCGTAGATGTCTCTCCAGATGTCCCGCCTACCTGGGGCCGGAGGCCCCACCCACCTGGGCGGAGCCCAGGCAGTGGGCGTGGCCCGTTAGGGCCACGCCCCCCCCCCTAATCCTTATGCAGGTAGTTTTTCGACCTCTCGTAAGAGGGCCTCCACACCAGCAGCAGCACCAGCAGCAGTGGAAATTCCGAGGAGTCCTTCTCCGGAGTTGGTGATATTGTCGCCGTTGGTGACGCGACTACCACCGCTGCCAGCGACACCGGCGGATCCTGAGGTGTTGGTGCCACAGCCTATCGGAGAGGTTAGTGAAAAGATGAGTGTTTTTCTGCAGAGATGCAAGAAAGCAGAACGAGCTGCCCGATCTAGCGAGGCCGCGTTGGTTACCATGAAGCGACAAATGGCTGAAATGGATAACCGACGGAGGGAAATCCAAAAGGAAATGGCCGAAATAGATCGGAATTATGCATCTCTGCAGGAAAGGTGTAAAGCAGAGACCTCTTCGATAAAGCTGTACAAAAAAATAGTGACAGTTATGGACACTCTTTTTGTAGATGAAGTGTAAATATAAGATTAGTTTTAGGTTAGTTAGGAGTATTTAATTATGGTAGTTTTAAGTTTATATTTGTTAAGTTTATATTGAATAAAGGAAAAGGAAGTGAAATAAAGGGTGTACACTGTTTTTTGGTTTGGTACACATTGAACAATGCGATGGTTGGAGCATTTTTCTTCACTTCCTCTTATTATTATTATTATTTTTTTTATTTCAATTCCAAGTTCTTCTAGACAAATACCTCACATCAATTTTTGTGTCCTCTAATCACTTGTAAATAATTTCATGTGAAGAAAATTTAAAAAATAAAAATAGACATGTTTCATAGTGAAATCGACAAGTATATTTCATTTGTATTTTATCCATTCAAGTATCTCTTTCATTGAATATGTCTTATGTCACTTTGCAATTTACCCCTACTCATTGAATATGTCTTATGTCACACTACAATTTACCCCTACTCAATGTTCCACTCCTCTCCCACTCCCTCTCGAAAGTATAAAAGTAGAAATCATCTGATGAAACATTCAGTTGATCAGCTAGCATCGAGATGGAACCCGATTCAACCTCCGAACCCTATAGCTGCCCGGATCAGGGGTACAACTTCAATTACTGGGATAACAGCCAGGTACAGGTAGTCTCTTCCACCACGGAACCCCACAGTCCGCCATACGAATACCGGGATCACGACATCAGGATGCAAGTTCAACATGTCACTGGCAGTGACGAAGGACACTTGGATGACTCGGAATATCCAGATCCTGACGGATGGTGGGACCCTGCTTATGATGACATTGTCCCAATGAGTAGCGACGACGACGATGATGACGACGACGACTCTGGTGATGATGCTGATGACGAGCTTGACGTTAGACGTCCTCCACCATCCCCTATCCTCATCGAGGATAGTCCTCCGCCATCCCCAATCCTAATCGATGATGATGTCCTCAATTCCGATGATGACATATAATCATCTACTCGTCCATCATTTCCTTTCCTTTCCTTCCACGGAGTACACACTTTTTGGTTGGTGTACACGAGGCACTGCGAGGCTGGGGCAGTGTCTTCCTCCCTTCCTCTCCCTCTTATTAGTTTTTTTTCCATAATAATCACTAGAATTTCTCCTAATAATCGCTCAGAGTTTCATTCTTGATGTTTTCGAATCTCAAACACTGTTCTACATTTCACCCCCTCCATTTCATTTCTTCCAATATAAATATAGCAACAATCCCAGTTCTATATCATTCTTCCACAATGTCGAGTACAGGACCCATCCAAGTACATGAAATAGATTCAACGTCTGATCATTTGAGTACAACCTTCGCTCAATTTCTGCAGCGAATCTATGATCTTCCTGATGATTTCGCAGAACGAGTGGAACAAGGTATTCAGGACGACATAGATGCTGTTGACGATAATAATGCGGATGATGTGATTAGTATATCATCTGATTCAGCTGATTATGACGACGACGACATCATGAGTATATCATCTGATTCAGATGACTACTATGAGGATGATATCATTAGTATATCATCTGATTCAGATGACGATACCATAATTATTGTTTCTGATGATGAGGAGCGTTAGTCCATATCATTGCATGGATTAATAAAAAAATAACAGCCCTTTTCAGGGCTACAATTAAAGACTGAAACAATAAAAAAAATAGCTCTTTTCAGAGCTACCATTATACTTTCAAACAGAAACAGATTCATACCATTGTTAACATTATGTTAACATTATAATCTCAAACGAAATATATGTATGTGAAAGTATTCATCATTATATGCATATGAATGATTGACAAATGCCAACTTCAACTTTCATTTAAAGTAGTACTCATCATATGCATAGATATTCAATGACTATCAAATTCCAAATTTCGACTTTTCAGTCAAAGTAGTAATTTATTTGTCATATAATGTATAGATATTCAAAGACTAACAAATAGTAATTTATTTGTCATATAATGTATAGATATTCAAAGACTAACAAATTTCCAACTTAGACTTTTATTAGTCAAAGTATTCATTTGTCACATAATCTATGAATACTAATACAACTAACTACTGTTTGTGTGAATAATGTAGCCCTGAAAAGGGCTGTTGTTTTTTTTTTGACCAGTAGGTCCACGGTTATTGTGCCACAGGTTGGACATTATTACATATAATACATGTAGATACTCGGGTGAAGTTTGTTAGTGGCCTCTCGCAAGCTTCACACCAATTCTGTCCCATTTCCATAATTGAGACAGTGTTGTGGGTGTTGACATGGGCATACCACCCTCCATTATTGTTTCTATGCGAATAAAACCGAAAGCAGCACCAACATAGTTTTTTGTTCTCTCCATCTATTGTGCTGATCAATACGTATGCATCCAATGCACAATACAAATCCAAGGGATCTTCCAGTGTCTCACTGACATTGAGTGTTCGCATACCGATCCTCATAGCACCATCACCTTCAGTTGTGTCAGCTTCTATCCCTTCATCATCTCCTTCTTCATCCATGACCCTCTCAAACTCCATCACGTCATCATCTTCGTCGCTTTGGTTGGCCTCGTTTTCAACTTCGTCTATCTCATCTTCATCGACTCCAACATCTTCTGCTTCAACTATTACTTCCTCTAGCGGAACATTGACATCCTCATCATCTGATTCGTCTATCCAATTGTTTTCATCAACAGCAGCTATTCTATTTAATGCAGCATTTATTTTTGCAGAATTCATCTTGTTGTTGTTTGCTCACAGTTGTAGAGAGTGAATGAATGAACTCTAGGTTTGCAAGTCAACTTATATAGGAGGTGATGCGACTCCCACTTGACTCGTTTAGAGTGGAATAGTAGGAGAAGTTATCCCACTATACTTCCACATGATGTTGATTTGTATAAATAGAGATCGTAGGTATAGGAGAGAGCATTCAGAGTTTCTGTAAGTCATCTCTTAATATTTCTAATCGAATTAGTAAAATGCCGTTTCCAAAAGAGTGGAATGAAAAACCAAAAGTGTGTGTCTACCCAATGATGATTGCAGGGGCTATTGTGTGCTACTTTTGTCAAATAAGTAGACCTAAGGATTCAATCAATCCATGTACTGGTATGTGTAGTGATTGCGTGTTGCGGATTCAACTATCGCCTCCTTCTCATCCACCGAAGCGAACAAAATCGGATTATCGTCAACAACAGTTACAGTGTCTGAAGTGTTCCGAACCTATAATATTTAACAATATAGGTATCTGTAGAAATATTTGTGGTACCTGTGCTGCCGTTCCAACTCCACTGCAACGTTGTTTGCGTTGTGATACATATTCCATGAATTGTTGGAATCATGTATGCAATGCATGTAGAAGTACTTGGGATCTGTGTGAGAAGGTTGGTCAACTCTACCCCAATAGGAGAATCCATTTTTTTCAATGTTGGTGTTTGACGCACGAGCAACAACTATTGAGGAATAGAGTCAAAGAACGTTCCACATCCACAGAGACATATTAACATTTTTCATTTTTTATTATCGTTATTGTCCTCTATTATTAATAAATATATATATTTTGAATTTATTTGTATTATTTTCTAACATTTAAAAATACATGCATGCAACACAAAGTTTTCCTCTTAAATGACAAAGATTGTTACATGCGTGAATAGTTTAGTGAGAGAGCGCATGTGCCAGTTGATGAAAGAGCGCATGCGCTAGTTTATTTTCTTCTATAAATGGTGAGGTCTCAGTAACATCATCACCTTTCCTATCCACATTCTATTGCTATCACATATCATTCCTCAGACCTTAATAATCATGAGCTCTATGCCGCTATTGATTGCTGAAGATGGTTCACCACTTGTTGATATCGATCAGACTGATTTTGAAAATATTCCAGTATTACATTTATCGAGTCAAGATTCGATAAATGATTTTGATATTAACGACTTCGTTAACTTTGCAGATGTGCCAGAACCAAATGAGCAAATTATTATTGAAAATCCGATCGTTTCGCAATTATCATCACTCAAACACTCTTCATCTACCCTTCCTCTTGGTGTTGATAAGAAATCTAGAACAATCAAGAGGAAGGTTACTAAGGCATCTTCATCGATTGTCACTGACTTTAAAGAAAAGAAAGAATCCAAAAGTGTTGTGCGACAGAAAAAACCCGCAACGAAAAGTGACAGATCGAAGAGGAAGCCAAAAGGTACTCCTAAAGAAATGAAGAGTGATTTGAAAGCTGAACCGCTATCTTCTTTCAGCCCCCTCCATCGGTTTGGGGAAATGAAAAGGAAAGCAAAATGCCGTCTTGTAAAGGCACAGATGACTATTGCTGAACTTGAAAAGAGTGAGCGAGCTATTAATGCTAATAATGAAACTCTTGAAGCATTAGATGCCAAGATTGCATTAGCGAAGGTTGAATTGGCTAGAATGTCTAAAGATGCTGATGAACTCCGTTCAAAAATTGGTAAAGATAAGCAATTCCATCAACGTTCGAGAATGCAAGCTCAGGCTGAGCTTGAGGAGTCGACTAAGCTTTATGAGACAGCATTATCAGTGAGAGATAATTGGCAAAAAGAGTTGGATACTGCATTTCAAAGTGACGGCGATTAGTTTTGGGAATGATAATGTGTTTTCAATATCGTGAGTTGAAAAATATAAGCGGGAATGGAGTATACAATTAATTTGGTTTGGTATACACAGAACATTGCGAATGGCTGGGGCAATGTTTACCGCTGCAATATTTTTCAGTTCACATACTTATAATTGAAATGAAAACAATAATGAACTTTAATATTACTTTATTCATAAAAGTCACTATTATATACATTTAAACCATATTTGATTCATCAATCCAAGAATTTTGTTCGCTAGGAAGGCCTAACCACTTTACATATACTTTATTTTTTCTTCTCTTCAACACCTTCTCAATCAGATATACGTCAGGATTCTCGGTTCGTAATAACTCTTCTTCGTAAAAACATCCTCTAATCGGCTGTTCATTCATATCTTCAAGATTATAAGTCGTTGGGATGGTTTTATTAATTTTAACAATCTTGAATAGCTCCGTGGTAAAATTCGCAGTGTAAGACTTTTCAAAAATATGTTTGTATTTACTTATACGTACAATATCATTCAATTGGAATTTGGGTTTACTTTGTCTTCCTCCAATTCCATTGATACCCTTGAATTTTAATTTTGTTGTTGAATCAACATTGATGGGTGCCATACCTATTGTACGATGAACTTTATTATTATATCTACTAGTTATAATTGGAAGAATATCAAGCCATTTGTGGTGACCTCTCATCGAAAATTCCTTGTAGAGCCATGCCTTTATTGTACGAATCACTCTTTCTGCTATAGCTGCCTTCTTTGTGCTAAATGTTGAATAATGATTGATATTATATTCTCGCATGAGAGATGAGAAGCTTTTATTGAAAAATTCTTTCCCTTGATCGCTTTGTATGTGTTTGGGGGAGTATTTGGCTTCTTTCAGTACATGTTTCATTGCATTAGTTACTGTACTACCTGTTTTATCTTTAACTGCTACAGTCCACAGATATTTGGAGTAACAATCTATCACTACAAGTATATATCGGTATCCTTCATTACTTTTTGCATAAGGTTGCAGTTCAGCTAAATCTATTTGCCATAGATCTGCAAAACCTTTGATGGTGGTTATTCTTCTACGAAAATTACGTCTTGCAGGTTTATGTAATTCATTAACAACTTGTCGTTTGACATCACTTATTTCATTAGTCATTCTATTTCAATATGATTAAAGAGAAAAGGTGATAATGTTACTGCATTGAATGATGATGTGACAGTGATCATTACATGTGAATATGTTAATATATTATACCTTCTTCACGTAATTCTTCAATTATTGAAATTATTTCATTATCATGTCCGGTATGTCCGGCTGACTTTGAAGCTACCAATAGTCGTAGGCGAGCAACTAACTCTTTCGGTGAATTCCAGTACACATAATTCACAGGTTTAGAATTATATATTTTCTCCATTTTCACTCGTTTGAGTGCTCCACCAATTTTACTTCTACTTCTTATTGGATATTGTCGTGAGTCTAATAGAGGTTTGATAACTTCACGAAATTTTTTAGAATTTGTATTTTTAAAACCATTCTTCAGATGATATTGTTTATATGGAGCATTCGTTATTTTCAATATTTTGGAATATACTTGACGAGTTTCTTCATTATCAACATCTTGTGGATTCTTCAAAAAAATCATATCATACAATTCTGGACTACCTGCGCATTCATATTTTTTCACTTTATTAGCATCCCAAAATGAAATGTTTCCATCTTTGAAATTTACCACTAGACTTCCCATTTTCAGCTTTTGTGTAATTGGATCCATACGTACGCCAAATGTTCCATCATATGCTGGATTTCTAGATTTTATATTATTCAAATGTTTCATCAAAACATCTTCACCACTTTCATTCATAACAGGTGAGATGTCAGGATCCGAGGAATCGATGTGGGACGATGATGGTGTTTCGAATAGAGTTGTTCTCATATCGTCTTGAAGTGTGCTCGTGTCACTATTCACAGATGATACACTACCAAAAGATTGTTTTCTTCCTATTGGAGTACTCATGGGATAATTTGAAGTAGATTGAACAGTTCCATGATTTGGTGATAACACTGGTGATTTAGAAGTAGCGTTTGATGATAAAACATTCAATGGTTTCATTATGGGCTCATACAATCTTTCAAGTGTCGTACGATTTTCAATATTATCATTCTTGATAGAGTTGAATTTCTGCCTGACAGCTTCTGTTGTCTCTACTAGTTGACGTTTCAAATTTATTTCATTGTTTTTATTTTCAGGATCTTTTTTTGTATTCATAATGCCCTTTTTTTTGAATTAAAGCTTAATTCGTTGGTGAAGTGACCACTACAATATTCAGTGATCGAATAAGTTCCAAAAACAAGATCATGGGTATATAAAACTATCGAATCCTTTGCGATATCTACCTTCATCTATTTTTCTATCCTTATCAATGACTAGAAATCCATATTGGTCCTCCCAGCATTTAACACACATCAATTGGAATTGTTTGAATGTTACATCGGGTGAAACATGATCTGAATAAATGTGATGTAAATTCGTCTCATCTTGTTTGAACATTATAATGAAATTGGTATTGTCACGCACTAACTGTTTGGGTACCCGTGAATATGTCTGTGCTAGATAAAAACAATCAACATCCTTATGACGTCCCATACAGAAATATGATCTAATAATATCTTGCTTTTCACATATCACATCATCGAAAATGAAAACAGAATTAGGCTTAGCGTCGGAGGGTTCCACTATTTCTGCATTATTGCTGAATGTATAAAAACCTAATCCTTTTATAGGTTCCAAAACACTTCGCAAGTACTGATATTTAGGTTGATTGAGTGATTTCGAATAGAGATACACATTTCTAAATCTCAGTCCTTGTGGATGTGTTAATAGTGATATCATTGCATTCGTCTTTCCACAATTTGAAGGTCCTATAATGAGTCCTCGAACTGATGATGGAAGTAGTGGACCATGTCTGAATACCCTTTGTCCATTCAATCCACAACCAAATTTCTCATCTAGATTATCTACAGCAAACTTTTCTTTCTGTTTTACAATGCGCATCGTGCCGTGGTTGGAGACTATATAAATGTTATTAGCTTATTCATTTCAATGTGTACCATCAAACGATACGGACGTATTGAAAGTGATCGTAAAATTAAAAGAGGTTGTGGTTTTGTTAATGATTTAATAAACAAACTTCCTTTCGAATTACATCTACCGGAGGTTATCAATACTGTGGACCGGGTACAAAATTGAAACAACGTTTAGCTCGTAACGACCCTGGAATCAATAAATTAGATATTGAATGCAAAAAACACGATATTCAATATTCTAAGCATCCATCCGATCTTGCAGCAAGACATTTAGCCGACAAAGAACTTGAATACAGCGCTTGGGATAGGGTTAAATCGAAGGACGCGAGTATTGGGGAAAGAGCAGCTGCATTACTTGTCACCAACATTATGAAAGCGAAAAGACATATGGGCATGGGTTGTAGTACCAATAAGAAAAAATGTAAGAGGAAACAAACGAAGAAAAATAAAATTAAAAAAGTTGCATTTGGTGCTGGGATAGTCCATAAAGTGCGAAATGTATTGAAGAAAGCTGGTGGGAATCAATTTGTGACGAATAATAGCAAAAAAGCTATCACTGTGGCATTGCAGGCGGCACGTAAATACCTTAAAGCTGCCGGTGGAAAGAAGAAAATCCGCACACCACGCATAATTCCTGTTCCCAAGATCGGTGGACTTTTACCATTGATACCAATTTTTGCTGGACTATCCGCACTAGGAAGTTTGGCGGGAGCCGCTGCTGGTATTACCAAGGCCGTGAATTCGGCAAAAGCCAGCAGAGCGGCTTTAATGGAAGCCAATCGTCACAATAAAACCATGGAGGCTGTAGCATTAGGCAAACGCGGAAGTGGAATATATCTCAAACCATACCGTAAAGGTTTAGGACTATATTTAAAACCATACAAAGCCACAAACAAAACAAAAAACTAATTGAACCCCTACCTCAGAGGCCTCTTACTGATCTCGATCTCAGTTATTATGCACAAAAAATGAAAATTCCACATTTTCGTGGTGTTTTTATGCGTGATAGATTACCATCTTCAGGTCCAAAACAAAACGAGACAGCTATTGTTAATTTAGATGGAATAAGTGGACCAGGAACACATTGGGTGGCATATAAAAAATGTGGGAAAGAAGTCACATATTTCGATAGTTTTGGAGATCTACCCCCACCATTGGAATTGACTCGATTCTTTCGAAAATGTTCGAATGTAAAAATCAAATATAACTATGATCGACAACAGAAATTTAATACAGTTCTCTGTGGTCACTTGTGCTTGCAGTTTCTCTCTAAATAATTTTCCAAATAAAAATGGATTCAACACCAAAACTGGATCGGGAGGCTATCAAGGGAATGGGGTTTTCACTTAGAATGTTTTCAAAATATGGTACCTTGAAAAAAATGGATAAAGTGATGCTTGCAAATATGCCTAAGGAAGTGATACTTGCATGTGTTGCACATGAGATTGCATATGTTTGGGAAAAGTTGCCTAAGCATCTGCAAGATGACATCGATATAATGAAACATAGATATTGTTATGAGCACCACCACCACGATCAAAATTCAGAATCGGATGTTAATGACGGTCCTATACCTCGGAAATCTATGTGTTGTATTTGTAATATAGAGGATGTGAATATTGGTATCAATAAAAATGATACTTATTACAATACAACACCTTCCAAAAAGTGTAAATTGTCTCAAATGTGCTGTTGCTGTGTACAATAATAAATTGAAATGTGTTTCAAAATATTCATCAGTCATGTCACGAAAGTTCGAGCTACAAGCTGTCGGGACAAGTGTCTTGAGTGCGGATTTTTTTCCACCAATTGAATTGGATAGGAACAGTCGTTATGGATTAGGACTTTTGGGATTCTATGGGTGCAATACAATCAATAATATAACTGAAGCTAATAACTTAGTTAGTTTTAGAATCAGTAATGACAACTCATCGATACCCCAAAAGTTGACAATTGAAATTCCATGTGGTGCTTATGAAATAGAAGAGATCAATGCCGTCATACAGAAACATATCATGTTCAGATTGTTTCATGATAAAAAACCAAATGATGTCGTTGCAGATGATATTTTCTATCTACACGCCAATAATAATACATTCAAATGTGAAATGCGATCCAAATATGAAATTGATCTGACACATCCAAATTCAATAGCAGAAATGATGGGGTTCGCTCATGAAATATTTCCACCAAATCAGATACATGAATCATCATTACCAATAAACATTACAACTGTGAGACTTATCCGCTTAGATTGCAATATAATATCTGGTTCATATATAAATGGTGAAGAATCCCACATTCTTTTCTCATTCGATATTGATGTTGAACCTGGCTACAATCTCACTAAAGAACCACACAGTATTATATATATGCCTGTCAGTCCAGAAGGTCGTCAATTGATTCACAACATTACAGTGCGTATTTTGGATGAAAAAAATAACCTTATCGATTTTGGAAGTGAAGAAGAGATTTTCATTATTTTGGAATTGAAGAAAATCGAATAACTGTTGTTATGGGTTTCATTTATAATAGACAAAATCGCATTGAACAATCCCAAACGAGTTGCACTATCAAAAAGAAAGGTGTGCATAAAAAGAAGCTCATTCCACAAGTGTATGCTAAACAGTTAGCACATAACGCTCTGTCTGTGAGTGATCTTAAATTTTTGAAATCGATTGGATTGAAAGTGAGAAAATAACAATGGTGCTCGAAACAAACAATGAAAAGTTGAATATATTCAATGAACCAGTGCTCGATCATTCTCTCATAAGTTTACATGAGCACACATATAAGCCCTATGGATCACCGCTATTCAGGAATTCGGATGAAATCAGAATTGCAATCAATAATCAAGATGTTATACTAGATATTGCCGAGAGCTTCATTTACATAGAAGGTAAATTCACCCCCAAAGATGTAGCGAAAACATGCTATCTCTCGAATAATGCAATTGCATTTCTCTTTGACGAAATTCGTTATGAAATGGGTGGTGAACAAGTGGCTGTTGTTAGAAAACCTGGGATAACATCTACAATGAAAACCATGATATCATTTGGACAATCTCATGCTAACACATTATTGACATCTGGTTGGGGACTTTCACAATTGAAGCAAGATATCTTGGATACAAACAGTCATGTTTTTAGTGGAAAACTACCACTGAAATATTTGATGGGTTTTGCTGAAGATTACAACAAAAGTATCTTGAATGCCAAACAGGAATTGATTTTGATTATCGCTCGATCATTCAAAAACTCATATATAGGTGAGGTTGATGCTGATTTGGAAATAAATAAAATCGAATGGAAAATAAGGCATATTGTACCAGATGATAAACACAAGCTCAAACTTTTGAGTAGAATAAACAAAAGCGGTCTGAATGCCAAAATCAAGTTGGCGTATCGTATGTGGGACCTCTATGAACTACCATCATTACGTGGGACTTCTTCAGACATATGGGCCATCAAAACAACTAACGCATTGGAAACTCCTCGTTTTGTCATCATCGCATTCCAAAGTACTACCACATCTGAAAATAGAACACAAGATATTACAAAATTCACAACTGCTGATATCAATAGTATTCGAGTATACTTGAATTCTGAAGTTTATCCATATGAGCGTTGGAATTTGAATTTCGATAAAAAACTTGATGCTCCTGCTTATTATGCTTTTGAGAGTTTCCAGCGAAGTTATTATGATAAAGATATGAGTGAACCTCTGATGGACATTGGACAATTTAGAGAGAATCCACTATTCGTCATCGATTGTTCCCATCAACCGAATGCAACAAAATCATCAACTATTGATATAAAGATTGAGTTTGAGACGAGGAAGACCAAGTTTCCAGACAACACTAAAGTATATGCATTAATTTTGCATGATACAGTTTTAACATACAATGCATTGGATGGTTCAGTTCATAGCAGATATTGACACTTTTTTTTTCACTCTATCATGTACTGTTTTATGATCTTTTTTTTTTTATTTGTAACTGACTTATATCATGTATTGTATTTTATATCATATTTATTGTTTTGTAATCATTTTCTATTGTATTTCATCAGATTTAAATAAATAAAACATGAAAATAATACAAAGTTTTTTATTTGACATTATTTATGATTTACAGGAACATACAGACTATCTAAAATAACTTCTTCCTCATAATCATCATTTTCGCGACCATCTTCAATTTCCTCTCGATTTTCATCATTCAATTCAAAGTGATGAATAATCCATTCTGGCAAGTATGGTTGGAGGCTATACAGGAATCTTCTTAGGTTCAGTTCAATCATAACCTCACAAAGTTGCCACAATTCCAATTCATTATCCAAAAATTTGTTGCAAACTTCTGCACCACTCCAATAGTTCTCAGCATCACGAAGGCATAATTCGATTTGTTTTTCATCATAGCATACACTCATATCATAAACGCTTGCATGTTCGGCTCCATCACCCAACACCTTCAATTTAGACGACAAATGTTGAACCGATGATTTGAGATCTACAATATCGACCCAATCTTGACTTGCGTACTGCATCCACATCTTTAAATGGTGGAACTGAAATCGAATAAAAAAAACAATAAGCAACCTCCAATTTTTCAGTGATATAATACTCACATTCCCATTTTACTTGTAGTTACAAAGTGAGTGTATTCAACTAAGTTAGTAATGTTTATATTTCCATATAATTATCATCTAATATATGAATATTAATAAAACAATAAGAAATTCATTATAATTACTATTATTATTCAATCATATTGAATTTGACTAGAGTTATCGTTTTCACACCAAAAAAACTTTGTAAGCTATGACCTAAAGAAATTCACTATAAATTATTACTATTATTCAATCATATTGAATTTGACTAGAGATCGCGTTTTCATGCCAGCAAAACTTTGTTGGCTCTGTCCTAAATACATCATCGTATTTTACCACCTGATGAGTTGATACAAGATATATCGTCATCACTGAATTGCAACGAAATACGTTTTGGTAGCCATGTTTTAAATAATTTATCATTGCTCACATCTTGCAAAGTTAATAAAATTGATTTACCAAATCGTGTAGAATAAGTTGACATATTTTTAATTATGTACACTTCATCAATTGGCAATGATGATAAGGCCTTTTGCTCTAGTATTTCAACCTCCTGTACAATCAAATTATTAATTTTATTCAAGTCTACTTTTGAAACGGACATGATGAAAATATATATGAAAATATAAACAATTTCCAACAGACAAATACACTCACCGTCTTCCTTCTATTACGAACTGAATAACACTCTACCAATTGCTAACTGCTGCAGATATATTCGTCTACTGATTTCATAGTGTGCCAGGCATTTCTTTTATATTAAACAGTGTGAGTCACCCCCACCATGAAACCGTGAAAGATTCACATTGCTAGTTGCTATCCACTAGAGATGCCTGACGTCACAGCCAAGCCCATCTCCCAACTTGATGCGATAACAGTTGCCGGTACGAGCAAGCAATGGTCGTTGCGGTCTCGGAGAGGGTAGACGCTAGGCAAACGGTCCTCGGCTGCCGTTGTGTCACCATCGATAGCGGGGCTAGAGCGAACCTTCATCGCTTCGGGAGAGGTGAGGGCAGACCGATGAATACGCATTACTCTGCCACACGTCGTGGAGTGAACATGTCGCTCTCTAGCCGTTGAACGGTTATTGCTGTGACGTCACTCCACTACTAACTTGGTGCCCTAACACCGATGGAGCATTTATTACTTGGAGGATCTTCGAAGTATGCAGACGTATGTTTGTACATAGACAAACAAGCACATGATGAAACCCTGTACCGTGCATTCTCCTACACACACACACACACATAAACACACAAAATCTCATATGAAAAAAAAAATCTGAACGATCCATGCACCAGACACTTCAAGGTCACAACGCCTTGACTTCACTGCACAACAAAAAAAACTTCACCAAACAACAACCAATAAAAAAAGCAATTAATACGTCATAGTGGTGGGGGGAGGCCGAGAATCAGCTGTAAACAACTACTTGGGTGAGACTTATGTTTGATTGTATTTGAGGAGGGTTTGATATATTGAAGTATTCATAATATTTGAAGTGAATGATGTAAACTGAATAGGTAGCGGTTATATCTTCATAAAACTGGAAAAACAGCTCTTTTTTTTTTCAACAAAAGTGTTTTTAAATCTGTTGCAGCTTGACAGAAGTGCGTATGTAGAGTCGAGTTGTCTCCGAAGAAGATAATGATGGTTCACCTGCTTCACAACGGATGCTGTTTACCGGACTAGTGCAGAAGACTCCAATTGCAATGCTGGATGGCATGATTCTGTATGGTATCCAGTTGTTTTGAATGTCTTCTCTGCCGAGTATATTGATTGCAGTAGTCTAGTTTTGGATCTTATTATTGACCTGTATTATTTGCATGAAGGTTTTTGAATCGCACCCCAACTTTAGAGGAAATAGTTTTCATCAAATTCTGTCCTTCTGAAAGAGTTTTTAAGGTGGTTGATATGTAGCTTCAGTTTAGTCGGTGGTCTAAAATTTTCCCCTAGAAATTTTATATTCTCCAGTATTGGATACTCTGTGCCGAGATTGTAATTGGGGTAGATTTTTCTTTATATTCTCTTGCAGACCGGATTGCATTGGTCTTGTTCTTCTGATATTTGGAGTCTGTGGGAGAGGACCAGTCTTGAGTTCACAAGGAAACGTTGCAGATAGTTATATTTAGTTTTGTGGTTTATTTCCTTGCCGAAGGACATACGAGATCGTCTACGTATAGCCTTACCTTGAGCGGTGTGGTGCATTTCTATAACGCTGTTGATGGCTACAGAAAAATTGTTTTGAGCTCAAGGAGAACCCTTGAGGTACTCGGTTTTCCTGAATTTTCGTGATAGACAGATTCGTTAGCTCGTACTCGAAACGAAATTTCAAAAAATGTTTACAAATGCTAGAGAGTTGCACCAAATGATCATTTTTGCAGTGTTTTTCTGTATTGTATGTTGTCGTACCTAATCATATGCTCTGGCATATCGAAGAGAGATCGCAATACATTCTTGGTCGTTGTAAATGACATGTGTATTTCCAATTGAAGACCACTGTTGTCTAGTGGTGGATCTCTGTTTCCGGGAAACCATGTAAATCTGTTATGACGATTTTTCTGGCACCTTGCACATTGCACATGTTAACGAGATTGGTCTGTTTGATTTCTGGGATGATTTTGATTTGTTTTCTTCATGTATTGGTATAATGATTGATTCGGTCCATTTCTGAGGAAATACTTGTTTTTTCCAGATAATATTGTATATTTTTTGGCAGCAATTCCTTAGCATTTTTGGTACATTTTTTAGTAAAACTGTTGGAATATATAGGGCCAGGAGAAGAATCTTTCATACATTTGAGGGCATTTTCGCAAAGTTCGCTCAAAGTTATTTGATTGTCCACTGTATTTGTTGTGTGGTGAAGAAAATTGTAAAAACGATTCCTTTCGTAACCTCGTCTGTTTTATAATAACGTCAGGAAACCTATGTTGCTGGGAGTATTGTTGTAGGTGAGCCTCTAGGGGTTCTGCTTATCTTTTGGAGATTAAAAATATTTCAGTCATATGTGGTCAATAAAATTGTGGAATCGAATTCCAGATATTTTTTAATGTTTTCAGACGGTACTTGATGGAGTTGAGGGTTCATTCCGTTCACAATGGTTTCGTTGAAAGGAATTAAAAGAATCATGGATGATAAAATAACTTCCGTGACCTTCAGAAGCACTGCGTGTGTATGTATCTCAATGGACGCGAATTTCAATATGTGTGAAAATTCTTCCAGGAAACACCGCACGCTCAATCGATTCTCACCTAATTTTCGTAATAACGGTAATCATAATTAGAGGTCGTCTCGTGGGAGTCAAAAGTATGAAATCAAGTTGGCGATCTAACAATCAAAGGTTTGTTATTGCAATCAATCAGATGTGCATTCATCTTTGTTCTTTATTAGATAAACCAACGCTGCTTCGCGGTGGGAAAGTGAGAGTGAGAGAATGAGCGATGTGACATTCCTATTAATCGTTGCATTGTGTTGCGAGATTTAAAGGTCAGAGTTCCTTTGGAAGGCGGACTCACATGAGACTGTCAGCCGTCCCGTTCTGTGACTCGGAATTTTTGAAAATTATTGTTTCAGAGGGTATACAGGCGTGTAAAATAATGAGTATCCCGAATGTCAGCCAGTCGTTCTGTCTGAACTCGGAATTTTTGAAATATTGTTCAGAGGGTATACAGGGACGTTAAAATAATGAGTATTCCGAATTTCACTGTATACGGAAAATATACTGTGGCACATGCTCAGCTTCAGATGTTCAATGCAGGAGCATTCTATACGTTTTTTTCATAAACAGATAGAATGCCGTTATACTAGGTCTGTTAAAAACATAGGTGAATTTTTTAATTTTCTCAAAAAAGCTTCATTCATTTCATCGATTTCTATTCCGTTCCAAGCAAAGTAGTCCCCTCAGATACAACACACTTGCGTCAAAGATATTATTCTTTATCGACCCGTACGACATGTGGCAAAAAACTCCTGATGTAGTCCAGTCAAAATTAGACCAAAAATAAGAGTAAAGCTACCTAAATTACCACCAAGCTGAAAATAAGTAACACTCCCTAAAATAGAATAAAAATGGAATTGAAGTATGGAAAAAACATTATTGAAGGTCAAAAGTCGAAAAAATGAGTTTTCGCGATTTTCAGCAAAAACGATAGTTTTATTCATAAAATACTGACAAACAATATTGTGATTACAAAATTATCTACAAGAATGAGTAAACTCAACAACATTTAATTTGGTAGTAGAGAGGTTAGGACACTCTATATCTGAACACGTAACGAATACCGTTTACCAGTATAGTAAGAAGTGAGTTGAGCAGGGTTAACAAAACTCTGAAACACGTAATCAGCACACCTAAATAATGACAAAATGAGATTTTGTCGAAAACGTCGGTGAAATTAGAGATAATATCACATACACGGATCAAATACCCGATAAAATAGTTCAGCATATTCCTATCCGTGGAAAACTTCAGATTTCATAATTCGAACCTTAACGAGGAGATGAGGTAAACTAAGAGAAGAAGAACTCAGGTTATAACTCAACAACTTTAAGTAGTAGTAGTAGAGAGTTTATGGACACTCTATATCTGAACACGTAACGAATACCGTTTACTCGGAGTAGAAATGAGTTGAGCAGGGTCAAGATATACTCGAAATTTCAGAACTTCTCGAAGGCATATTGTTAGTCAGTAAATGCGCAATTTGCGCATTTACCTGACCATCTTGATCTCTCATAGTTTCTGAAATCCCAATGGTGAGGATCGAATTTGAAATACCCTGTATAGTTTCTGTAACATTTCTCGCTAATATATTATTTTCTGCCTGATGCATTGACTTATAACAAATCGACTTCAATTATTTTTAGTTCCGCACTCATTGCGGACGACAAACTGCCTTATGTAACGATGAGACAACAATAACGAAGCGGAACACAAGAATCGTCTTTGATAACAGAATGGAAGTAGTTTACTTGGTAGGGAACATCACGATCGCTATTCGACAATGCAGAATCTCTCGGATCTTCTGCTTGCTCAAGCTTTCTAAACAAATTTCTGCGCAGATTTTTGGTCCCGATGAATAAGTATTGCAAATTTTCAACTACAAGATTTGTGATATTGAAAATAGAAATTCTTTCAGAGTATTTCATTTCTTCGTCTAAATTGGAGCGAACATCAAGATGTTCTCTATTAGTGGACGAGGTACTAAACAGTTCTAAAGCAACTATTTACACTGGCTAATACCACGATCTGCGTTGGATTATATCCGACAGGCGTCAGTGCAGGATATTATATTATATATATATATATATATCATATATATATTAATATATTATAATATATATATTATTATATATACAGTGTGTCAATTTGAAAACTTCCCACCCTCAATATCTCCTTCCAGTACATAATATGAAAAATGGTTCAGACAGGTCAACTTTATTTGCAAGAGGGGACAACTCTGAATGAATTTTTTCAACCCTCGGGGTTCAACACCTAGGAGGGGTGTGATACCCATCAGAATTTCAAATGGAAAGGGGGGTCATGTGGCACATCATTTTGAAGGGCATTCAATTCGCTTGCCGAGGTGCCCTATTTATTATTTTTCCGATCAGCAGTATCCGAAAATTAGTTCTATAAACTATAGATGTAATTAGAATGGCCTATACTAAAATGCCTTGGTTATCAAGTTAGTATGCAAAGAAAATACAATTTAATTGACTCTCTTATAAGTAAAACTTTGATGACGGGTCAGCTTTTCAACTTTCCTTCAGGGGTAAAATTAGACAAGCCTCAAAAAATTACATTAATTAGTTATTGATTTCGTGACTTTCATTTGGGTTTATTATCGGATTTAAAACTCTTATCCTTTTTGTTACTTCTGCTATAAAAAGTATCGTTTTTGAGAAAAAAGGTGTTCATCGATTCAAGCCATTTGGTAGTACTATCATTTCAGTTTCATTTGTTGAGCTGTCAGCGATACCTTGAAAGTGTATAAATTGTAAGAATGGTTTTACACTATCCAAGACGAATTGAAATAATTTTTATTTATGGAGAGGTGGGCAAGTGCGCACGAAGGGCGGCATCTCTTTTTAATGAAAGAAATCAAATCTTAATATAAGTCACCGGTATGTGCTTGATTTGGTTTACAAAGTTTTCCGAAACTGGTTCGGTGAAGAATAAAAAAAGGAATAACCCAGAGTACTGAATGAGGATGTCAAATTGAGGTGTTTGGGAACATTTGCTGCAGAGCGCTAGCTCCTTACGATCAGTAGAGAAACAGACGGGATGTAACACGAGACTGTAAGGAAAGCATGAAAATGCACAAATTTCTCCATATTAAAATGCAGATTCTCCACGAGCTCATGAGGATGATTATGACAGAAGAATAGAATTCTGTGAAATCATGACTTCGAATCAATGCTTTACCTAATCTTCTGTTCAATATCTGTTCAGTGATGAATGTTCATTTTTCCTGAATGGCAATGTTAATAGGCAAAATTGTCGCTATTGGAGTGACGAAAACCCTCACAATTTTCGAAAAGGACATACACAACACCCACAAAAAGTTAATGTTTGGGCTGGTATTCTTGGAAATGCCATTATCGGACCTTTATTTTTTGAAGAAAACTTGAATGGTGATCTGTACTAGATATGCTTCAAGCACCTATCGATCCACTTATAACTCACGAGCTCGAAACTCAAATTGATGCACACGGTAATTTACTGTTGCAGGAAGATTTGTTACATTTCCAACAGGACGGTGCGCCACCTCATTATTTTCGCCCCGTCCGACAATGGTTGAACGAGCGATTCCGGGAGAGATGGATTGGCAGAAGGGGATCAATTGAGTGGCCACCGAGATCACCGGATTTGACTCCATTAGATTTTTTTCTTTGGGGATATCTCAAATCTGTCGTTTATAAACACAGCCCACTGATATGGATGACCTCAAAGGACGAATTACAGCAGCATGCCGGTCAATTAGTGGTGAAGTTTTCAAAAATGTTCGAGAGGAGTTCGAAAACAGACTGTATTACTGTTTAGAGCAGAATGGACAACATTTTGAACATATTATCAGATAAAGCGTAACAAGATGGTTGAAATTTGTTTTTTGCAATTTAGTATTTTTTGTTTGCACTCGATGCGTATATCGTTAACTAAGTAGTTCTACATTCCTCTCACATCCACGAATTCGAATATTACTCAAGGGTTGGAACGATGCTACCTAGTACGATGCTACCTTTTCCAATAGTCCATTACAATCATTTGTTTTGAATACCAACCTGAATACCAAACATCTAGTGCGGGCGAGTTTTAATCATTTATTCTTATTCACTTCTAATCACCGTTCGTTTGGAACGTTATTGTTCAAAAACTGCTCATCAAAAACTAATGAAAAAGGTATCATTGGCAAGAGAATTGAATGCCCTTCAAAATGATGTGCCACTTGACCCCCCTTTCCATTTGAAATTTGAGGGTAACATCCACCCTCCTAGGGGGTTGAACCCCGAGGGTTGAAAATATTCATTCAGAGTGTCCCCTTGCAAATAAAGTTGATATGTCTGACCATTTTTTCATATTATGTACTGGAAGGGAGATATTGAGGGTGGGAGTTTTCAAATTGACACACTGTATATATATATATATATATTTATTATATATATATATATATATATATATATATATTATTTATCTATATATATATATATATATATATATATATATATATATATATATATATTGGATGATGCAACTAATTTTTCCTTTATTTTCAGTATTTTACTGTTAATGTAAGTTACAAAAAGGATTTGAAGCTATATGACTTCTATTTGATTATCTGCGAGCGCTTTCGACAGCTGATCGTGTTGTCATCTTCTAGGCACTCGTCTATCTGAACGTGTTATCCTGTTATGTGTCTTTTTATACGGCCCGAACGCCTCAATACAAGTACTTCTGTTGCTTTAGGTAAATTTGCCTGTATTTGGATTACATCAGGTACTATTCTTTGTGTTAAATCTTCTCCAGGTTCATTGCTTCTAGGAGTGTATATTATACAAATCAATATACAAAAACAATATCATTGTCTGAGAAAAATTCGTATTACTACATTTTTACATTATGTCATATTAGTTCCTGTCGTAATCTGTTCTTTTATGAATATTACTTGTATTAAAAAATTTCGTTTCTCATCTGCCAGGCGTTCCGTGACAGCTCACATTTTTTTTGCTACTTTGAACAACGCTTCTGTTTCATAACATTCACTATTTTGAATTATGATGAACCTTAATACCAAAATGAACAATGTAGGCTTTGCATTGCATTGTTCACAATCTCTACTCAAAATATCAGTTCAGTGTACCTTTTAAAATACATTATCAAGGGCACAATCTCGTCTAGCAAATTACTCGTCAGCGCCCTTCACCAAGAGCAAGTAGAAACGTTCCAGCAAGCTATTATTAACTGCTGGATGTACCCACATGATTCACGTAACCTTGGAAGTAAAGCTATTTTCGTATTTTCTCCGCCGCAGGCATCGAATATAGCAAATTATGTGCTCACGGAATTAGCAGGAACGATGGCCTGTTTGTGGATGTTTCTGTCTGTTTATTCCTACCAATTATGGCCTGCACAGCCAGAATACTTTCAGTTAACTACCTTTAACTACAAGATGTTCGTAGATACGAAGCTCGGACACGATGAGCATCGTTAATTGGTTTGTTATTGAACGGGCACTGAAATTAAATTACCAACAATCTGGTTCGCATAATTTCTCCCGTGAGGGAAAAATTCCATGAAAACCTAAAACTATTTTGAGAATTGAATACCAGTAAAGGCTGATTTGCACCATTTGAGTTAAATGGAATTGCTTGAGTTGATTATTAAAAAAAATGAAAAACAAAAAATTATAGGGTATAGATGAAATACCTGTTTTTATTATAAAAAAAATATTGCACGTTATTATTGAACCAATTACATATATAGTGAACCTCTCTTTCTCAACTGGTACTTTTCCAACGGTTCTGAAAGTTGGATAAGTAATTCCTATTCAAAAAAACAAAAAACTATCATCTATAGAGGAATTTCAGACCAATCACTATTTCCCAGAGCTTCTCTAAGGTTTTCGAGTACGCGTTTTCGGAACGTTCAATGGAATTCATAAATTTTCATAGAATTTTAATACCAATGCAACATAGTTTCAGATCAGGAAAATCAACTCAAACTGCTTTACTTAGTTTTTATGATGACCTAGTAATTTAAGCAGTTCGTTCGATTGCGTCAATCATGTAAAATTATTGAATATTCTGGAATCTTACGGTCTGAGAGGAAATTTTTTCAATTGGGCTTCTTCGTTTCTCACTAATCGAAATCATTGCGTGTCTCATAAATTTGATTATGGAGATACTATCTGTTCTTCCACATCCAAAATGAAAACGGTTCAGGCTGGAGTTCCACGGGGATCCATCCTGGGACCGATTCTCTTCATACTATATATAAACAATATAGATAGAGAAATTCCATACCCCTTATTTCATGCCTATGCAGATGATATATCGTTACTTATATCTGATAAACGAACAGATCTCTTAATTCTCTGACTTCCAAATATCTCAAAAATCAAGATCTAGTTTTAAATACCAAAAAAACTCAAGTAATTCGTTTTCATAATTACCAAAACAAAGTCGAAACACTTGATCTGAATATCAATAACACAAACCTGCAAAGTACTCACACTGCAAAATTTCTAGGTATACATATCGATGAAAATTTAAATTGGAAGGCCCATTGTGATCAGCTAGTATCCAAGTTAAGCTCAGTAACTTATATGTTCAAAAATTTGAGGGTTGTTCTTAATAAAGACCAACTTATAAAGGTTTATTATGCTCAGGTCGAATCCAGGTTGCGTTACGGTGTTTGCTTGTGGGGCAACTCAACAATGAGCAAGAATATTTTTATTGCACAAAAAGCAATACTTCGATGTATATTTAATATTTCTAAGAGAGATTCCTGTAAAATGATTTTTAAAAGATATAAAGTCTCAACTTTAGTGTGTATATATATTTCACCCTGAAATCCATATTTTGATACACGTCAAAAGGGACTAAACACTAAGACCCCTAAATATAAAATTACTCAAAATTCCCCTAAATTAATGGGACCTAAAATTTTCAATCAATTACCAAATATAATAAAAACCACCAAAAATCCAACGAAATTCAGGAATAGACCGAAGTCGTTTTTGTTCGACCATTGTTTTTATACACTGAATGAATATTTTAATCTTTTTGCCTCATGATTACTCATATTTTATCTGAATATTTGTATTTGTTTCACCTCGTATTTATTTATTTACTTGTTTTATGTTGAATATGTGTATGTGCTTTGACAATTCCTATTCGAAATGTAAATGTTCGTCATAATGAAGGAAATAAAGAAATCTAATCTAAACGGACTCGCTCGCGACTAGTTTTGTTTTAGAAAACAGAAAAAAAACTTGTTTTAGTTTCGAAAACGAGTTCGCTCCAACTTAGGAAGAGGGATGAAATACTCTGAAAGAATTTCGATTTTCAATTATGGAATATCATTAACTTTAGGTTGATGATGGCCACTATCTTGCACTGACGAGTAGCTAAGGAGCCCAAAATCGGTTTGCGAGTGTGCCCGTTCCAAAATTGAAGGTATACTCTTTCAGTTGTATTGCCAATTGGATATGCAGGAAACTTTCTGTGGAGATTCCTGCACTAACGCCTGTCAGATATAATCCAACGCAGATCGTGGTATTAGCCAGTGTAATAGTTGTTTTTAGAACCTGTTTAGTACCTCGTCCACTAGATAGAGAGACATCTTTGATGTTCGCTCCAACTTAAGACGAGGAATGAAATACTCTGAAAGAATTTCTATTTTCAATTATCACAAATCTTGGAGTTGAAATTTGCAATACTTATTCTTCGGGACAAAAATCTGCGCAGGAAGATTTGTTTAGAAAGCTTGAGCATGCAGAAGATCCGAGAGATTCTGCATGGTCGAATAGCGATCGTGATGTTCCCTACCAAGTAAACTACTTTCCATTCGTGTTAATCAAAGACGATTTTTGTGTTCCGCTTCGGGTTATTGTTGTCTCATCGTTACATAAGGCAGTTTGTCGTCCGCAATGAGTGCGAACTAATAATAATGAAGTCGATTTGTTATATGTCAATGCATCAGGCAGAAAATTATTATATAGCGAGAAATGTTACAGAAACTATACAGGGTGTTTCAAATTCGATCCTCACCATAGGGATTTCGGAAACTATGAGAGATACGAAGATGGCTAAATTGGGGCAGAGTTGCGCATTTACCTGACTAACAATATGCCTTCGAGAAAGTTCTGAAATTTCGAGTATATCTTGAGATATCCGGAAAAAACAGAAATTTCGGAAAATGGTTTTGATTTTTTTCTGGCTTTATTTTTCAAAGGATTTCCCCTGCTACAAAATGGTGTTTTCAGATTTGCTGTCCGACGTTTCTTCTTCCGGCTACCATCATCAATTTTGTTTTTTTTCATGGGCTCTATATTAGATTTTTCTGTTTTCAATAAACAGATCTTATTGAATTTTATTGATATTGAAAAAAAGTAATTCCTAATCAGGTAATCAGCATTGTTAGAAAGTTTGGAAGATTGAGGAGGAGGAAAATTAATCGTGCAGTGAATAATATTCGAAGAAGGACACAGTTGTGTTATCATGAACAAGGCCAGCATTTTGAGCATTTGCTGTGATATACTTTTGTCTTTACATTTTAGTCAATTATTGTTATTTGTTCAAAGATCTATTTTCATTGAGAAGGACACAATGTCTAATTTACCTCATACACACCTCATTTGGCATTGGCTTTGGCTTTTCAAATGAACCACACTTGGTGAGATTCTGATTTATTAACTTGAACATAGTTCGATGTGATTGTGTCACTGTTTTTATCGTATTTGTAATAAATTTATATCATATCTCTTTTTTATTCATTCGTGTAAGCCATCTTTCGCCAAAAATTCAATGACTTGTACAATAACAAAATGCCATTGAGTGTAACAAATTGAAAATCAAATTTAGAAACATCAAAGTCAAAGCCTATTATGATAAGATTTTTTTTCAATATCTCCAGTTTTTATAAAAAGAATTATAACTTTTATATACATCATCGAAAAGTTAAGATCTGGTCCTATTCAAAACAGAAAGAATCCAATATAGGGCCCATAAGAAAAAATGCTTAATTCGTGGATTCGAGCGATCTTATTATTAAATATTTATTTGTTTGCTAGCTTTATTCTTAAAAAAATGAATGAATAATTTCAGAAAATTTCAAATGATCGTTCATTTTCTCAGGAAAATGGAGTACCCATTTCACAGTATATTGGTTTATTCGGCATTGAAAATGTATGTCATATCGGATCCATTCTGCTTGTTTTCGCAACATTGAGTTTCAACTTTTTCTTAGCTGACAGCTCGCGTAGGAACAATTCGTTTTTTCATCGAGTTTAGTTTGTGTATGTTTTGAAAGTGTTTTAGGGATATATTTGAATATTAATATGGTGCATTCTTGTGCTGATTTTATTTGTGCGGAAAGGCACAAGAAAACAGAAAGCGCATTGGTTCATATAATGATTTTAGGTTCCCAAAGGATAAAATGATGTGAAAAAAAAATAGGTGAAAGTATTAAAAAGAAAGAACTGCTATCCTTCTACTCTTCCAAGACTTTATAGAAATCATTTAAAAAATGACTATAAGTGAAAGGGGAACGAAAATATTGAATTTGATGACAGAGTTCTTTATTTCAACTTCAAGTATTCTTCACAGAAAGTATTATCTGGAGTTAGTCCTGTTACTGAAAGTAGAAACACAATTCATCAAATTTTATCATGTGATTAATGGTATTATTATCTCAGAAGCTTTTGTTGGATCAGTTCGAGTACAATCAATTGTGTCTATACTTGACCTCATTCAACCTTCCTCTCAAGTTTTGGAAGATTCAACAGATTACCCAAGCGAGCCTATAACGTATGATGCACTGTTTGGAACCTATGGTGTAGTAATGAATATTACTGGAGTTTTTTCCCAACACCAAATCGTTATTTTTAACACCTCGACACATGTTTCGATCACCAAGTGATCATCTTCAAAGAGGAAGATTAAAACTAAGAACTAGTGCGAGCTAACCCTATTCATGCTATAAAGGTAACCCATACAGGTAAACCATCCAGGCGTACCAACCATACAGGTATACCAACCTAAATTAATTTTACAATTTTGCCTTATCTATTATTTTACAATATATATATTTATATAAAACAATTTTCAGCTATATTAAAATTAATTTCACAATATTGCCTATCCAAATTTATTTTTGCAATGTGTCCTTATGTAGTAATCAGTGAATCCAACCATATTATTTTATTTTATTTCAACAAGCTATATAGTATGCTCTTTGGTATAGGTCCGCATCGTCATTATTGTGTTAACTTATTTCTGCACTCTCATAGGCATCTAGTTGCCTGTTGTTGTTGACTTGTCTAACTAATCCTAATGAACTGAAGTCTATGAAATGTTGCAAAATATATGATGGGCGACTGCTGATTTTTCAGGTCTTCCATATTTTAAGTGTGCTATGTGTTCCTTAAATCTTACTTTAATAGATCTTTTTGTCTGTCCATCATATTTTGCATCGCAGTCCTTACATTCAATTTCGTAAATTCCAGACTTTTCCGAATTCTCGACTTTGTCTTTTGGACTTCCCTAAAGACTCTGTAGTGTATGACTTGTTTTAAAAACCACCTTCATACCTAGTTCCTTGAAAATCTTTCCAAAGTTCCTCGTATATTGGTGGTATGGAACTGAGATTTAACTTGGTTTTTGTCCTTTCTGAAAGTCGAGATTTCGTTCATTCTTAACCTAAACTTCTTTTTCCTTATTAGATAGGCAATATTGTGAAATTAGTTTTTATATAGCTGAAAATTGTTTTATATAAACATATATTTTGTAAAATAATAGATAAGGCAAAATTGTGAAATTAATTTAGGTTGGTATACCTGTATGGTTGGTACGCCTGGATGGTTTACCTGAATGGGTTACCTTTATAGCATAAATAGGATTATCTCGCACTTGTTCTTAGTTTTAATCTTCCTCTTTGAAGATGATCACTTGGTGATCGAAACACGTGTCGAGGTGTTAAAAATAACGATTTGGTGTTGGGAAAAAACTCCAGTAATATTCGAGCCTATAACGCTTGAATTTAGTAACTATATTAGAAAGAGATATGTATGTAGGAATTTTTATTTTTTATAATGAATTACAATTGAACAGATTGAGGATTGTAGTATAAACTGAATATTTGAAAAGAGTCTTTGATCCAGTTTGCTATATTTTTTGATTGTCATAACTGTATATTATTGAATAATGCATAAAATCATAGTTTATTTATTTATTTATTTATTTATTTATTTATTTTCAAACAGGTAAAAACCTCATTACATGAAAATAATTATTCTTATAAAAATGTCAATACAGTCTAAATCATAAATAGAATTCTAATATTTATACGTGAATACAGTTACATTGTAGTAGTTACTAGTTAGTTACTACGAGTAGTTACTACATAAAGCCGAATGGAAGGAAGACACATATTTATTCTAAACTTGAAAAGTATTTTTTTACACCACTATAAACTTGTTTGGGAGGGAGAACAAAGTTGATATCTGACATTAACAGGAAGTTGTTTGTTATTTTGATCATTGTAATGATAGGTGAACAGTTATTTGTTGATACATATGGTACATCAAAGAATTGAATGAGTCTTGTTGTTCTTTTGGGAATTCTCTCTTTCAGTAAAGATTCGAGATTGGGACAGTTATAATTTTTTTTAAATATTTTATAACACATTAACACTATAGTTGCCTGTCTTCTATTTTCTAAACTGGGTATTTCAAATTCATTTCGTAGTGCTACTGTTCTAATTGTATTATAATCCGGGTATACTTTATATTTCTTGTAATATAAAAATCTCAGAAATCTGTTTTGAATTTTTTCCAATCTATTTTTATGAACAATATAGGAAGGATGCCATTCTACAGCCCCATATTCAAGTTTAGGTCTGACCAAACTATTATAAAGTGTAGTAATCACATTGTAGTGCACATTGAAATGTGCACTTTGTCTCATTACAAATCCCATAATTCTTAGTGCCTGAGATGCTATGTAATCCAAATGAGGTTTGTACGAGAGTGTGGAGTTATAGTATATACCTAAATCTTTGACAGTCTCTACCCTGGATAATTCAATACCATTCATTAAGTAATTGTATAGTGTTTTATTCAGTTTTCGGTACAAGACAGGACAGAACATTTGGATATATTGAACGGAAGATCATTTTTCACACTCCATCGATAAACACTATTGATGTCCTCTTGTAGTTTGACACAATCTTGTAAGTTTTCGATCTGTCTATAAAATTTAAGGTCATCTGCAAATAAGAGACACTCAGAGTACTTTATATTTCGAGTTAGATCTTTGTGTACTGATTTTAGATATAGAACTCATTTGCAAACATGATTTTTCGTGTACATTTTATTCCATGTGGAGAATTTTTCATTAATTGAAACGTTAACGGGTTCATATACACTTCCATAATTAAATTGAAAATTATAGGGTCCGTAAATTTCACGATTTGGCAATGTTGATTATTTCTATTGTTCCTATTGGTCAATCGAAGAAGAAGCGGAAATAGGATCACCTTGGACGACCCTGGGAAGCTGGCGTCGAAGAAATATCTGGCGATGACCAGGAAAAATCTACCCTCAACAATAGGATTTCTGACTGGCCACTGTCAACTAAGGAAACACCTCCATGATATGAGGATGTAATCTTGTCAGGATCACCCTGGGCGACCTTGGAAAGCTGGCGCCGAAGAAATATCTGGCGATGACCAGGAAAAATTACGCTTTACAGTAGGATTTCTGACTGGCCACTGTCAGCTAAGGAAACACCTACATAATATGGGGCTAGTGGACACACCTCTATGCAGGATGTGTGAACAGGAAAATGAGACTCTCAGGCATGTCCTGTGCGAGTGCCCGAAGTTATCGTCAATAAGAGAGTGTGTTCGGCGAGTCTTGGTCTTCACATGCCGATATAAAGGAGGTGTATCCCAGTGACCTGTCCACCTTCCTGGAAAGGACAGGAGGGACGATGATCTAGGAGGACAACTCCTCGGGAGGATGTACAATGGTTCACATGTGGCCTAAGTGCTGTGGGTTTACACTCACCCTCTGTTATCTACAGATACAGATACTATATTAGTTTTCGAAATATTTAGAGACAGACGAATCACACCATCTCTTTACTTCCATCATATCGACGGATATGATTTTAGTTGAATCATTTGCATTGTCCGATTGCCAAAATATGGTAGTATCGTCCTCAAATAGTGTGAATTTTCCTGAGATATTTATACTTGTCAAATAAGTATCCGCAATGAGTTTAAGATAATGAAAAAACTGAAGTTTCATCAAAGAGTACGAGAAACGGCCCATTATATGGAAAAAGCGACAGATTTCATTATAATATTATTGACAAAGAGAAATTAAAGTAAGTGGAACCTGATTTGGTTCCCAGCGGGGCAAACACAAAGAATCTGCTGTTTCATGATTTTCCAAACAGAGGCGACACACACTGTCTTCCGACAGTCCAAGTCTCTGCATATGATGATTCAAATGATAGTGACCTGTAAGAAGGCCTGTTAGACATCGTACTTCATCCCTACTGTAGTCCAACAACTGTTTGGTATCAAGCTTCCAAGAATGAATAAACCCCTTGAAGTGAGCCAATCCTGGAAGATTCTGCCAGAAGTCCACAAATCTTCTTGCTATCCAGGTGTTCAATGTTTGTTTGGCAAAGCCTAAGGGGATGCCAATGACAGGTTCTGGTCCGATGAAGCTGCTTGCAACATCCTAATTTGCAAGAGAGTCAGCAGCTGCATTGCCTTCCAGGCCAGTATGGCCAGGAATCCAGACCAGAGACAATCTGTTTAGTCTTCCTATCAAGAAGAGTCTTTTTTGGCAGTTTGCTACCAATTCAGAGGTTGCTCGGTAGGATCCAAGAGCTTCCAACGCCGCTTGACTGTCCGAGAATATTTTTATTGACTTGTGAGTGATGTTGGATTTATCCAATCTCTCCTCACACAATTCAATAGCGTAAATTTTCGCTTGAAATACAGTCGCATAAGTTCCTAGGCAGGTAGATAACACTGTCCTGGGTCTGCGACTGAAAACACCTACACCAGAACCGGAAGGTGTTTTTGATCCATCTGTGAACCAACAACTATCTGCTCTTAATATTTCCTTCTCCGGAGGATCCAGTCCTCTCTACTCGGGAATAGTACTTTATAAGGCAGTTCGTAGTTGACAGTTGGAGGCATAAAGTCAGAGGTCATTTCAAGAATGTTGTAACTTCCAGTGCCAACCAACAGTCTGTTGCACTCTGCATTAAATTGATTTTTGTAGTTGGCAATGTGCACAAGTCTGTATGCAGTCCATCTAGCCTCTCTCTCCAGAGAAATGTGGAGAGGAGGTAGATCTAGGATTTCTGAGGATATTTTATTTTGTAATTATCAATCAATACAACGAATTCGTGCTGAAGATCGCGGGTAATTTACGATTTAATTTTATTAGGTTTGCCGATTTGGTTTTCTTGCATTTCGATATTGCTTGCACCTAGGAATTTGAAAATTTTTCAGATGAAGAAAAAGTAAAAACATAAATCAGGAAACATTTCTCCTGAATTCCTTCTTTCTCATTTTCAAAGAAGAATTTCATCACATCAATAAATACACAATAATTTTTTTGTTTGTGTTTCTCTTTTCTTTTTGTGTTCTATTTGTTGGAGATTCTTATAGAGTTGAAAAGTTTTGTTTTGTTAAAGGGTTAATTTCTTCGCCAAACTTTCACTTTGAATTCCTTTCCTACTTTCCTAGTTTCAACTTTCAATCCCGATTTCAAATTAAAGATGAATTAATAAAATTCTGTGGCGTTCAATATATTGCAATTTCTCAGTCGATAGGTAATGCAAAACTATGATGAGCGGCGACCTATTGGATAATTATTACATCATTATACGGAGTCTAAAAAAGTTTCCCACCTCAACATAAAGATAGCAACACTCGTAAATAAAACCTACTGAATTGTTGTTGGACATGCAGTTCTTATGTAACAGTCATTTGAGTGAGTTGATATGGGTGTTTTTATAAGAATGGACAAAATCGAAAATCGAGCTGTCATTAAATACTTGTTTTTGAAAGGCAATACTCCTACGCGAATCAGAGATGAGTTGTATTCTCTATACGGGGACTCTGCACCATCATCTGTTACAGTGAAACTTCGGGCAGCTGAATTTGAACTTTGCTCCAAAAACTTGAGAGACAATAAACTTTCAGAACGTCCAAAACTGTAATTACTGACGGAAACATCGACAAAGTTCAATGAATGGTGCTAAACGATCACCGAATGGGGAATGTTCCTCATTTTGGGTTATTACAGCAAATGCAAGTTTTGAAAAAAATAAAGTTGAGTTTAATTCATAATTTTTTCAAATTCACTTCGAAAAGTATTCAAATTGATGTTTCAAATGTTGGGTTTGAATTTTTAAAGGGATTTGTTTCTAATTCACATATTGGCAACAGCGTCTAGAACTTTACCTGCCATTCCTAAAAATATTTTATCTTGCATATAATATATCAAGTTGAAATAATTTATAGTCACCTAGATATTCTTCTTTAAAAAAAGGAAAATTATCTTTATAAATCAACACTTAAGGCAAACTATAAATTATAGTTCAATACCACCTCCACAAGCCACATAAACAACAGTTGTTTTGTTTTTTGTTTATATGGAGGAAGATAGGTTAGGTGCACAAAATGTCATATGTCACAGAATGTCTCGGAACACGGAACATGAATAAACAGAACAGCACGCCTCTGAAATATGTCATCTTAGTTTGTCTCATACAGGTAACATATTCATTGTCCTTTATTAGCTATAACCGATGTTGCCAAATGGTGAAATAGAAACGAATCCCTTTAAATGTTGAATGAAGTGGGACGGATAGCAGAAGTTATTAACAAAAGCGCGTGTGTTGGCGACTGATTTTTTGGCATAGTCATGGAGTTATTCCATTCAATTATCTTCAAAAATGAAAAACCATTACAGAAGCACACTGAAAGCAGTGATTGTGGAAAAACGGCCACATTTGCAGAAAAAGAAGGCGTCGTCTCATACCCCAGCGGTTGCCATGGCGAAAATCCACGAATTACGGTTTGAACTGCTTGACCATCCGCCTTACTCAGCAGATCTAGCCCCAAGCGACTTCTCTTTGTTCCCTCATCTAAAAATCGTGCATGGAGAATAGGGATTTTGGTCAAATGAAGAGGCAATTACCTTCGTGAACAATTATTTTTCAGGGAAAAACGCCGAGTACTATTCGGAAACTTTTCAGACCACCCTCGTAAATAGAATGTATTTGAAACTTGGAATGAAAAAAAATGAGAAAGGATGAACACTACTGCGTTGAACTGTATAATATTTAAAATATCACTAGGTGTCATCCAGTTACAAAACATACTTTCTTTTTGATACTTGTTGTGAAACTGCCATTAGTTGATGGCCCCGAGTTGACTTCTTCGAATCTAGTAACCTTTCAGCAGTTTATTTCAGTATAACAGTGTTAATCTAAAAATATGGGTTGAACAAACTTATTTATTCGTATTTCAAGGTTGCATCGTGTATTTGCTGATACCTTGGAGTTTTGCTAATATTTGATTAGATTCATTTCTGGTGTTTTGGTGAAACTGTATTTGATATAACTTATTTGGCTTAATAAGTTTTGATAAATACTTGAATTTGATCTAGATGGAAGTTTGAAAAAATTGAAAATGAATATGATCACACTGTATTGATTTTTTCTTTTTTTCTCAAAATCTCAAGTTTTTTGAATTCTCGATTATTTAAAACTCAAGAAAAAGTTGCAATAATATTTGGAAATCATGAAAAAATTAATATTCATTACGTAAACAGGAGCTCGCGAAGAAACAGTATTGGATGAAGTTGACGAAGGCCGTTTTTGCCTGGTTCTGATTGGCGAAGGTTCTACCGTGAGAAAGTTATCGAAGTGCTTGAAAGGTTGGTAGTCGGTTGGCTAGAGGTCTCGGGAGTATGGTGGGTCAGACAGAACTCCGACGCTCAATTCGTTTTCGGACCGTGATTTCTGAAACGTGCGGACGGGCGGTGTCGTGGAGCAGGATGCAACCTCTTCTGTTGACCAGCACCGTATGCCGCTGACGCGTTTTTTCGATATATTTCGTCGACTTCCTCACAATAGGACTGTGCTGTAATGATTTGGCCCGGTTGTAGAAAGTTATCTTTAATCACAACAGCCTCCGACCAGTAACCATGGTGTTTTTTCAGTGAGTTTTCGCCTTTGGAAAGTGCCTGGGTGGTACATCGATGTCCATACACTGTCCTGAACGTCTCCTGTTGTCGTAGAGTATCCACAATGAAAAAAGATTTTGGAAAGAGCACGTTATATCTTTCTTTTGACGTTTGCTTTAATAGAGATTGGGGAATGTTCTTCCTGACGAAAATCAAGTAGTTTTCATAAAAGAGCTTTAAAACAACGCATTTTAAACTTATCATTTTAACCTTTTTCTTTACAAAAATATTTAAATACTTAAAAAATAGGAATGAAATAATGCATTCAACATTTAATGGGATTCGTTTTTATTTCACCATTTGGCAACATCGGTTATAGCTAATGAAGGACAATGAATCTGTTACCCATATGAGACAAACAAAGATGACATATTCCAGAGGTGGGCTGTTCTGTTTACTTATGTTCTGAGACATTCTGTGACATATGACATTTTGTGCACCTAGCGACCTATCTTCCTCTATATAAATAAATAACAAAACAACTGTTGTTAATGTGGCTTGTGGAGGTGGTATTGAACTGTAATTTATATTTTACCCTAATTGTTGATTTATAAAAATAATTTTCCTTTTTTAAAGTAGAATATCTAGGTACTTATGAATTATTTCAACTTGATATAGGCGCTGTTGCCAATGTGTGTATTAGGAATAAATCCCTTCGAAAATTTGAAAAACTCATGAATTCATCATAGAAGATTCGCGAAACGTTAACTGAAATTAATAAACTCATTGTGGAATAAGACTATGTTCTGTCAATCTTATTTTGTTATCTGTTTCAACACAATCATGAGTTGTTCCAGGAAAGAGGTTTACCGAACTTTTGAATTTTTCATTTCAGTTCCTTACATATAGTATTCATTGAGTACCATTGATACAGTTGATATCGATATAAAATATAACAATATAAAACAAATAATGAAATGACCGTAAAAAGATTCTGACACATTTGAGCATTCGAAGGAGTTGTACCTCTGTAATACTGAATATATCCAGTTCACAGTTCCTCACCATTTTGTTAACTGTTCGAGACATTGTTGAAGAGGAGACAAATTGTTGGAGATACGAAATAGATTGTCTCTTCTTCTCAGTCTTACGTCAGGTACAGTAAAATCAATAGTATAGAGAATTTCAGGTACTTTCAGTTTTCTAAGAATGTTAAAAACAAAAATTACTTCGGAGGATTCATGGGCGGTCTTTCAATGGTTGCATGTTAAATTCTTGAAATTGGCAGGAATACGATATAAATAAAGGCCAAACATTGTGTTTTCTGAAAAAGACTGTTCCTAATAATCGTTTCTGGATTTTTTCTATAGTTTCAGAATATAAAAAGGTCTTTGGATTCCAAATGACACAACCATATTCCAGCTTAGAACGAACAATGGAGTTGAAGAGTAACAAACAAGTATCGTGATTGAATTCACGGCAAGATCTTAAGACAAAGCTCATTTTTCTATAACATTCAGATACTAAATATTCAATGTACCGAGAGAAACTGAACACACCAGTGAAAATGATCCCGAGATCTTTCATCTCACTGATTCTCTGTAAATTGGTATGATTAATGAAATAGTCCTTGATAGTAGGTGACTTCTTTCGTGTGAAACTCATTATTTTGCATTTAGCTTCGTTGAGAGATAGGTCAGATACTGAAAAGCAAGTAGATAGATTATTGAGATCATCTTGAAGCATATCAGATTCTTTTTCGCTTTCGATTCCTCTAAACAGCTTGAGATCATCGACATATAGGAGAAATTGAGAATGCTCGATATACCGAGAAACGTCATAAACAAATAACACGGAAAGGAGAGGTCCCAAAATCGAGCCCTGCGGAACTGCCGAAGTAGCGGTGAATTTGAAAGAAGATACGTTGTTGAACTGTACAAACTGTATTCTGTTGAATATATGGCAGTGAAAGAAATAAAGTGCGTTGTTTGTGAAACGGAATGCTTTCGATTTCAGGATCAAAACCTCGTGGTTGACTTTGTCGAATGCCTTGACCAAGTCAGTATATATATAACGTTTATTTGTTAGCCATTTCTTATTCCATGCGTAACAAAGTTAGTAAATGCGCATAAATTGGTAATGGTAGATTTATTACGAATAAAGCCATGCTGTTGGTCGATTATTACTGAGTCCACGTGATTGTATACTCGATTATATATTACCCGTTCAAATATCTTCGACAAAGCTGGTGAGACTGTTATGGGTCTGTAGTTTCTTACATTGTTCTTATTGCCGCTTTTGTGTATGGGGGTAACTCTGCCAATTTTGAGAAAGCTTGGAAAACGATTTTCTTTCAGAGAAAGATTGAATATCAAGTCACAGTAAGCCTTGAAATTGTAGGCTGGAATGCCATCGATTCCAATATCTCCATAAATAATTATTCTACTGATCGATAAAGAATCTTGTACCCTATACATTGATGCTTTTTATTTTTTACCCAATTTTGATTTTTTTCCTTTTTTCAGTTTATGTCGTTAATCGATTTTAGGCCAATTTTCCTCTATGAATTATAATCGAATCAAAATACTTCTCAAGCCTCCTGAAAAATTAACCAAGCATTTGGCAATGATAGTGTTAAAGAACGTTTTCTTCAACGTTACGAAATTCAGATCAACTTTCTGTTCCGGAGATTTTAGCCTCAAAGATGAGCCCCGAAGTGGTCGACCTACGGTAATCCAGGGCGAGGATTTGAGTACCCTGATAGGGGACTGACTCATCACAAATGGTGTGTAGGATAGTGGAAGAATTGGGCATCAGCTCACATGCGGTTTTTGATGGTTCACAACATAATGGAAACGTCAGAAGGCTCTAAAAGTGGGTGTTCCACGATTTGAACGGTCGACAGAAATGTTCACGTTCCAAGGTATGTTCTTCTTCGCGTTTGCGACACCTGAACGATCCTTTTTTTAGATAGGATCATCGTGTGTGATAAAAACTGGATTCTCTTCAACAGGAAACGTCCAGGACAGTGGTTGAATACCGATAAGCCACCCAGGAACCTCCCCAAGAAAAAACCCACCACAAAAAGACCATGGTTACTGTATAATGGTCAGCGGCTCGTGTCATTGACTATAACTTTTTGCAATCGGGCCAAACTATAGTAGATCCCGAGGAAATGTACCAAAAATTGCGGGTTTTATTGCGAAGGAGGATATTCTGCGCCTATTATCAAACCCATTCTTGCGATACCACATTCTAAAGCTTTTGAAGGTTATTAAACGATGAATTCGAGTTTGATTTCAATACATTCTTCCAAATGGAATCTAGTTTTCTAAGATAATGTTCATGCGACAGTGTTGAATTTGATAATGAACTTGATAGATAGAGATGGAACCTCTGGCTTGAAATGATGCGCTTTTGGCTAACTACACAGAGAAAAACGGTTCAGGTAAACGCGTACACTTGAGAATAATTTAATAACTATAGATGTATTCTTACATTTCAATATAATAACATCAAGTAAAAAAAAGTTTCTGTCATTGGGTTTCTACAGTAGGTGAATTGAGTCCCTATTTAAAATGAAGTGTTCACCCATGTATTACTTGCTACTCAACAGTTTGTTCCCCAGTATTCAACAGTTTTGCCTAAACTAGCTTATTTACCATTAAACATCTGCATTCAGTGAAAAGAACAATAGTATGCTACCCTCAGTACCAATTTAATACATGTAAGTAAAAAAGTATTTATTTGACTTTTCCGGTGTCTACGGAATGGTTCGGAAAGGTACGTACGCGCGTGATGCGCGAACACCTTCAAATTTCAGTGTGGTTCAGGGTCAGTTGTGTTTGTGCCCTTTAGTGGAGTGTTGTATGTTGCATGAGTTTGCAGTTCCAAATTATTGTTTGTGAGTTCAAAGGTGAATATTATGGAATTCCTCGAAACATTAGAGCAATGGGGCCTCTCAAGTTTCTCCCAGAAATTCATTGGTAAGTAATATATGACATCTTGTTTGTCATTTTATCCAATAAAATTAAGGACAAATGAATCTCATTTTGTTGTGACGATCATAGTTTATAGGTTGATATATCGTTAAATATATCAAATACCATCGTAAAATGCGTATGTTGGTATAAATATTTTTTAGTTTCGTGTGGAATTATATACGTAGTGTCCTATTTTCATAAACTGAATTCAACCTGCCGATACTTGATGAAATTTCATATTCTACAAAAATATCAGTTTTCTGTACGATTCTCACTAAAAATCGGTTTACAAATCCGCTGCACGTGTTTCACTTTGTGATATCTTCCTCAAACAGGATAAAGATAAATGGATCTATTCGGCTTGAGGAAGGTAGTTAGGTATTACGGGCCTGGAAAAAGCGCGTCCACTCTCGGGTGAAAATTTTACCGGGAATATCATGAACATATTCAATATCATGTTAGCAGCACAAAGCACTTTGTGGTTAGCGGGAAGCTGCTGTCTGCAGTATAACATAAACACATGCATGAATCGCCATCGCTTCTGTTTATAATTTTAATCGTAGAATATCACTGCTGGCATTAGCCAACATAAAGCGAATATAGGTACATTCGTCTGTCGGCGTACATCCTGGCTTCGATGCTTTTCACGCCGTGTATAAAATAATTCAGCTTTTGGCTCCTTCGAAATTATCAGAATCATTCATGACTTTTTGAATATCAATAATAGCGGTTTTAATCGGTAAAATATTTTAAGACAACTTCACAAAATCCGAAAATAATTTTGATCCTTGCACTGAGTAGCTGAATATAAAACTCAAAACTTTGTGCTTCTTCTTTTTTGAAAGTTGCAGTGAGTAAAGGAAAGGGACGAAGATCAGAATACATATATTTCAATACTAGGGCTGACTTACACTACATTCCTTCTCTGTCCGTTTTTTTTTTCATGTTTTCGCCAAAAAAACTTGTTTTTTGTTTTTGCAAAAATTCGAAATTTTCAACGTTTTGAACTTATTACAATTAGTAAGCCTGGAAGCTGGTCAGCTCAACCTGATGATTTTTTTGTTAAAGCCGGGTTTTTACGGGAAAAATTATTGTCATAGGTGGGATCAGCTTTAAGGTGAACTTTATCTATGTTCAATACCTATCAAAGTACCTATTTTTCAGATGAAGGCATAACAGATGCCAGTTTTGGGTTGTTGGATGAAAACACAATAAATCAGCTCGTGGATAAGGCTGGCCCTCGCTTGATTTTCAAAAAAAAATATGCTGAATTTTCCAAAAAAACTGAAGAAGAACGTATTTTTGGAAACACTTTTGATGCTGCCTCGAATTTATCAGCTGATGAACAGGTGAAATAATTTTGCTGTCGTGCATATCTTGTCAGTATTATGATAAATTTGAAATGTTTACGTTCAAATGTTGTTATTTGTGTGACAAATTTCGTTGAGTTTTGAGAATGTTTATATTCGTTTCGCAGTTTGAGAATAAATGAGTTGTGAGAAAACTTAGTATTTTTTTTGGTGAACTTAGCAAAGCACTGATTTGGTAGATTTTTGTAGGCGATTCTTCTGTAATTATGATAAAACCAATATTTCGGTTGAAAAATAAATTGGGGATCTCTTATATTAATGGAAATGATTTGTATTAAAGTTTTATAACGAAGTTCAGTTACTACGGTATCAAACTGAAAGGCCCTTGTCAAGATGTGCGTTTTGGCATCTTGGAAACGCGTGTCGAGTGCAGTTATATTCAGTTTGATTTTTCTTCAACTGAGCTATGTTATGAAAAAAACATTCAACATAGTCGGGGGGCATACTTGAAGACTGGCGGTAAATCAAATCATCTTTGGAACATTTTATTCAGGTCTGTCTCAACTACCCAGCAGTTTTCTGGCCACAACTACTCCTCTGGTTAGCATTATAACCGACCGGTGCCAGTGCAAGAAAATCTTGCATTTGTTTTTGGCGATACAAATGCCGAAATTGATTTTCAGTTATTGGGACGGGTACACTTGCAGACTTGCCATCAATAAAAATCAAATACTTTTCATAGTATCAAACCTCGAAAAAAGGTGAAGTGATCAACAAGAAGTCATTGCGCCATCTGCCAATGGACGAGGTATCCCAAAAGCAAACCGAATTCGCCCATTCCTCGTAGACCGAAAATTTTCAGCTCTGTTCGAGGTTTGACACTATATGAAAGTTATTTCATTTTTAATTATGGAAAGTCATTGATGATGGCAATATTTTGTACTGACGAGAGGCCAAATAGCTTGAATCCGGTCTGCAAGTGTGACCGTCCCAATTATTGAAAATCAATTCAGGCATTTGTATCGCCAAAAGCGAATTCAGGATTTTCTTCTGAAGAAACCTACATTGGCATGCACCGGTCGGATATAATTCAACGCCCTTCTTGGTATTAGCCAAGGGAGTAGTTGTTTTTTTTATAAGTCGATATATAGAGACTAGCGAATTATCCACCGATAGTAATTAAATGAGATCCACTGACAGGTGGAACACATTTTTGGTACAATCTCAAATTATTCTGCAGCAGTCAGAATTTATGCTATGACAATAAACCTGTTCAATCAAGGTAGTGAAAATGTGTACAGAAGCAGTATGAAATGTCTAATGAATGTGAGATTTAATTTTGCTGTGAGTGCTGTATGCTGTACAACGTCGATCAAACTGTTTGATAGGGGTAAGTGAAATATTGATTACATATTCTGGAAAAGTCTTAGGGATAATAGAACAGTTCTTTTCACGGAGATGAATGTAGCACAGTCGTTATTAAACTGTTTATTAGAAGTTCTGTGTTGATGTATTACTACGGAGGAAATAGTTTTTCTCGTTATTAAATGATTTAATAATAGTTGCTAGACTCGGCTTGTCAATATTTTAATAGCCGTTAGTAAACTAATGAACTGGGTGTCTGCTATAGGTAGACAGGTTCAGAAAAAATATTTCATTCACGGTTATTCAACTGTTTATTTGTCCCATATAGTATACAAGTTTTCACTTGGAGCTATTCAAATCTTAATAATCATTATCGATTTCTTTTCTCGGTGTAAATTTGCATCATCGACATATGAATATTACATACAAATATTGGTTATTTCAGAAAATTATTAAATTTCCTTCAACGTGTTTCTAAACAGAAACGCATTTTTCAGTAACTTCAAGTTTTCAGTTCTTCACCTAAATCAAATGTTAGCTATAACCTCGGAAGCAAAAATTCACCAGAGTCCCTTACTAACAGGCTTATTAAAAGATAGTTCTTCGAAGAGATGAAATTTGTTAGCATTTGCCTAGAATATCGAACTGGAAAAAATTTATTACAAGTGTATGTCGTGTTGATAAGGAGCCTTCGATTTGGCCTTCGTAAGGGCTTTTTCTTCAACTTTCTATTTGAAAGAAATTTCGATGCATGATACAGACATCTTTGCAGAGTTTAATTCAAGGTAAGGTGATATTTTCCTGCCTTTCTTCGAAAATTTTCCACATTTTTGTCTCAAGATGAAGATCAAATAAGCCAAAAAATATAATCTAGTGGTTATCAATTCAAAATTATTTGTTTCAGACGAATCTTTTCTTGCAGTTTGCAGGAACATGCAGAAAACTGTTTTAGTCGACTTCATCGAATCCCTAGTCGACTTCATCGAATCCCAAGCACACAATTTTCAAAGTGACGCAATTTATCGACTTATGTTACTTTGATTATGGCATTCCATTCGGAACGAAGGTGAAATATCTTGGCATTGTCCTTGATAAAAAACTTATCTGGAACGCTGACTTGGAAAAAGTTTTACACAAAGCCAGACTGTTCCTAACGACATGTTGAAGGATTTGTGGTGGAACTTGGGGTCAAAGTCCAAAACAAATCCATTGGATTTATGTAATGATTGTCAGACCAATGATCACATCGCCTGGTGGCCAAAGGTTCCACAAGCGAAGCTCTATGGCTTGCAGAGATAGGCTCATCTGGCCATGAGTGGTGCCACACCGTCAGAGGCCATGTAGGTCCTTCTTGATCTACCTCCTCTCCACATTGGATGATCCAACGCCCCTTTCCCTTTGGAATGGAGGTGAAATATTTCGGCATTGTCCTCGATAATAAACTGACCTGGAACGTTCACTTGGAAAAAGTTTTACACAAAGCCAGACTGTCCCTATTGACATGTCGAAGGGTTTGTGGTAAAACTTGGGGTTTAGGCCCCAAACGAATCCATTGGGTTTATGTGATGATTGTCAGACTAATGATTACTTATGGTGCAATTGCCTGGTGGCCGAAAGCTTTACAGAAAACGGACCAGGAGAAGCTCTCTGGATTACACCCAACTAGCAATTTCGTATTTTATAATAGTTGCGGAAACGTTTCGGAGAAACAAATTATAAAACTGCATTTCTCCAGAAATGTTTTCAATATGTTTATAAAACTGCTATAAATAGGAAATTGGCACCGTTTTATAAAACATTATAGTTATTATCAATATTTTGTAAGGCCTTTTACAAACACTACAAAACAGTTTTATACACATTTTGGCAGTGACTATAAAATTTGTCTAACGCTCTTAAAAAATAGTTTTGTAAAGACTTTCCTTACTGCACTTTTGCAACATTTTAAGCGATACTTATAAAATAATCAGAAGACAATTTTATAAGAGTTTTTTAGTAGTTCCAAGTAGGCGTTATAAAATATAATACAGAACAAAACGATAACAATAAAATAAAAAAGTGTTAAAAATGTTTTCTTGAAGACGCAAGAAGTAATTTTGTATTGGACACTAGGAAAATATAATAGATATGTCACCAACTGAAAACTAACAAATAGAAAGGTTGAAGCCATTTATTTCAAAATTTCACTTCTGAACTCATAAAACTGTTGAAGACATTGTTTATGTTTCTAAGATTGATATTTTTACTGCAAATGAAATTTTATTGACAAATATATAGCCTATTATTAGCAAAATTTAAGCGCGCCACTAATTTATAAAGGTTTTCGGTAAAATTATCAATTATACAAAAATTCACTCTGTCGACGTATTAATTTTCACAACGTATTAATAGTCACAACCTCAACTAACTTTATTCTAAATAATATAATGTTATAATATTTATGTACTTTTCAGCTGTAAATGTGCGGTATTTCATATTTTCAACTCATCTAATTTCAGTATCCCGGATCACTATCATTACAAATGGCGTCGTTCTATAAAATGAATTGGTATCAGTAGCAAGCATTTCAACGTATTTTAGCTACTATGTTACCTCTATAAAACTTTTAAGAAACACTCAGTTCTGGGAGTGATGGTATTGCGGCAGAGTCGGACTACTTTTAAAGCTTTTAGGTTTCTACAAAAGTGCTAGTATGAATAAAAGATTTCTCACATATAGTTTGGATAAATATTATCTGTCTTTGATGTTTTGGCTAAAAAGTTTCTTTCATCGATTATAAAGGCTAAACGACGGGTTTTAACCATTATCATAACCTTTTCCTGATTTTCGCAAGAAAAAATTGAAGCACTAGGTTAGGTGGGATGATTTAAAGTGTTTTCTTAGTATTTTCAATATACAGGGCGACTCAAAAAACTTCCAGAAGAAAGTTTTTTTATGGAACACCAAGTCATTTCTTCGTCTGTTTGAAGCACCTTGAACTGAATATAAAACTATTTATAACCCCCAATAAATGTTCAAAATGGTCGCCATTCAGTTATTATTTATTTTTATTTATATATTCTGGATGCAAACAGAAAAATCCACTACAGTATCCACACAATGGAATAATTATCAAATTGAAAGTATAAGTTAATACACTAATATATGCATATCATAGTGTCAAAAATAATCCCAACATCAAAGTCATTTACACTAGCGAATACCTATGGATATGAACACTGTCACGAATTAATTATAGAAAGCGGGTAGCGAACCTATACAATTGAATTTGAACGCGAACGCATACGCTCAAATCACAAAAATATCGGAAACCTAGATACTCCCAAATGAAATAAATTCCGTGAATCACCTTGTATGGTTTAGCTGCTAAAACTGAACTTTCATCCAACCCTAACAACTCATTTCTATATGGAATATTTTTTCGAAACACAACTAAGCATCCCGTTATTTTGATGTTTTTTTTACACAGAATACTAAGAATACGGCCCTATTAATATTTGTTTGCCTTTCTGCTCCGCTGTGGCTCTGCTGTGGGTACACAACTATTGTGATTGTTTATAAGTTAGTTGGCAACATTTTTGCTAATAAATGACAGTTTGGTGACTCTTATTATATAAATTACCCATATTCATCACATACTACCTTTTTTATGATAAATATTCGTTGTCTAATGCTAAATACATGTTATATTAGACATAACCTATATGAACGCGGATTAAATATTGTTGATATTTAATTTGTTTTGCGTTTAGTGGAAATGACGGGTAAATCATTAGAATTAGCAATCAATTAGCATTTTGGAAATAATTATAAAATACTAATAAAATAAAACTGTTGCAACACCATGGAATTATAAAACAACTTTGCTGGTTGGGCATAGACAGGCTTGTCTGGACATCAGTTATGCCATCAGTACCACACTGTCAGCGGCCATGGAGATTCTTCTAGATCTACCTCCTCTTCACATTCTTCTGGAGAGAGATGCTAGATGGACTGCATATAGACTTGTGCACATTGCCAATTGCACAAATCAATTTGATGCAGAGTGCAACAGACTGTTTGTTGACAGTGGAAGTCACAACATTCTGGAACTGACCTCTGCCTTTATGCCTCCAACTGTCAATTACGAACTGCCTTATAAAGTACTGTTTCCGAGTAGGGAGATCTGGATCATCCAGGAGAAGGGAATATTGAGAGCAGATAGTTGTTGGTTCACAGATGGATCAAAAAGGTTCTGGTGCAGGTATTTTCAGTCGCAGACCCAGGGCAGAGATATCAACCTGTCTAGGAACCTATGCGACTGTATTTCAAGTGAAAATTCACGCTGTTGAATTGTGTGCGAAGGGATTGGTAGAATCCAACCTCATACACAAGTCAATAAAAATATTCTCGGGCAGTCAAGCAGCGTTGGAAGCTCTTGGTTCCTACCAACCAATGTCGCAGTTGGGAGCAAATTGCCAAAAACGGCTCTCCTCGATAGGAAGACTTGACAGATGGAAGGCAATCAGGTTGCTGACTCCCTTGCAGAGGAGGGTGCTGCAAGTAACTTCATCGGATCAGAACCTATCATTGGCATCGCTTTAGGCTTTGCCTAACAAATAATGAACACTTGGATGGCAAGAAGATTTAGGCACTTCTGGCAGAATGTTCTGGCTTACTCCAAGACGTTTATTCACCTTTCGAAGCTTGATACCAAACAGTTGTTGGGCTACATTAGGGATGAACTTATATGTCTAACAGGCTTTCTTACAGGTCACTATCATTTGAATCATCATATGCAGAGACTCAGACTGTTGGAAGACAGTGTGTGTCGCTTCTGATTGGAAAAATTATGAAACAGCAGAGCACATACTTTGTGCCTGCCCCGCTGGGGACCGAATCGTGTTTTTAAAGTTCAACAGAGCCGTACTCTTACCATTTGACCTGGAAGACCACTAACCATACAAACTAATCGCCTTCGTTAAGAAGCTGGGTTTATTTGGTCGTGAATGAGTATTTACTGAAATATTACAGTTTGAAGAGAAGACTTATTAAACAGACAAAACTTTTGAAACAACCAAATATTATCAACGCATGTGTGTTATTTCGCTGCCTCATATGTACTGTCTAGGTAATTAGACTTTTCAAAGGTTTACATCATGCAGTAACTTGTCGGCTTCAACTTTTCATTTTGGCCTTCATTACACTTCAGAAAATTCTGTATTACTTTATATTTCTTCCATTTCCCAGATTGTGAAAGGTTAAAAACACAAAAATGTTATAAAACATTGAGCTTCAAAGTCTCACCGTTATATCACGAGAACGTATCAGAAATCGCTCATTGTTGAGACCATTTGACATCCTGTAAATGTAAGCAACATTTAGAAGGCTTACTTGATGATGTTAATAGAATTATTGAGAAACCTAAACCGACCTTAACGAAGATTAACGAAAAATTGAGCGACAGCGAAAAAGCGCAAGAGTCATGGCTGATTTATTTGAGTACCTACATATAACTCTAAGATTAAAGATAATTTCGTTGGTCAATTGAAATCCACGATGAAGTGCACACATTGTGGAGACTCATCTGTAACCTTCGATCCTTTCTGGGATTTGTCACTTCCCATACCACAAAGAACTGGCCAATTGAATTTATCACAGTGCTAGGACTTCTTCACAAGAGAGGAAACTTTGGATGGACATAAAAACCGACGAGTACAAGTTGCAAGGAGAGAAGAAAATGCACAAAGTATCTATCGATCCATGTTTCTCCGTATTTTAGTCATTCATTTTAAAAGATTTTCTCAAACAGAAAGATTTAGAGGCAAGTTGAATGTTGCCATCGAATTTCCTCTAGATGGATTAGACATGAACAATTATGCAGCAGAAAATGTGACTCCTTGTCGTTATAATCTATATGCACTTTCGAATCACACTGGATCTACCTACAGCGGACATTATACATCATTCTGCAGTCATCCTCATACTGGCACGTGGCACAAATACAATGATTCACACGTGTCACCTATTTCACCAAAATCGCTTGTGAGTGGAGATGCATACATCCTCTTTTATGAAAAGGGGGAAACAAGTTCGCACCTTTGAGCATTTTGAAATGTTATTTTCGTACTGTTGTTTTTAATGTTATAATGAATTAGTTATGTAAGATTTATGTTATATTATATTTTTTGATATTTGAAAAAAAAACTTCTCAACATTGAATTATCATCACATTTACTTTGTACCAGAATCACCCTATATATGTATATAACATAAAATTAGCATCACTTTTACTTTTTTCTTTCAAACATGCTGTCATCTGTTGTCTAACAATTTTCAGCATAACATCATTTGGGTCAATCCCATATAAGATAATATTCTGTCAATGGATCTTCATTAATTTTGATTTATCAATTCCCTAGCTCTTATGCAATTTTAGTTTTGATCAGCTTTTAATGACACGCCTGTTGCCAAATCACTTCATGTATGAAGATAATTAGGCCTAATTATTTATTTGAAAGACAGTCAATTAAGAGATTTTTTGATTGCAATCGGCATTTGTTAAAAGAGATGTCTTGAAAGAGCGTTGCTCATGAGTTTGTGTGTGGTCGAACTGAAATAATCCCGAAATAAGTGGGGAAGTCTTTATTCCAAAAATAGATCATCTCACAACAAAGAAGTTAAATAACATAGAATTTTTATATACGAGGTCTGATCAAAAAAATAAAGTGAATGTTCATATTTCGCGGGCTACATACCTAAATTCGATTAGCGTCGCAGTGGACGCTACCCAACGGAAAAAACAACAACTAACCCAGCTAATGTTACGCAGAAAGTGGAATGTTCACTGCGCCACCTGCAGACAAACCCAGGAAATAACTCCACAAACACATACTCCGGGATGGGAATCGGAATAATTATTATTCCGGAAAGGTGCAAATGACATGCTCCAGGTTCATGTGAAAACACCTTACTCCTTGCCTCTCATGTACACCTACGACTTTATAGGAACGTGTGGCAGATGCCCAAAGGAGAAACAATAACTAACCTAGCTAATGCCGCGCCGAGAGTTGAAGTAAAACCATCAGGCACCTGTGCAACGTCTTCGACTTGGAAGATTCGTCGCAAGTTATTTCCCACTATGAAAGTAGACAATAATTTCATTTGGTCCTTCAGGGTCTCTTCAGAACGGGGTGAACCGTCTAAGTATCACTCCGTTTTGATGAGACCAATTTTCCAAATCGAAGAAGTTGCACGGGTGTCTGATGGTTTTACTTCAACTTTCTGCGTGGCATTAGCTGGGTTAGTTGTTGTTTCTTCCGTTGGGTATCTGCCACACGTACCTATAAAGTTGTTTTTTGGTTTTTTATTTTGGTAGGTTTCATATCCAAAAAACAGCAGGATTTTTTTATTTGCCAAAAATGTGCGTAATATTTTAGATAAATAAAGATTACAACAGGAAATATAATGACAAAATGTATCGAGCTAACATTCCATTACTTCAATTTTCAAATTATCTAAAACTCACATTAGAATCTTTAAATTTGATGGTAATGGAGAATAAAGAATATGTTTTCTGAAAACTTCTCATTTCTTTATAAAAAAAAACACTTTGAATGTTTCTATTCTTGCTGAGGAGGTGTCAGAGTGTCATAGTTTTCGTTTCCTTTGTACACAGCGAATTAAAACATTTCTGTAATGTTAGAATCAGTTGATAAGGTCATGTTAGACTAATTAAGTATTGGACTCGGACTTGGGTCGGTCAAGGTTCGTCAATACCATTACAATCAAGCAATGTAAGCAATAGATAGTTTTATAAATTTAGAAATGACTGTACTATTTGCAGATACATCTTCACAAAGAGAGAAAGGTTTGTCTGTAGTGGATTTTTGAAGTTACGCTGTAACATGATTTCAAATAACTTGAGATGTTTCCGTTTTTTATTGAATTTAATAGAATTTCACTACTTGTCCCTTAGATTTTCAGACCCATATGTTTTTAATTTTTTTAAATTTTTTGCTGCATTTATAAGTTTCCTATGATATTAAATAATATTACTGGAGTTTTATTTCAACACCAAACCGTTATTTTAACACCTCGACACGTGTTTTGATCACCAAGTTTTGATCACGTGTTTTGATCACCAATCTTCAAGAAGGTTGAAGTTTCTCTTCCAGTTCAATCTTCTTCTTGAAGATGATCACTTGGTGATCAAAACACGTGTCGAAGTGTTGAAATAACGGTTTGGTGTTGGGAAAAAGCTCCAGTAATATTCATTAAACAGTGCATCACAAGTACTAAGGTACATCCTCCAATTATAATTACCCAGAGCATATTATACCAATTATACATCAATAATATAATGCCTACAAAGACTAAGATACATCGGCTACTAAGAAAACCAGTTTGAGTTTTCAAATTTATTGATTCCATTGCTTCCAAATAATTTAACTTTGAACCTTTCCAATCTCTATGACTGGTTCTGCATCTAAATGCAGAAAAAACTCAGTCAATACATTTTCACAACAAAAGACAAAAACAAGTGCCTACCATTCAGGTAAATATTAATAATAAAGTTTTGGAAAAATGTATCGTGTGTAAAGTTTTTGGGCCTTTTCATTGGTGAGTGTCTTGACTGGAGGAGACACTGTGAATCAGTAATTTCTAAACTTAACTCAGTAAGCTATCTATTCAGAAACATGAGGTCAGTTTTAACGGAGAAACAACTCATAATGCTATATTATACACAGGTCGAATCCCGACTAATATACGGAATATGTTTTTGGGGGTCATCGACTTGTTTCAATGATGTGTTCATATCGTAGAAAAAATTGATTCGTTGTATCGCTGGTGTCTCTCGTACATCTAGTTGTAGAAATTTTTTTAAAACCTATCAAATCTTAACCTTGTCGTATTTGTATATATTTGAAGTGTGTGTTTTTGTATTTTGTAATCCAAACTCTTTCAAAACCAATAAACAAAGTTACAATGTTAATACAAGACAGCGAAATGATTTACATGTACCATTTTCAAGAACTAATTTTTTATATAGATCACCCACTGTAACTGGGCAAAGGTTGTACAATAAACCGAAATTAAATCATGTATAACACTGAAAGCATTCAAACAATGTCTAAGTTTTAGTCTTAGTTTTTAGTTTTATTTTGTGACAAATTCAACACATGTATCAGCATGTCTTTAAGAAAATAAAGTATTATTATTATTATTTTCTGTGTGTAAAATTTCGAAAACTTCCTTAAATTTTTGAATTCAGGAGTATATAAATTAAATTGTGGAATTTGTCTTAGTGTATATATTGGTAAAACTGGCAGAACATTTAGGAATCGCATTCAGGAACATCAAATGAGCTATGTGAATGAGAAAACAAGTTCAGCATCTTCAAATAGTTTTTTAGAAGAATCATATCTTTGAGTGTGTTATTCACTACGGAAAAACTACTGAGAGGGCAAAACATGTGATATATTTTGAAAATAAAGTTTGTAAAGATCAAATCGTAAGGTGTAGTTTACGAAAAAACATTGATTAATAAACGTGTCCTGTATGCACAATTTTCTGATTGCTCTCCGGTTAAAAGTCAGAATTACCAAATCGAAGTCGAAATTTCGAGACAAAAGTCAAAATTTCGAGAATCAAACTTGTGACTTCTGAAAAAGAAATAATTAAAATATGTGTCCTTTCTGTGCTTCCGTAGATAATGCTTGATTGGACTCATTTTGCGTTGGGTAAGAATTTCCCGGGGCATTCTCAACTGTTTAGTCATCGGAACACAATGACCAACGACGTAATCGGTGTGGTTGATTTGAGAACGCGACAAACCACGCCCGCCGTCTGTACGTACCCACTTGGCTACCTATTCAGAGCAAGGTTATCGCTATTGTTTCGTTGCTTTCTTGAACACTTCCATCGCATACCTACATCCGTGTCACATCAGCACAAAGGATTTCTTATGAAAAAACACGGAAAAGAAACTTGATATTTGGCGAAGACATTGAAATGATATTATAAATGGTGTTTGAATGTACCCCTAAATTTATTGAGGAAATCCAATTCACAAATACTGACGAAACTGGTCGATTCATTATATAACACTTCATGGAGATTCTCATGGTTCTAGTGTTTCGATATACAATAGCTTCTTCAGGTATGTTTGTTAGTTATAGTAATGGTTTTTGAATATCACTTCATATTATGACACAAAGTCGCTTTCCGCTATCTTTCCCTATGTATGCCTGAATCTTTAAAACTATGCAACGGATTTTAATGCGGATTTTTCAATAAACAGAATGATTCAAGAGAAAAGTTTATATATATATATATATATATATATATATATATATATATATATATATATATATATATATATATATATATATATAATTTCAATATTAAATTTTACAACAAGGATTTCAAGCTTTATATCTTCTATTAATTATCTGCGAGCGCTTTCGACAGTTGGTAGTACTGTCATCTTCTAGGCACTCCTCAAACTGAACTTGTCATTCTGTCGTCTGCCTCTTTATACGGTCAGAGCGTCTCAACTCAGGCATTTCAGGTACTTTAGATAAATGTGCCTGTATTTGTACTGCATCAGGTACTCTTCTTTGTGTTAGATCTTCTCTAGGAATGTGTATGGTTTTGTTTAATATATTGAATGTGAGGCTAGAGAAAATCTAACACAAAGAAGAGTATCTGATGCAGTACAAATACAGGCAAATTTACCTAAAGTACCTGAAATACCTGAGTTGAGACGCTCTGACCGTATAAAGAGGCAGACGACAGGATGACAAATTCAGTTGTATATATATATATATATATATATATATATATATATATATATATATATATATATATATACATATATATGTGTGTGTGTGTGTGTGTGTTAACTCGAAGATTCTCACGGATAAAGTATGATGAGCTGTTTTCTCGGGTTTCGCTCCGTGTTCTGTGTATTTTATTCCCGTAAGGATTATTTTTACAACGTTTCGGCAAAGTCTCATTTGCCATCTTCCGGTGATGTCTGGTTTTTTTCAACCAGACTGATTAGTTCGAACTCTGTGTCTCAATTTATAGGGATGTATGTTTCCCTTTACCTGCGTTGCTGCCATTACCTGTGTTTGCTCGACTACCTGTTTTGGTCTCATTACCTGAGCTGCCTCTCCTGCCTCTGTTATTGTACCTATATTGTCATGTGCCGAGTTTTGCTTCTGGGGTTGAGCGGTCTGATTGCTTGTGCGAAGCGATAAATCGGATCTCCATGTTAATGGTAATCTTTGCGCATCATCCCTCTTGTCCATATTATTAGGTCGTTTTTCAATTTTGATAGCCTATCTGATTGTTCGCGAGTAAAAGTTTTCGAGAGAAGACGTGGTGGCTTTTCCCTTCACTGCTAATTTGTGTTCATCTTTGCGTATGTTGATTCGTCTGTTGGTCTGGCCGATGTAAGTCCTGTACTTCAGACACTCCTTGTGACTCCAGTGGTATCTGATCCTTGGGATTACGAAGCACGTGAAGTTCGCGTCTCCAATCAGCCGGATGGCTCTTTTCTGGATGGAATCCAGCAACTTCAGTGTATGTTTGGGAGCAGAGCTCCATACATGAGAACAATACTCCAGAGAAGGTCCGATCTGAGCTTTATGAAGCATGAAAAGTTGCTGATTCGGAAGTTTTCTGATTCAGAACAGTGTCCAAGCTTTTGAGAAGCAGCCTTTGCAATTCCATTGAAGTGATTGTGCCATGACATATTGGTGTCCATTTCAACCCCAACAAACTCATCGAAGCAGAAAACGGAATTGTCTGATCTGACATTATTATATCCAGTTCGGAGACATTTATTTTCTTGGGTTTTTGCGATGCCTGGGTTTTTGGGGCATAGAATTGAACCTGGACAAGTGTGCCGTTGTCAGCAAAGCAATATATTAGATTCTTGGTTTTTCCAATAAGTCGTTGATATACAATAAAAAGAGGGTTGGAACCCTGGGGAATACCAGCGTTAATGGTGAAAGTATTCGAAAGATATCCATCGACGGCCACTTGCAGGGAACGTTGTTTCAGGAAGCTGAAGAGCCATACGCAAAAATGGTCTGACAAGCCAGCATCGAAGTTTGGTCAGCAAACTCTCATGCCAAACACGGTTAAAGGCCTTAGAATTATCAAGCGCAACAGCTCTTGAGTCTCCATGTTCCTCGATTGCGTTATTCCAAACATAAACTAAAATGGCGTTTCAGAAAAGTGAAAATAAGGTCATTTGCATTATCTGATAAAACTCGACTATGGTTATATTGGAAATCACCGATAAAAATGTGTTTTCACTGTGAAACGTTTACAAAACCGCGACATGTGTTTCGCTATACAATAGCTTTGTATGGCGAAACAGGCCACAGCTTTGTAAACCTATCACTGTGAAAATCACAATTAGTGACTTTTGAAACGGATTTCCATCGAGTATCCCCCAATAAGTGTTTTATTCATTTCAACATAAACAGTCACAAAACCCTGCATATGAACTTGAAGGAGGTATCAAAATGTCTCGTGTCGCACTAAATTATATATAATTTCGAAAAATAATGAGTTCATGATATATTGTATTCTATTTTTTCATTCAGGTCGGTTTCCAAAAGTGAAATTTCAAGTAATAGTTCTGATAAATATACATCGAAAGTGAGTTGAAGCAACAGTCTGTTTTTCGTAACTATTTGTTAGATGTTCCAACAAAAATAAACATCTTTATGGGTCAGTTCTAGTTTTAAATGAAGTGAGTACAGCTGAATATCATCTTTGTTACTTTGAAGCTGTATAATGTAAAACAAAGTGAGCATGTATTTATATCTGACAAGATTAGAAGGAAAGTGAAATTTCAAAGTTCATAACAACGATCTCAAATACAAGAATCAAGATGATTCATGAATGTCATTCTCAATTAGGCATATAACAAATAAGGTTTATGTTCAAATTTCGCGGGCTACGTACATTCGATTAGCGATTTTTTATGTTGGTACACTTGTCTTGAACATATGTTTACAGTTTCAGCTGTTTAGCATGTTTAGTTTCTCGGTGAGAGGCATACAAGTTAGAAGTGTTTGCGGGTCCGACGAATGCCTACTATCGAAAAATTGGATCGAATAATCTGCATCCGATATTGTGTAAAAAACGGAATTGCGTGCTCAAAACCACTTGAAATGTTGATAGTGACATACGATGATTGTACTCTGAGTCTGAAAAATGTTTACAAGTGGCTTCTCACAGAAAGTCGAGAGGATGTGAATGACGACGCTCGCCCTGGATGCCCCTGTACATCAACAACCTATTAAACTGTTAAGAAAGTGGAGAAAATTGTTATGGAGAATCATCAAGTCACTATGCCCCCTTAGTAGACCCACCACTACCCTTACAACCATACGTTGTGGTTTCACGGAAGACCTACTAAACCACAACCGTAAGGTTGTAAATGTAGTGGTGGGTCTACTAACGGGCATAGCCGACTCAGGAAACATATGAGCAACATGGGTCTGACAGAAGAAACCCAATGCAGCTTCTGTCAAGAAGAGGAAGAAACCGCACTGCAGGTGTTCTGTTAATGAGAAGTGATAGCAAGACTGAGACACGCGGGAAAGAGAAACCAGAGGCTGCCAGTTATACAAACTTCAGGAGGTGATTCCTCACAATATTCTAATATGAATTGTTCAAATAAATAAATGTCCGGAAACGCTTCGTTTCCAAGATACAGGATGTTGAAGTTTTATTTTTATTTTCGTTTTTTTCAAATAACTTTTGAAATACTGAACTTAATTGAACGAAACTTGGTAATAAAACGTTTTTGAGGTGTCGAATTTGAACCTGATGTTCTTATTGCTCTTACTCGTAGGGGGCGCCACCTACACGTCTTTTTCTTTTTTAAAGATTCATAACTTTTTTGGTCGTACTTCTAGCATATTTTTCAGTGAAAAAATCGATTCCTTTATCATATCTACGTAAATAAGCTACCCTTGTTACTACTCGCTGTAAGCAACCGTTTTCTAAATATTTGGACTTGAAAACTTCAAGTCGATTATTTGATAATCTATGCATGTTGAAGTTATTACGAATATTTTGCTTTTTTCACAAGAATGCTTTGGAAATGAATTTGACGTTTTACTCGTTTGAAGAGGTCATTACTGTTGGGTACGTTCCTTTATGACATCCTTAAGCGAAATAGTTATTTTCGTATCAAGGGTGCATAATCAATATTTGTTTTAATAAAATTTGCAAGAAATCTCAACATTTTATTTCAGGAAATTTTGGATATGTAGAATAAACTAAAATAAACGAAACTAAATTGTATTCAAATAAATTGTTGGAAGTGTCCACCTTCAGCTAAGATACAGGCAGTCAGTCGTCTAGTCATTGAATCTCGTACTCCCTCAAAAATTATTGGTGTGTTTCTTATTGTTTCACAGGCGTCTACTATTCGGTTTCTTAGATCTTCCTCGTTCACTACTGGAGTCTTATAAACTAGTGGTTAGGTTCTTCTACACCCCTACCGATCCATCGATTTGGATAGACTGTGTTAAGGAATTCCCTGGCTACAACGCTAAAATGGGCCGGAGCCCGCATCATGCATAAACCACATGCGGATACGAATTTCTAATGGTACATTCTGAAGTAGTCCCGGCAATTCATTTTCTAAAAAGTGTCTGTAAGTTGCGCCATTCAGTCGGAGCGGAAGAAAGAAAGGACCTATCAAGTAATTATCAATTATTGCCGCCCATACATTTACAGAAAATTGATACTGATAATGCCTTTCACTAACTGCGTGCGGATTTTCAAGAGCCCAAACATGGTTGTTATGAAAGTTTGTGATAGCATTTCAGGAGAAGTTTGCCTCTTCCGTGAAGAGTACATATCTTAAATATTGAGGATTTCCAGCTAATTTTCTCAAAAACCATTGACACATAGTAATGCGTTGGGGAAAGTCTCGTGGCAAAAGAGCGTGTACCCTTTGAATATGGTATGGATAAAACTGTTGATCGTGGATAATTCTCGGTAAATTTTCGTTATGTGGACACCCGGCGATTTTGAAAAAAATTTTGACTGTACTTACGTATTTTGATGCGTAGATTACGAATCCGAAAGGAAAAAGCGGCGCTCTCCCTTATTTAAAAAGTTACGGCCCTTCAAAGTTCAGAAAAAGGCAACTTTTCAGCCTTCTTTTTCACTAAATAAACTATTTAAAAACACAAGCATTCATTCACTAGGTCACCTTTATACCTTATTCCTCCTTCTTTAAGACTTTTCACTTCAATAATCAACATTTTTCTTATAAAAAACTTAATTTAAAAACGAATGCTTCTCCTGGTGACATTATTCTATTTTTAGGTTAGTTACTAGTGACATTTCAGAAAAAAGCGGTTGGTATTTGCCGTCACCTACTATTTCAAATTCGTAATACACCACCAAAAACCAATTTACGATCTAAAGAATGAAGGTAAAAAACATTTGAATTACTTCAGGAATATGGACTGCATCAGTCGTACCAACCATATCATTAACCTTAAAAACGTAAAATACAGTGATATGTAACCAAAAAGCAGCTCCGTACATTTTTTAACATTTTTATAATATCAGCTGCCCTCTTAAAGCTACCTTTTTCTGCCAAACGACGGTGGAGACTAGCAAATGTTGGAGTTGAAGGCAGTACTCGATTAGGAAATCGCTCCTGGTAAATACGTCTTGCTTCGCGCGCATTGCCATCCGCAAGGCCATAAACGAAATGCATATCGGCTAAATGAGCATTATTGTTTAAATAATCCATTTTTTCAAAATAAGTGTTTTCTACTTCTACTTACGGAAACTTCAACAAAACGTCTAACTGTCACAAAATATGTAATTACCAAAACTACTCACAAACGTCAAATTTATTTCTAAAGCATTCTTGTGAACAATGCAAAATATTCGTAATAACTTCAACATGCATCGATTATCAAATAATCGACTTGAAGTTTGCAAGTCCGAATATTTAGAAAACGGTTGCTTACAGCGACTAGTAACAAGGGTAGCTCATTTACGTAGATATGATAGAGGAATCGATTTTTTTACTGAAAAATGTGCTAAAAGTACGCCCAAAAGTGGCGCCCCCTACGAGTAAGAGCAAAAAGAACAGCAGGTTCGAATTCGACACATCAAAAACCTCCTATTACCAAGTTTCGTTCAATCAAGTTCAGTATTTCAAAAGTTATTTGAAAAAAACGAAAATAAAACTCCAACATCCTGTATCTTGGAAACGAAGCGTTTCCGGACATTTATTTATTTGGACAATTCATATTAGAATATTGTGAGGAATCACCTCCTGAAGTTTGTCAAAGTACTTTTAAATCACCCTGTATGAAGGGGTCAGTGTCAAGGCTACGGAGTCTCATCGAAAAGATCAAGCTAGGCAGTGAGCTCCAACACGACAATCTAATCTAATCTTACTATGAGAGAAGTTGCTGAGGATGTCGATTTATCGATTGACTCATGCCATGCATTTTTTCAGAAAATTTTGGCATGAAGCGTGTGGCAGCAAAGTTCGTTTCAATATTGATGATTTTTTACCAAAAAAAACCGTCGTATGAGCATCGCCCAGATATTGTTTGATGACGTCAACGGCGATCCAGATTTGCTTATGACGGTCATACCTGGTGACTAATCATGGATTTATGGTTATGACATCGAGAGCAAAGTCCAATCGTCTCAATGGAAGAGCCCAGGAGAGACAAAAATAAAAAAAGCACGCCAAGTGTAAAAACAATTCATGGCTTTTGCATTACAATAATGTACCTGCTTACTCGTCATTTTTTGGCCAAAAACAACACCGTAATCAAGAAAAGAGAATTGAAACTTTCTATATTCTAATTATATCTTTCCTTCATTATGATTTCCTACCACGTAGTAACGGCTACATCCATCAATTTAACACCGTAATTATGCTTCCGCCACCGTATTAACCAGATTTGGCCCTCCGCGCCTTTTTTCTTCACCAAGACCAATGAAAGGAAAGACATAACAAAAAGTGCATATCAGAGCTGCTTCAAAGATTGAAAGAAACGCTAGAATGAGTGTATATTATATCTGAGGGGGCTACTACGAAGGACCAAAAGAGAAAGTGATGAATAAATAAATATTTCCAGAGAAAAATTAAATTCGCCAAATTTTTTGAACAGATTGCATATGTACCAAGTTCACGAGGAATCTCAATTTTGGTTACTCCAAATAGAAGAAACCCAATGCAGGTTCTGTCAAGAAAAGGAAGAAACCGCACCTCACATTGCTCTGTGAATGCGAAGCAATAGCAAAGCTGAGACACGCAAGATGCGGGGAAGAGAAACCAGAGAAACCAAATAGACAATTGGCCGTTGTTCTTGTCTATGTTTAGTTATGTGTTCTGAGTATTTGTTGTCCAATTCCACTATTCTTCTGCTTTCCATAACTGCTTGACCTTTGTATATTATTTTAAATCTAAATCCTAGTTTCTTTATCCAATTCTGAAGAGTTTTGTCACAGCAGCTCACTTTATGACCGAAACTTTTCAATTTCTCCCTAATGATTTCAGTTGTAGGAATCTCATTGCTTTTGTAACAGTCGTATATTGTTTTTTTTCAATGATTTTATCTGAAGGTTTTGGTAATCCTGTATCACATCGTGACTTGCGTTCATAAGGTTTGTTTTTGATTATTTTACGTACAGTTGAGAAAGGAATTTCACATTGAAACAAACTCTCTATATTTCAATAATCAAATGCATCCGAATCTTATTCACTGGTATCTCTTTTTCGCATTGTTCACCATCGCTATTGGAATCACTACACTGGAAAAATTCTGCGTTGTTATCACATTCGTTATTACTGTTAGTACTTGTCCAAGGAAGCCACATTTTAAACAGATAACAAAAATTTTAAGTAATTATAACTGCACCAATATCGAATTTCAACACTCAAATCGCGATCAGTTCCTGAACCGAACATTGAGAACACGACGGTTCGCATTCTATTCGTCACCGTAATATGACTTCAAATTTAATTTTATGACTTTTCAGCCAATCATAAAACTCGGTTAGGGAAAATTATCCAATACGAACCGCCGAGTCTACACTCCACGTGGACTAGTTCGCTGCCGGTTCATTTCTATGTATTGGTTTTTTTGGCCTTTGAGAGTGCTTACAACCTTAAGTGTGCACAATACCGTTTACTTCGATTATACACGAACTGGTAATACAAATAAGAACAATATAAATATATATTAACAGTAGAGATATTTTAAAGACAAAAAAATTACCAGAACAAAAACTGCAAAGCAGTTTTCTCACATAAGTCCATTCGAAACAACTACCTACTTTGATCATAAACAAATCAGTTTTTATTATTCATTTTGTACACCACACATTCTTAATTGAATCGACACAAATATCATTCACAGAAAGCTTCACATATTAATGATATGATATATACCTATATGGTATATATAGGTACACATAGTAATGATAGGTATGAAATAGTATGGATATAAAAAGTCGCTTGTACTTCCAGAAGTTTTGGGCGAAAACACATGGATATCTTTGAAAAATTTTGTAGAAACTTATATGTGCCATATACCTTCAGTTTATGAAAATCACTCAAAAAACGAATACTTACTTAATTCCTGGTTGTAGGAAGTTTTCATTAAAAGAGAAGTAGATTTAGAAGAGATTGAATTTTGGAAAGAAAATTTGAATTCCCACTTCTACATAAATTTATACACACCAATAAAAACTCTTCACAAACAACCGACGTTCATGACAAGTAGTTTCATTCAGTTACAAATCGGATAAAAAATATTTACCCGTAACAAATACTTTCGATTGTGAAAACTGAATTAGGTGGAAATTATTTCTGGAGTACCCAGAATTATATAAGTAACAATTATAAATATAAAAAATAGTCAGCTGTATTAAAGTATTGATTCTATAGTTTCCTTGAATATACAGATTACCACGACTATCATTTTTTTTTATTACATCGGCATCTGCTTGCATTGTTCCAAACAAGGAAACTGTTATTATGGTGGTATGAGGACATGACCCTTCGTTGATGTCACAATGCACAACGATTGTTGCAATGGAATATAAGTAACTATATTAACTTTTATCGATTCAATAAACATTCACGATTCCTGACACTAAATTTAGATTTCACAATTTACACTATCTGAAGGTTCGACGTATTTGCATCAAACATTTGTCATCCTTGATGCAAATAGTTTACATATTTGAAGTATCTATTTTTAAGTGAGTGTGACTATTTGTTCTTCGAAAAAACTTTTGGCTCTTGTCCAAAATTTCATATCGGTGCCTCCAATTTTGAGGAATTTTTCAATTTCCCATTAATTGGTTGCAAAATTGCCTACTTTTGGATGGAAAATCGTCATTTTCAATGTTACATATTTTATATTTCAACAGTTCAACTTCACTTTTTATGACATCCACTCACAGCATAATCAAGCAATCAATCAACCACTCAATTCTCACTTTTTATTCGAAAACTGTTACATCGTCGTGGAAAAGCAGCCACAACGCAAATTTCCATAATAAGATCTAACCTTCACATTTTTTGTTGAGCGTTAAGAATATGGTAGAAATGCAGCTGCAGGGAGCTCACAGGAACCAGCAAAATTTGGAACGTAGTTCATGATTAAAAACAGTTTGGGAACCTTTGGTCTAGAATGTCATGGAAACAAATGAACTGTTTATACCTCAAATGTCAGATTGTAAGTAAATAAAAACTGGAACAAAATGACAATTGAACTTCTCAATTTACGGAAAAAAAATGAAATAATAAGATTATTTGATGATGGTTCCCGAAGTAGCAGACGAGTTGCTCAAGAATTCAACAGAAGACATCCGCAACTAAATCCTATTCGGCATGGAACAGCAGCCTCCGTGAATAAACTTTTTACCCAAACCGAAATGTCCAGTTATTGACAGTCAACATTGAAATTGAAGGTACCATGATAATGATAATGTCTTAGCATCAATTCGTCTGAGCAATTAAATTTGAGTGAAGAGATAATCAGAATATGTCTCGCTCGTCATGAAATCAAAACTTTTGAAACATATTGAGAGGTGACGATTATAAGCGATTAGATTACTGATATTGGGCTATCTGCTCAAAATTGTAGATACTAGGGTATAAACTGTGAAGATTAATACTCTCAAAAAGTTAATGTATGGTGTGCTGTTTCAGGCGACAGCATAATTGGAGTGTTTAACTTCAGTAATACCATTACGATACGCTGAACGACTACTGAATTTTTTTGATAATGAATAATGGAAAATCATTGAATATCTACTCTTCAATGTGCGACAAAAGATGTACTTTCAGCTAGACGGAGCTTTCGTTCATAATTCTTAGATGGTTTGAGATTGATTAAACGAACATTACGTTGGATTGATAGAAATAGCTCATATGAGCAATGACCTCTTCGCTCTCGTGACATAACTCCAATGGATTTTTACCTCTGGGGAACTGTCAAGAATAGGATTTAGAAGTCTAGGCCACGAAATCGACGAGAACTTTGTGAGAGATAACGGCAAGCCTGCCGTAAAATAGGTATTCCAGAACTATAGGAGAGGAGCCAATAATTGAACACTACAAGTTGCTTCTTATATAAAACAGGTAACTACAATTGAGACTACCTCCATCAAATTACCTAAACCTCTACAACTTTCATATACCTGAGGTACCTTTTTAATTATGATTACCTATCTATGCATATCTATGCCAATACAAGAAATTCCTGATCAAACAATAATATGTATTCCTCTTCAAACGGTTTAATTATGGGAAATCCCTTAAGCCCATTACTTGCGGAAATTTTCATGGATAGCCTAGATAAGTCAATTTTCAACATCCTTTGATTAAGGATTTCTTATATTTCATCAGTTCGGACTTCCATTGTCTTAATATAAATTGATTTGAAATCCCTAAAAAAGTAAAAAGATTAACCGAAAATAACAATTTTATTAAAACAAAAAACTGAAATTACAAGGAAATAACACACAAGCTACAACCAGATAATAAAAAATTGAAATATTGATAAAAGCTGAGAATTTAAAAATATTATTAACAAAAATGAAGAATAAAAATTGAAAGATTCCAAACCAAGTTACGTCACGACGTTTCGATTGTTAGTATCCACAATCGTCTTCGGGTGATAACTGGACTTATTCCTTCAAGATCTGACTATTTATAGGTCATTCGGGTACTTTCACCTTTCACCTATCCCCTCTTTCCACTTTCCGCTTCATTGGTTTTAGTGGGAGATGACCGTTTGGCGGGAGTTGGTCGTTTTTCGCTTGATAAGAGGTTTCCATATGTTACGTATCTCTACGCTAGCTTGACTAAATGCGTTGTTGGACAAAATATACGCGGCTTCCTTGAATTTTCTCCCAAACCAGTGTTCCTCTTTGTGGATGATTTCAGCTTGAGCCCATTTGATATTATGTTGATGAGTTCCGGATTTGCTGGTTTCTTCTCGCTGTGTTTGTTTCTTGTGCTCAGCAATGCAAACTTTCAATGGCCTCTTAGTTTCACCGATGTATGATTCTTCGCACTCGCAGGGTATCCGGCAAATACAATTCTTGGAATCGCAGTCCGCGTCTGGTGGCCTGGTTTTTGTGAAGCTGCTACGGATAGTGTTCCCAAATCTGAAGCAGGTCCTGATGTTATACTTGGACCCAATCCTTCTTATCCTTTCCGATAATCCTCTGATGTAGAGAAATACAAGTGCTGGTTGTGGCGGCTTCTCTTCCTTGTGGAGCTCTTGCTGTCTTCTAGCTAAGGCCTGTTCTACCATCACTCTGGAGTGATTTTTGATGATGCCCATTTCTTTTTCGAGACCTTCCTTTGTATTACAGCGCTTGAAATCACGGTCTAGTAGAGTCTAGATGATTCCTCTCTTAGTCGATTGATGATGGTTGGATTTCTGGTTCAGATACTGTCCTGTGTGAGTGGGTTTTCGATATACAGATGTTTCCCATTTAGTGTCGGTCCTCTTCACCAATACGTCTATAAAAGGCAATTCGTTATGGACGTCTTTCCCCATTGTGAAAGTGATGGAAGGACTTACGTTGTGGATGTGCTTCAGGAAAATGTCTAGTTGTGCATTCCCATAGTTCCATATTATGAAGGTGTCGTCTACGTATCTCAACTACACTCGGGGCTTCTTGTGGGCTTCTTCAATGACCAGAGTTTCAAACCACTCTATATATATATATATATATATATATATATATATATATATATATATATATATATATATATATATATATATATATATATATATATTAGCTATAATCGGTGAAAGTGGCGATCCCACTAGCAGTCCCCCATCATGAGTAAAAAATTCGTCCTTCAGTTGGAAGTAGCAGTTTCGTACACAGTATCCTAGTAATTCCATGATTACTTGTATCGGTAAGTTTGTTCTATCTATCAGGTCCCCATCTTCAGATAGCTTCTTTTGTATTATTTGAAGTGCTTCTTCGACAGGAACGTTTGTGTAGAGGCTTTCCACGTCGAAACTAATCAGTTGATCCTGCTCTTTGACTTCGATTTCCCCTCCCTAGTAGTTCAACGAAATATCTTGAATTTTTCGCAAAAGAAGATGTTTTACCTTGCAATGGTTTGATTATTGGTAGGTAAAACCTGGACAAGTTCTGAGTGGCTAAATCTCTGGTGCTAATGATCGGTCTGAGCGGAACTTCCTTTTTATGGATTTTGGGTAGTCCATACAAGTGATATGGCTTACTGTGGTGCGGTGTTAGCGATGATTGCTCTTTTCCCGAAAAATAGACTTGGTGTTTTTTGAATGTCTGGTACAACTTCCTTTCAATTGATGCAGTAGGGTCTCTTATCTGCAGGTAAGATCTTGATGGTGTTGTCTCTACGTAGCCTCACAAAAACCAGGCCACCAAACGCGGACTGCGATTCCAAGAATTGCATTTACCGGATACCCTGCGAGTGCGGAGAATCATACATCGGTGAAAATAAGAGGCCATTGAAAGTTCACATTGCTGAGCACAAGCAACACACACAGCGAGGAGAAACCAGCAAATCCGGAATAGCAGAGCATGTTTGGACTCATCAACATAATATCAAATGGGTTCAAGCTGAAATCATCCACAATAAGGAACACTGGTTTAGCTAGCTTAGAGATACGTAATATAACGAAACCTCTTATCAAGCGAAAAACGACCAACTCCCGCCAAACGGTCATCTCCCGCTGAAACCAATGAAGCGGAAAGAGAAAGGAGGGGATAGGTGAAAGGTGAAAGCACCCGAATGATCAATAGTTAGTCAGATCTCGGAGGAATAAGTCCAGTTATCACCCGAAGACGATTGTGGATACTAACAATCGAAATGTCGTGACGTAACTTGGTTTGGAATCTTTCAATTTTTATTTTTATTTTTCATTTTTATTGATAATATTTCTTAATTTTCAGCTTTTATTAATATTTCAATTTTTTATTTTCTGGTTGTAGCTTGTATGTTGTTTCCCTGTAATTTCAGTTTTTTGTTTTAATTAAATTGTTATTCTCGGTTAATCTTTTTATTTTTTCCAGGGATTTCAAATCAATTTATATTATATTAGACAATGGAAGTCCGAACTGATGAAATACACCACGAAACATTGTCAACCACCTTCAAACAAACGTAAGAATTTCTTATATTGGCATAGATATGTGGATGCCGTTTTGGTATGTTTTACAGGTACTAAGAGACAATTAGATACTTTTCATAGATATATTAAAAAAATCATGAAAACATTAAATTCACTATGAAGTAGAAGCAGACAACTCAAACTCAATCAATTTCTTGGATTTAACAATAAGTAGAATGAACAACAAACATGATTTTTCAGTTTATCACAAATATTTCTGTAAGGATAATACTATACATTATGTAGCAGCTTATAATAGCATAATAATAATCACAGATTAGTCAATGTTCCTCTCTCAATAGATAATCTTATCAAAAAACTTAATATCATCAAGCAAATTGCAGTAAACAATGGGTTCAGAGCTGAATTAGTAAACAATATACTTTCCAAAATAGTCTACGCAAAAGCGATTCGAGTCGTTTTTCCTATTAATAAGTTAAATAATCAAAATCAAAATTATAGAGCTTCAACGTATTTTGGACAAACAACAGAAAAAGTGACTTAATTTTTTTAGGAAACGAGATATTAAAATTGCCTATAGAACAAGTAATGCGTTGGGAGAGTTAGTTAAAAATAATAAAGACAAAACATTCAAATTCGAGAAATCAGGAGTAGTTACCTATATAAATTAAAGTGTAGAACGTGTCCTAAGGTATATATTGTTCAAACTGGCAGAACATTCAGGAATCGAATCCAGGAACACCATATGACCTATGTAAATGAGAAAACAAGTTCAAAATATTCAAATAATTTTTTAGAAGAAAATCATATCTTCAACGAAGAGTTCGAAATTTCACATATAGAAAATAAAAGTTTGAAACAGAATCATTTAGAAGTAATGAAAATAATAGAACTTGAAAATTCAAATATTTCAATGAATGACCCCCCTAGATTTGAATGGATCACCAATATTGAACTTGTTTTCTTAAAAAAAAAAACAAGAAGGTATTATTATTGATGTAGAAGTAAGGTGATATGCTTCAGGTAATAATAATTAAAGAGGTACCTCAGGTATATAAGAATTGTAGAGGTTTACGTAATTTGATGGAGGTAGTCTCAATTGTAGTTACCGATGGTATATAAATTTCAGCGAAAAAAGCAACTTGTAAGTATTCAAATCACTGTTGACGAAGCTACTGTGTTAGTGAAAAATGTGGAGATCAAATCGTGAGCTGTAGTTTTTGAAATTACTATGGATCTTCATGAAGTAACGGCCAAATCAATCAGAAAATTGTCATTTAATTTCGACTGATGCCTCTAGGCTTTTCAGTAACTAATAATCAAAATTTCAATTCTTCAAATTGAATAATAGGTTCTTCATTCTTATTTCTATATTATTATTTTCATAGCTTCTTATTGTATATGACAATTATAAAAAAAAAATCGAAGTTCGAATTTTGCATCGAAATTTGGTATGTAGGGTAAAAATCAATTTTCAAGCAACTTTTTGAAATAACTTATTTCGGTATCATCAACGCGAAACAAAATATTGATAAATTGCCCTTTTCACAGGATCGCACTAGGCTGGGTTCAAGGCCGGCACTCGGGCTAAGTAATGGAAAAAGTGGGGCCCATGAAGGTCTATGTATATGCTAAAAAAAACAAATATCTGCTTTCAAAAATTACTGAAATACAGGTGTGCCTTCATTTTGAGTATGTCACACTGTGTAAAAGCATGTGACACAGAATTTGTTCAGTTATTATCGTGACGCCTGAAGATGCTATTATATAGCGAAACGCGTGTCACGGTTTTGTATACTGTCAAGTGGAAGTCACACATTGAGGTTTTTTTTGAAAACATGATTAGTGTCTTGTGTGAAACTGCATTGAATATGATGAGCAGACAAGGTATGTCCTGATATTCCACCAAAGAAGTAAGAGGATGATTATAAGAATTGAATCGTAACTGATGAATATCACATTATCTAGATCTAGAATATTGAAAATGGAGAATGGGACAACGTGGTGTGTAGGTTGTAATTATACCGTCGATCATAACCTGAAAGCAAGTCAATATAAATTGCTTTTACCTGTTTCGGGCCGAACAGATTTAAAATGTCACAATCTGGTTAAAAAAAGTAGCCAGCGAGTTCACTCGACCGAAACTCTCTTAATGCTCATACTTCTTGTACTTCACCCATCTCATCGATAGCAATCTCTCTTCTGTTATGAAATATTCCACTGAAATGCATTTTCTGGCGGAAAGAAGTCATGATGTAACTAAATGAATGTTGGTGATTACAAAAAGTTCGTGCAGTTGACTATAATAAAAATATCACCTAATGTGATTGGTTGTGAATGATAGTGTTTGTTAGATCGTTATATTTTGTCGAAATTGAGGAATGATAAACTCATATCCATTTGTTTGATACAATATCGTATTCAGTTTTGATTGAATTTACAGTCCATGATAATGAAATTCTGGGAATACTAGGTTGGATGAAACATTAAAATATGTATCATAAGGTATCAAAGGAAAATTCATGTATCTTGCATAATTTTCATCGCAAACTACTCTGTTCAAACCAGACATTGTTAATAATACGCTAAGTTATATTAAGTATATTCGAATAAACATATTGCCGCAAATATTTTGGAGTCTGAACCCGTTCATGGATTTCATTTAAATGAAGAAATGAGAAGTAGATGATGTAGTTTTTACAAGAGCAGACAAAGGTTGATCAGTAGAGGAGAGTGGGGTAATTGCGAACACCTAAGGAAGAACTGAAATTAAACAAAACCAGTTGAGGTTATAAATGCTATGAATTAACTATAACTAATCAATTTCATGTTTTCATAATCAACGTAGATAAATGTTCCATATAAAATAAAATATTAATACAAAAACAAAACATTGGAGTCCACAACACGAGGGGTGATGAATTTCACTAGTTCGGACTTCCATTGTCTACTATATAAAATGACAACTAAAAAAAAGAATTGAAAATGAATAGCTGAAAATAACAATTATATTAAGCAAAAATAAAACTGAAATAAAAAACAAGTACAATAGAACAATTGAACAAAAATAAATAAAAATAAAAAATGAAAAAAGAAAATAAAAATGAAAAGTTGAGAGATTCTAAGTCACGTTAGTTCACGACGTTTCGATTGTTAGTATCTACAATCGTCTTCGGGTGATGACTGGACTGATTCCTCCGAGAGATGATTATCTACTTGGTTGAGTCTTGGTTGAATATATATATATATATATATATATATATATATATATATATATATATATATATAAAAGAAAGTGGTGTTAGTTTAGTATTATATAAAAATTTATTGGTGTTCGTGGGTCTCACTAAAATTCGAGAACGACTGGACCGATTTGGCTAATTTTGGTTGTGAATTATTTGTGGAAGTCCAGGGAAACTCTACATAGCTTGACCAACTTTTTTGATTTATGTGTTTTTGAATTTGTTTTCTTCAGGAATGCGATAATGAGTATTGAAATATGATATAATAATAATGACAGAACTCGAGAACGTCTGGACCAACTTTTATGATTTTTGTGTTTTTGACTTTGTCTTCTACGGGAATATGATTATAAGCATTGAAAAATAATATTTCATCAATAAAGCTAATAATAATAATAATGATAAAAAACTCGATAACTCAATACTTATTAATTTTGTATCAATTTCAAAATCCTAAATTTGTTCATTCTTTGACTCTTAGACGGAACGACGTTCGCCGGGTCCGCTAGTATTTCATATAGATACAGGGCAGAAAACAAGGATATATAATAAAAAATAGGATATAAAATAAACTATATGAACTATACGTTGTGTAGGGGTAATTGCGGATGGCCGGGATTACCCCCCTAAAATCATCCGCCATTAGCCGACACACACAATACCACAAACCAATATTTTTATTTGAGGTTAGAGTAGCGGTTAGGTTAGGTTAGGTTAGGCACGCGGTTACTCCCCAAAAACAGTGTTGAATGATACATTAATTCGAAAAAATAATGTAAAACGAGCGCATCGTCATTTCACCATTCATTGTGCGGCACTACGTTTGGGATGGACTCACGATTGCGTTACTCGGAATATATTTCATTTTTTCTATCATAGTGAAACATACACGTCCGCGATTACCCCGCGTCCGTGATTCCCCCACCTTCACCTAATTGCCATAGGTAAGAGCGAATAACCTAGAACGTTATGCAATATCCCGAACCATCCCGGTTAAACATCCCGGAAATCATTAATTCTGTGATCGTTCCTCGTTATGAGAAAACGATTGGACGGATAAATGCATGTTACTTGGGACCACGAATTTTTCAGATAGTACCCGATGTTAATCATAGACAATCTTTCGAAACAAAAGTTTCAAGAGAAAAGGTAAAATATGGATATTGCTCAGCGAAAAATAATTTTTCCATAAACTGGTTAATCAAAATAATGAAAAAATATATAAACAAAGTTCCCCCCTTTATAAACCCCTGCTTCAGAAAAAAAAACACACACAAGTCAAACAAATTGTAATATCATAGCGGCTATTTTCAGAACCGTCCATGTAACATAATTAATTTACCTAACCTATTGTTCTTATCATTCTGTACTATTTCATCACATTTCATACTAAATAATGAATATTACTGAAGTTCAATTCCAATACCAAAATGTTATGTTTAACACCTCGACACGTGTTTTGATTACGAAGTGATCATCTTCAACAGGAAGATTGAACGGTTTAATCTTTTTGAGTCAAGGGACTTTATTTTATATTATACAGTTATACATTTAGTGGTATACATTTGTGTGACAAAACACAAATATTTGATTTATTTCCATTTTACCTTGTATCGTTTCGCCATCTGGTGAATTTTCTCGGTAACTTATCCGCCTCAGTGGAGGCCGATTCCTTTTATTTACAGTTTTCTACCGCCCTTAACTATAAGTAGCAACGGCTCTCATGCCCTCCGGAATAGGCAACCAATATTTCACTTTGACGGGTTTTTTGCATTTGCAAAGTATTTCCAGTGTCGAGTTTTTTTATGAACGACAGTCGAGATTCTTTTTCATCTCTAGAGACCTGAGTGAAAACGTTTTTGATGCGCCATATTTGCTCGATTGTTCGAAGATTTTTCTTGCTTGCTTTTTAAAGTGAACTTCATTCTAAATTACCTTACTGTGGTTCTTAAGGACAAGATTCACCGTCGAGTCCCGTGCCTGTAATTATTTTAGGTGGGTAATGATTTTTATTACTATAAAAGGCAAGGCGCAAATTGAGACACGTATAGCACGTGTGAGGTGACACAGCACAGCACGTGTTTTTGTATCCTGTTGAAACCATTGTATCAGCGCAAATTGACCAGTGACGTGACTAGACGTGTGACGTTGTGACCACCCACCCATGTGACGTTGTGGTTGAGACACAGTTTTTCGCATCCCACGTGCCACTTGTGTGAATCGCCGTTGTCTGTTTTATCCTTCGTTCAGATCATCGTCGTCGTTTTATCATCGCCGTTGTCTGTTTTGTCCTTCGTTCAGATCATCGTCGTCGTTTTATCATCGAAAGATGTCAGAAGAGAAGATAATAGAGGCGGTAAGAAAAAACCCGGAGCTTTACGACACAAAACATGCCAACTACATGAAAACAAAGTTGAAAACCCGGATTTGGCAGGATATTGCGACAGATCTAAATTTAGAAGGTAAGTTAAAATACATTCATTATAGTTTTAAATACTAGTACTTTTTATTTTTATTGTCACAAATGGTTTCTATTCGTACATAAAAATTACATTTTTATAGAAAATACATAACCTAAAGTGATAAGCACTATATTGTCAATACTTTCCAAGCATAACGGATGATGTTGCCAAGGAAGTGCCCCACAATTGTTAAAATATTCCGTAAAACTATCCCTGACTCTGAATGCAGCTAATGAAGTTCTCGCCCTGTTTCCTTGAACATGTAACAGTTGAGTTTGTGGCAGCTGTTCGATATCATTTACATCTTCTACCAGGGCTGAGGGTCGTAAGTAGTTGTGCAAAACACAAGCGGCTTTTAGTACATCTCTCACAGTGTCCACTTTACTTTCAAATGGTCTTCGGAATACGCGAAACCGCGAAGACAGTATACCGAAGGCACATTCCACTGTTTGCCGAGCTCGAGAAAGTCGTGCATTGAAAACTTGGTGTTGATAATTTCCAGTTACTTGCCTTCTTGGATATGGTCTCATTAGATTTTCCGATAAAGGAAAAGCCTCGTCTCCAACAAAAACATACGGCAGAGGCTCGGCAATCGTAGGTATTTGTTCAGGATTGGGAAGTAGTATAGTGTGTTTGATCATTTTCTTGCCCAATCCACTATTTGCAAATACATTTCCATCGCTAAATCTTCCCATCGCTCCAATATCTATTGTGATAAATTTATAATCCGCGTCCACTGTTGCCATTAAAATAATAGAGAATGTATGTTTATAGTTGAAGTATGATGATCCACTTTTGCCTGGTTTTTTAATAACAATATGTTTTCCGTCGACAGCACCGACGCAGTGTGGAAATTGCCATCTATCCTCAAACCGTAAAGCTATAGATTTCCATGTTTCTGTTTTGGGTTCGGCTAAATAGACTGGTTGCATATTATTCCATATAGCAGTAGCTACTTCTTGGACAATATTAGACTCTGTTCGATCTCCCAACAGGTAGTTATAAGCAATACTTTTGTAGCTGTCTCCAGAAGCCAAATATCTGAAAGGAAACAAAATTATTAAAATTGATTATCGTACATTATATATGTATTATGTAATATTAACGTGAATCACCATAAAGAAAGAACATAAAAGAAAAAAGTTGTACCTACCCCCGAGGTGGGGATTGAACTTACGTCTACTGGATTACTAGTCCAAAGCTCTAGCAACTAACCTACAAGAGCGACATTGGGAAAACCTTGTGTTGTAGTTAACAATTTTTTTTCTTTTATTTTCTTCCTTCATTTTTATTTGTCATAATATGGTATTTACAGTTTATTTATTCCTATGCTGTGCTTTAATTATCTTTTTTTTTTCTTTCTTTGGCTTATGGTTTACCAGCACTTAATAAGTATTTGTTTCAGGTGAAGCAGCGAAAACGATGCGGCTCAAGTTGAGAAATTCTTATCGAGACGCACGACGGCGACAAATGAAATCTCTTAAAAGTGGTGCTGCTCCTGAAAACATTAGACCTTGGCGGTTTCAGAAGCAAATGACGTTTTTGGAAAGTTTTATGTCTGCTGGACCCCGTGAAGGAAACGTTAACGACAGCGATGACGATTCACAACATTCATCGGCACTACCCCTAAGCAATGAAATTTTGGACTCCGAAAATGTAGAAGGGGAGCATTGTTCCTCGAATCATGAACAATCCAACAATGCAGATGTTGAAGAAGACAAAGTTGAAGAATCCAGCACAAAAACGACGGGTACATTAGAGCAAACTTCAGTAGCCAACACCAAAAAACAAAAAATCAGAAAGCAGGACGATGTGCATTGTTTGCTGAAGAGGTCTCTGCAGAAGCGAGAGGAGAGATCTAAACAACGGGAGGAAGAAAGGAGAAAATTGGAATCTAGGGATAATCCTTCAGACGATCCTCTATACAATTTTTTCCTTTCAATGTACCAGCTAACAAAAAATTTGCCCCCCCAATACCAGCATAGGGTGAGGGGCCAACTTTTTCAGGCTGTGTCAAAAGCAGAAGAGGACGTTATGAACCTACAAAGTCGACCATCTTCATCGTTAACTTCGTATAATTACTCGGTTGCAAGCTCTCCCAGCACTCATGCTTGGTCTGATTCCCATCAGACACACTTCCAAATATCCCAACAACTACAAGATCGAGACCAGCAAGATCAGACACACATCCCATTACCCCAACAACCACATGGTGGAGACCTCCAAGATCAACCTGATATTTCCGCTTTGGCTAACTATGTACAGACATTTGATTCTCATAACAGATTGTAAAAAAAAATAAAATAAATAGCTTTAACCTGAATTTAGAAATATTTATTACTTACCTCAAGAAAACTGCAAGTTTTTCCTCTGTTGATATCGGCTTTTGAGCATTACATCCATTTGAGTCAATGTCTTGTTGAATCATCCATGAACATCAAAAAACTGGTTGCGATTCATGCGGAAGTAATTGGTAAAATCAGCATCACTCATCATAGTAGTAATTTTAAACTGTCCACGCCTATTTCTCTCTGATAAAATGTACTTATTTGGTATTTTTTTTTTTTTAATAAGAAAGAGAACAAAATATCTTCTTCAGCATCATCGGATTCTGATTCAGAATTCAAGTTTAACAATAATAAATGTTTGGTTCTTGCATCCGACATTTTCAAATATTGGATTGGTTGCGAGATCCCACAAACTGCACCTTAAAATATTTAGATCACCGCACAACCGATACGTGGGGTGTCTTGATTTCAACTGCGCCTCAATTTGCGGATCCCCACGCAGCACGTGTGGCACGCACGTGTCGTGTCCCTCGTGTCAGGCCACCTCACACGTGCTATACGTGTCTCAATTTGCGCCTTGCCTAAATGATGTAACACGTGTGTGAAGTTTTTATTAACTACTTTTAACAATTTTATTGAAACATTTGTAATTATTTCAGAACTAAGTCAAGAACCAAATAAGTACTCTGTCTCCCCCTCGAAACGAAAATAGACTGTTTCGCACTATCCTGTTTCTCATTGGATCAGCAGGAACCCTTTTCAAAAAACCCTGAGATTGAACCCTTACACTATTTACATGATTTTTTAATTGTTTCTGAGTTTCATAAGAATCTCGTCAATTATGGCCTAGTTTTATTTTGCGTAATAATAAAAAGGGAGCGAATTATTATGAAGTAATATGATGCATTGGCCTAGTGAGACTGAATAGCGGACAATCACCCGCGCAACATTACTGATACAGAAAGCAAAAGTGAAAAGTTCTCACTTTGATGTTGTTCATATAAAACTATTGTCAAGGCTACTTACGGTTAAAGACACATTTAGGACAAGTACCGGTCATAATGTAATAATACCTGCGTTGGCGACAGAAATTAAATGTTGAAATTGTAGGGACATAGTATCTCTAGAAAAAATATTAATATTTTTTGGCTACATCTATAAATGATGTTTTTTGAAATTTATACAACAGAGGATTCAGAATTAGCATTTGAGGTAGTCGTAATAGAAGAAAGAAAAATGAGAAATGAAACTATGTTTCAAACCAATACAATAAAACTATCATTAGTATTAGTTTGAAAATGTCCATATATGACGAAACTACAGTAATGATAGTTACAAATAAAAGTTGTTAAAAACATTGAAAATGTCATTTTTCATGATGATCTCCCACTGCGTAGTAACGGCTACGTCCATGAACATTTTATGTATCATCTCATTTTTTTTACCTCATACTATATAATGAAAAATGAGAAATAAAACTTTCTATGTTCTGAATCTGTATCTGTACAGTAGGGAGGGTGAGTGTCGGCCCATAGCACTTAGGCCACATGTGACCCATTATACATCCTTCCGAGGAGCTGTCCTCCTAGGTCATCGACCATCCTGTCCTTTCCAGGAAGGTGGACAAGTCTCTGGGAGACATCTGCTTTATATCGGCAGGTGTAGGCCAAGACTCGCCGAACACACACTTTCTTATTGACGATAATTCCGGGCACTCGTACAAGACATGCCTGACAGTTCATCTTCCTGTTCACACTTCCAGCATAGAGGTGTGTCTACTAGCCCCATATTGTGGAGGTGTTTCCTTAGTTGACGGTGGCCAATCAGAAATCCTAATGTTGAGCGTAGATTTTTCCTGGTCAACGCCAGATATTTCTTCGGCGACAGCTTCCCAGGGTTGCCCGGGGTAATCCAGGCAAGATTGCATCCTTTAATTTCATCCCATCTCTTTAGGGATTGAGCATGGGTGTGACGTTTGGCTAGTTCCACATTTGTCGAAGTCATCAGGCCGTAGGTGCCACTGGATCCATAAAATTCTTAGTCCAGCGGCTTCCTTGGCTAAAGAGTCGGTAATGTGATTACCTTTACTCCTGCTGTGCCCTTCAATCCACCTCAGGATAATGTTGTTACCTACCGAGGCTTTAGCTAAATCAATGAATTAATGAATCGAAGAGGTTTTGTGTTGAAGTGTTTAATATTTTAAAATTCTTGCAAAGCGCTTTCGACTTTCGTCATCATCAGTGCTCACCTGAAAGTAAGTGATCTAGTTGAAAAGGGGAATTTAGTGAAATTGAAGTTGTAAATTTTTTTTAAGGTTAAGAAATTTGGAAAAATTGTTTGAGATTACTTACTTGTCAGGCAACAGGAAGTATCAAGATAAGTGAATTGTACATTGTAATATTTGAATTATATAAAACAAAATAGGCTTATAGCCAAGAAAATACATTTTTGGATTGAGGCCATGTGGTTCAGTCAAAGTATCTTATGAAGAAGGACAACTTGAGACAGAATGTGTCAAGTGTCATGTTAAAATAATGGTACCAACTTGAGGAGTGATCCATTAAGGGTTTGCTTAAATATGTAGAGGAACAATATTGAATAAATTATATTAATAAACTGTGATTAATTAATAATTCATAATCCTCTTATGAAGGGGAAGGAAATCTCTGTTTAAGTTTACTTGAGTATTCAGACAATGATCATTGTTGGAAAGTTCTTTAGAAATCTCCAACTCTTCAAACAAGTCAAGTCTAAGGAAATTTTTATTATCTATTTTATGTAATATTTTGGAATTTCTATTGGGACTAAAGTTGTGATTGTGAAATTTTATGTGATGGCCAAAAGCAGATTTATCAGGTTTTTTATATGTTCATTAATACGAGTGAAAAGAGGTCTACAGGTTCTACCAATGTAAGATGCCGAACAATCAGAACAGTTAAGCTTGTAGACTCCACTTCTGTTTAATTTGTTGATTTTGTCTTTAGAATTTACTAAAAAGTTACTCAAGTTGTTTTGAGATATAAAGGAAATTTTTCACCAGGTATGGTATTTTCTATAAATTTGGAAATAACAGTACACATATTTTGATCAAAATAAGGTAAGGAAAAAAATCTCACAGAAGGTGAATTAATTAAGGTGGTGGAGTTAAAGGCCAATCTCCTATCTGATCTGAGTTTAAATTTACTAATTAATTTGTGAATAATGGATGGTTGATAACCATTGTTGACAGTAATCTGTTTTAAGGTATTTAATTCTAAATTGAAATTGGAGGGAGATAAGGGAATGTTCAACAATCTGTTGACATAACAATTGAAGGAAGCCATTTTATGTTGCATGGGATGGAATGAATTGAAAGGAATGACATGATCAGTCTGGGTTGGTTTTCTGTAAATGGAAAAATCTAGTTTGTTGCTAGTTTTTGTTATAGTAAGATCTAAAAAGTTTAACTTGTTGTCTTGTTCTATTTCAAGTGTAAATTTGATTTTTGGATGTAAGTTATTTAAGGAGTCAAGGATATCATGTGCTACATTAAAGTTGCCATCTATGAAAACCAAGCAGTCATCAACATATCTGTGCCAACTGAGAATCTTATCAATTTTATTAATTATGAATGAATTTTCTAAATTTTCCATGAAAATGTCAGCCAGGAAAGGTGAAAGAGGATTACCCATTGCTAGGCCTTCAGGTTGACTGTAAAATTTATTGTTAAAGGAAAAAAAATCTTGGGAAATGCAAAATTTAAGTAAAGTTAATATATATATATATATATATATATATATATATATATATATATATATATATATATACTCATACTCATGAATTAAACTCAACTTTATTTTGTTCAAACTTGCATTTGCTCTAATAACCCAAATTGAGGAACATTCCCCATTATCGTTACTGCAGTTTTGTCCTATACGGACATTTTCATTAGTTTTCCTTAGTTTGAAAATGTCCATATATGACGAAACTACAAAACGATAGTTACAAATAGATGTGATATAAAAACATAGAAAGTTTTATTTCTCATTTATTATGATATCTCCAACCACGAAGAAACAGCAACATTCATGAACATTTAAGGGTCTTCATCCCTGAAAAAAAAGAAGTCAGAAACGATTTTTCTTATTCTGATTGAGGAAATATTGTATGAGTGAATAATTCAATTCCGCTGATGTGTATGCAACTGTTGAAAATAAATGAAATCCAACAATGTTTTTGCTACCAATTTTGATTGTAATCAGATCAAAAATAACGAAATTCGTCCAACATTCTAAAACCTCCATCTTTCTTAATATGAAAATATCATGAAGTTTTGTCCCTAGTAATGAATACCTGTAAAATTTCAAGCCAATCGGAAGATTCGATACAAACGTGTACACACGCAAACATACAGATAGGTAAGTTGAAAACTATTTGGTTATTGTAGAAATTTTAATATTTCGATCTTTCGTTCGGTCAGAATAACTTTTATCTTTTCCTATTCTCAATCCGATCCTGTGCTACATTTTACAATGGCTCTACGATACTCTCTCTCTCCCTCACCAGACGTGTGGGAGGAGCTACCTGACGGGCGTGTCATTTAAAAGAAATTCATCTACTATTCAAAAGTAATAATTGGTATTCACTAGTCGACGGCTGAAGCAAAACTTCATTAGTTGACTTTGATAAAATTTGATATTTCCCATTTCGAAAGGCATAATGCAAGGAAATCAAATTCGTATAAATAACACATTCTTATTAAATTAATAACATAATAAAGAAAACATTAAAAAGAAAAATGAGAAAGTCGTTTAACTGAGAAAATGATAGGCTTCAATACCGAAATGGAATAACACCAAAATATTCGTTAGTTTTGATGGTGGAATTGAAGAAAAATGCCCAAAAATGAGAGAGAGAATACTTTTTATTCATCTAATATTCGAAAAATATATTTTTTATTATTTTTCCTTTATACACTCATACAATCTTTCCTCAATAAGAATAAGAAAAATCGTCTCTGACTTCTTTTTTTTTCAGGGATGAAGACCCTTAATGTATTATCTCATTTTTGTTACCTCATATTACATCATGAAAAATGAAAAATACAACTTTCTATGTTTTTTCACCACTTTTATTTGTAACTAACGGTACAAACTTTATTGTAACAGTTTGAAAATGTCCTTATAGGACTAGACTGCAGTAACGTTAATTACAAATTAAAAAGGTGTAAAACACACAAAGTTTTTTTTTATTTGAAAATAACCGCATTAACCTTATGGTTATTAGCGGCGGAAAAGATATTTACAAGCAGTAACTATATTGATTACAATATTATATTTTGTTAAATAAGTTCAGAGAACTTAAATAATTTTAAATCTTGCTAGCACTAAAATAACTCAAGGTTTCCTGCGATTCCGTCGATATTTTGCACATTTCCCTTTCTAATTGAAACACTGGACACTACACTATGATGTGATGTATTGTTAGTGCAACTTCACAAATTGTTGTTTGGTAAATATTCCAATGGGGTGATATATATTCGTTGAAGGAGTTGTAAAGCATTGAGAGAGTCTGAAATGATTGAGATAGTGTCCGATGCACTTGACTTAGCGTACTGGAGAGCTTGAAGGATGGCGAATAATTCTCTAATGAAAGGAATGAATATGCATTCGAAAATTATAAAAATTCACTATTTCTTGAGTGAAATATTAGGTTGGTTCGAAAGTTTGTCCGTTTTTATGAGTCTACTGTAATATCTCGGTGTACACTTATTCAATTCAATAAAAATCAGTGTACTTTTGCCAACGTAACATAAAAACTGTGTGCTCGGTATTCAATAAAGTCGACGGAGACCGTTTTTTGCCTGGTCCTGTATGGCGAAGGTTCTACCGGTGATAAAGTTATCGAAGTACTTGAAAAGATGGTGGTCGGTTGGTAAGAAGTCTGGAGAGAAAGTTTGGTGAGGCAGAACTTCCACGTTCAGTTCGTTAAATTTCTGGATGATGATTTGTGAAACGCGTGGCTGGGCGTGGAGCAAGATCGGACTAGCACAGGCTGCTGCTTACTTCTTTGAGAAGCGTCTGGGTGGCTCATCGTGTCCTGAACGTCTCCTGTTGTCGTAGGGGATCTACTTTTCATGACACGTGACGATCCGATCCAAAAAAGAATCGTTTTGTTTGCGTGAAAGCAAAGAAGTATAGACAATTTCTGTCGATGGTTTAAATCGTGGGGCACCCACTTTTCGAGTTTTATGACCTTTCCAATACTGTTCAATCCACCAAAAACTGCATGGGAGCTGACGCCCAGTTCTTCCGTCATTTCAAGTATCGTTTGTGATGAGTCTGTCTCCATCAGGGTCCTCGAATCCTCGTCCTGGATTACTGTAGATCGACAACTTCGGAACTCATCTTCGAGGCTAAAATCTCCGGAACGAAATTTCGCGAGCCAGCGTCGAACAGTACGTTCATCAATAGTATCATTGCCAAATGCCTGGTTGATTTTTCGTGGTGCTTCGGCAGCTCTTTGGTTCAATTTGAATTCGTAGAGAAATTAATCGAAAACCGCTCAATGATACAGCTAAAAAGAGCTAAAAAGAAAAAAAATTAACAGCATCAATATATTGAGTATACAATGGGCTTGTTTATTGATTTTTGGTTTATAGTTCTTTTGATAGAAATTTCAAATTGAAAAACAGTGCACTTTGTTTTAGCTCTCTATAAGTACCGTAGTTTTCCTGTAATTAATTATTAAAAATAGAATGTATAGCAGGCTGGTGACGTCACGGCCCTATTCCCGCTTCTTGTTCGATTGACCAATAGGAACAATATGAATAATCAACATTGCCAAATCATAAAATTTACGAAGCCTATAATTATCAATTTATTTATGGAAGTATATATGAACCCGATAACGTTTCAATTAATGAAAAATTCTCCACAAGGAATAAAATGTACAAGAAAAATCATGTATGGAAATAAGTTCTATATCAAAAATCAGTACATAAAGTCGAAAGATCACAAAATATTTACCTAAACTATGATTTTATGCATTATTTAATAATATACAGTTATGAACATCAAAAAATATAGCAAACTGGATTAAAGAATCATTTCAAATATTCAGTGTATTCTACAATCCCAAATCTGTACAAATGCAATTTATTATAAAAAAACGATTCTTACTAATATTGCTATTAAATTTAAGCGTTATAGACTCGCTTGGGTAATCTGTTGAATCTTCCAAAACTTGAGAGGAAGGTTGAATGAGGTCAAGTATAGATAGAATTGATTGTACTCGAACTGATCGAACAAAAGCATCTGAATTCATATGATAAAATTTTGAGACGTAAAATGAAAGGCATTTGATTTTTTTGTAAAAATATTAATTCATTTTGTTTCATATTTTCAGCAACAGTATTAACTCCAGATAGTACTTTCTGTGAAGAATACTTGAAATAAAAAACTGTGTCATCATATTCAATATTTTTGTTCCCTTTCATTTATAGTCACTTTTTAAATTATTTCTATAAAGTCTTGGAAGAGTAGAAGAATTGTAGTTATTTCTTTTCGATACTTTCACCCATTTTTTTCTCATCATTTTATCCTTTGGGAACCGAAACTCATTATATAAAATAACTCGCCTATAAACCAATGCGCTTTCTGTTTTCTTGTGCCTTTCCGCACAATCAAAATGCACCATATTAATATTCAAATATATCTTTAAAACACTTTTAAAACACACACAAACTAAACTCGATGAGAAAACGAATTGTTCCTACACGAGCTGTCAGCTAAGAAAAAGTGGAACTCAATGTTGCAAAAACAAGCAGAATAAATAGATCCGATATAACGTACATTTTCAATGCCGAATAAACCAATAAATTGTGATATGGGTACTCCATTTTCCTGAGAAAATGAACGATAAATTGAAATTCCCTGTATTTATTTATTATTTTTTTAAATGGAGCCAACAAACAGATAAATATACAATAATAAGATCGCTCGAATTCACGAATCAGACATATAAATGGACAATAATATTTGCATTGATAACTTATATATAGTACAAGTTATATCTAAATATGAGTCTAAATAGAATTTAACGAACTGTATTTTCAAATGGTTTTCGAATGCTCATGGACCCTAATAAAATGAATCAATTATAATTATTCATGCCACCCACCAAAAATAAGAAATTCAACGTTACTGATATATTAGCCATATTGTCACCAAGTCAGCCAGCGCCTTCTGTAGTTTATGCGACAATGTGCTCTTTTTAATATCAATGGTTTCCTCACATAACTTCGTATTTTTGTTAAAATAATTTCGAAATGAATGTTGAGCCTAGTTTTCTTAAAGCTGATCGATGAATTTTACTTGAAAAATTTGCAATACTGAAATGAAGAAGGTGGTATATTTAGTAGGTCCCTTTTATTTATATGATATTCGTTTTTTGGAACACTGAAAAACTTTTTTTACAAGTTTTTCAGTGTTTTTACAACTAGGTATAAAACATATTTTAACTATTTTGGTGGTATAATGATAAAATTCAGTCCAAAAATAACCTAAAACACTATTTTTCTGAATGTAAACTAATGACACGGAATATGCAGCAAAATAGGCACCCGCCAAGACCTACCTTTTACAAAAAAAGTTCTTAATTTGAAAATCATAACAGTTGCATTCACACCGTGTTGACAACGATAATAACAAAAATGGCGTCTGTCAAATTGGATCATCAAATCTGTAATTGTATATTAAAAACCAATACACTTGGCAACTCCGCTGTAAACACGTTCAATTTTATTGGTCAACAGACACGGGGCCAATTTAAATTCTTGATTTTCGAATTGTTCTTTTTTCTGCAAATAAAAAGAGATCTTGGGACCGATTAGGCTTGATAAGTTTAATATACCCCTAACTCGATCAGTCTATAAGCAAACCAGTATCATTTTCGATAGCATGAAACAAGCCCATTCTCTATCGATCAGTATATGATTAATAAGATATGGAGCTACAAAAAAACCTGACGTTAACACCGACAAAACTTTTGAAACAACCTATTATTTGTTGAATGCTGAATAGTGATCCGGTAGAGTATCATCCAAAAATACTTTCCATTCTATTGGAAGACGATGTATCTACTGAAATATAAATATTGAACAGATTTTTTCTTGTTTATTATGGTGGATATGAAAAATTTGAAATGATCCTTTTTCATTATTTCGAAGTACTCATTGTTACTTAGATATCAATAGTATACAATCAAGTGTTTTTACACTGTTATCTTATAATAATAATAATCGTCTTTATTGCTGTAGTTACAAACAAATATTTAAATAAATTACAGAGCTAGTTGCTGATGTAACAAATGGCGAAGTTCAACTCTGTGCTACTGAGTTGTACTGTCATAGTACAACTTATCCATCTTCATGCAGAAAATGTAGGAATCTTCCAAAGAAATGAAGGAAGCAATCAATTTGAAAAAAGTTGAGTCTATACAAAGATGTATACAAATATTGAATTATACAAATAAATAATTTTTCTTCTCAGTTGTCCATTCGTTATGGAATTGAATAAGAAATAATTCACAGGACTGCTACATAATTTAGTATATGAAAGAGTTAAAATTTCACTTACATGGAACAATTCTGGATAACATTAAATGATTAAAGATACCCAATTTTTTTTGTAGAAAGATTGAGAAGAAAGTCAAAACCTTCATTTCCCAGAAATTAGTCCTTCCCAAGAATTATCTCTTTCAATTCAAAGAAGATTTCTGTTTTTGGTTTTGAATTTTATTTGGTTCCATTTTCGTTGTAATGTATCAAATGAGAACAAAAACACATATGTGCACGTGATGATTATTTTATTAGGTTTTATTAGGTCAATAGAACGTGGTGGGCGACATATTGATCAAACAAACGTCAATGCTCTATCGTTAAATATGTCAAAGGGTGTTTACTAATTATCCTACGGTCTGTGCTATCGACCCTAGACTAAACACCGAATTATCTATTATGGAAAAATTACCGTGTCGTGGTATAAACTGATCGATAGAGAATTTTATACCCACATTGATACAGTTAATATTTTTTCCGAATTTTAATGTTTTGCCAGCCTACTACTATATGATTTCGTTGAAAGATTCTCTGCCAATTTTTCTCCATGAATTCATATTGAACTAAAACGCTGCCAAAACAGAGCGAAAATAAATCAGGCATTTAGCACTGTTCGACGTTGATTTGGGAAATTTCGTTCCGGAGATTTTAGCTTCGGAGATAAGCCCCAAAGTGGTCGACCCACAGTGATCCAGAACGACAATTTGAGTAGAGGAATACCGGGTAATGGGAATCACCAAAACATCTCCAGAACTATAACCACTAGAAACGCGTTAACTGCCGTCCCCACCCCGCTCTGCCCCCTGCCCTAATTACTGTTCTACTAGCATGTGACTTTTTTTCGCTTTTACTCGTACATTCAGCGTAATTATTTCATTCTCAAATCCCGAGTATTGCTTACATATTTTTAGTGTTTATTTTTCATTCTCCATAAAATACTTGTGGGTAATGAGGATCGGGTGACCCCCATTGCACGCTAATAATCACGATTTCCTGCAATGTAAAGGCACACTATAATTTTGTTATTCTGCTTTTATATGCTGGAAGTACGAGGAGTAAGAACTACCACAAAAGCTTACTGGTCAACTGACACTTTGAATAAAGCGTGAAACATTATTGAAGAAGCTGCTAAGGTTTCGTTTTTTGGATCACTTGAAGGGACATATAAAAAAGTACGACTTATACATGAGAAGTCACCTCGCAGAAAAGATCTCACCTTACAAAGTAGCGTCCTTAATGGGCAAGTCATTTAATAACGTTGCGTTCATTAGTATAGAATAGTCGGGATTTAGACCTACAGGTATTTATTAATCCAATGAATCCCACCGTATTTTGTGATGAAGATTTTCTACCAGCTGAATTGCTCTGATCAAGCACTGTTGCTATTCAAAACTTTGATGAGTCAGTTGCAATTAATAGCCCAGCGCCAGGCCTAGAAAGTTCTTCAGACCTGGCACATCAATGCAAGTTAGTTCACGGCTACCACCGACGCCACCAAAAACTTCTAGCGCCGTTGATTGTCTAGCCCCCTGGACCTCAGTTACTTTGGCAATAAAGTTCAGCAATATTTCGTATTTTCTATTCTCTTTCCCGAAACAGTGAAAAATGTATTTTGAAGGCATCATGAATATTTGAAATGACGGAAACTATAGAAAATAGTGAAAACTGAACGAAAAATCTGAGCAGGGGGCGGTATACTTCTGTCAACATTTTAATCAGACACCCTGCCACCTTCATATTTTGTTATAGTGTTAACAAAAGGAAACGAAGAAATATATCAGTGACGAAATCAAAAAACCGGCCGTCGGAGGCGGTACAAATTTATCAATATTTTTAATAGAGTCTCTGCCACTTTCGTATTTCGTTATAGTGGTGACAACTGGAAAAAAAAAATATGTCAGCAGTGAAATCAAAAACCGACCGTCGGGGGCGGTACAGATCCAGCAATATTTTTATTAGAGACTGTGCCTTCTTCATATTTCGGTATAGAGCTAAGAAATGGAAATGAAGAAATATGTCAGGTGTGAAATCAAAAAACCGGCCGTCAGGTGCGGTACAGATCCAGCAATATTTTTATTAGAGACCCTGCCACCTTCATATTTTGGTATAGTGTTAAGAAATGGAAATGAAGAAATATGTCAGGTGTGAAATCAAAAAACCGGCCGTCGGGGGCGGTACAGATCCACTTTCATATTTTGGTATAGTGCTAAGAAATGGAAATGAAGAAATATGTCAGATGTGAAATCAAAAAACCGGCCGTCGGGGGCGGTACAGGTCCAGCAATATTTTTATTAGAGACTCTGCCACCTTCATATTTTGGTATAGTGCTAAGAAATGGAAATGAAGAAATATGTCAGATGTGAAATCAAAAAGTCGGCCGTCGGGGGCGGTACAGATCCAGCAATATTTTTATTAGAGAACCTGCCACCTTCATATTTTGGTAGAGTGCTGAGAAATGGAAATGAAGAAATATGTCAGGTGTGAAATAAAAAAACCGGCCGTCGGGGGCGGGACAGGTCCAGCAATATTTTTATTAGAGACTCTGCCACCTTCATATTTTGGTATAGTGTTAAGAAATGGAAATGAAGAAATATGTCAGGTTTGAAATAAAAAAAACGGCCGTCGGGGGCGGTACAGATCCAGCAATATTTTTATTAGAGACTCTGCCACTTTCATATTTTGGTATAGTGCTAAGAAATGGAAATGAAGAAATATGTCAGGTGTGAAATCAAAAAACCGGCCGTCGGGGGCGGTACAGATCCAGCAATATTTTTATTAGAGACTCTGCCACTTTCATATTTTGGTATAGTGCTAAGAAATGGAAATGAAGAAATATGTCAGATGTGAAATCAAAAAACCGGCCGTCGGGGGCGGTACAGGTCCAGCAATATTTTTATTAGAGACTCTGCCACCTTCATATTTTGGTATAGTGCTAAGAAATGGAAATGAAGAAATATGTCAGATGTGAAATCAAAAAATCGGCCGTCGTGGGCGGTACAGATCCAGCAATATTTTTATTAGAGAACCTGCCACCTTCATATTTTGGTAGAGTGCTGAGAAATGGAAATGAAGAAATATGTCAGGTGTGAAATAAAAAAACCGGCCGTCGGGGGCGGTACAGGTCCAGCAATATTTTTATTAGAGACTCTGCCACCTTCATATTTTGGTATAGTGTTAAGAAATGGAAATGAAGAAATATGTCAGGTTTGAAATAAAAAAACCGGCCGTCGGGGGCGGTACAGATCCAGCAATATTTTTATTAGAGACTCTGCCACTTTCATATTTTGGTATAGTGCTAAGAAATGGAAATGAAGAAATATGTCAGGTGTGAAATCAAAAAACCGGCCGTCAGGGGCGGTACAGATCCAGCAATATTTTTATTAGAGACTCTGCCACTTTCATATTTTGGTATAGTGCTAAGAAATGGAAATGAAGAAATATGTCAGGTGTGAAATCAAAAAACCGGCTGTCAGGGGCGGTACAGATCCAGCAATATTTTTATTAGAGACTCTGCCACTTTCATATTTTGGTATAGTGTTAAGAAATGGAAATGAAGAAATATGTCAGGTTTGAAATAAAAAAACCGGCCGTCGGGGGCGGTACAGATCCAGCAATATTTTTATTAGAGACTCTGCCACTTTCATATTTTGGTATTGTGCTAAGAAATGGAAATGAAGAAATATGTCAGGTGTGAAATCAAAAAACCGGCCGTCAGGGGCGGTACAGATCCAGCAATATTTTTATTAGAGACTCTGCCACTTTCATATTTTGGTATGGTGTTAAGAAATGGAAATGAAGAAATATGTCAGATGTGAAAGCAAAAAACCGGCCGCGGGGGCGGTACAGGTCCAGCAATATTTTTATTAGAGACTCTGCCACTTTCATATTTTGGTATAGTGCTAAGAAATGGAAATGAAGAAATATGTCAGGTGTGAAATAAAAAAACCGGCCGTCGGGGGCGGTACAGGTCCAGCAATATTTTTATTAGAGACTCTGCCACTTTCATATTTTGGTATAGTGCTAAGAAATGGAAATGAAGAAATATGTCAGGTGTGAAATCAAAAAACCGGCCGTCAGGGGCGGTACAGATCCAGCAATATTTTTATTAGAGACTCTGCCACTTTCATATTTTGGTATGGTGTTAAGAAATGGAAATGAAGAAATATGTCAGATGTGAAAGCAAAATACCGGCCGCCGGGGGCGGTACAGGTCCAGCAATATTTTTATTAGAGACTCTGCCACTTTCATATTTTGGTATAGTGCTAAGAAATGGAAATGAAGAAATATGTCAGATGTGAAATCAAAAAACCGGCCGTCGGGGGCGGTACAGGTCCAGCAATATTTTTATTAGAGACTCTGCCACCTTCATATTTTGGTATAGTGCTAAGAAATGGAAATGAAGAAATATGTCAGATGTGAAATCAAAAAATCGGCAGTCGGGGGCGGTACAGATTCAGCAATATTTTTATTAGAGAACCTGCCACCTTCATATTTTGGTAGAGTGCTGAGAAATGGAAATATTAGAGACTCTGCCACCTTCATATTTTGGTATAGTGTTAAGAAATGGAAATGAAGAACCCAAGCAATATTTCACGTCTAATATTTTCGAAAACTGTAACGTCGATATTTCTTCAAATATTTATTATTCACTGCCGTATATCCAATAGTGGAGCAAGTTCAGTTTCGTACAACTTTTGTGCTTCAAATAGCCCCATAAGAAAATCAAAAGGTTTCAAATCTGGTCAGCAAGCCCTCTAATCACCAAAATTGTCGAAGCGAATCCTAATGAATTCGATATGAATATTGTATTCCAACAAGATGGCGCACTACAACTTCAGACAAGCAAGAAACCATTTAGATATCAATTTCCTCGGTCGTTGGGTTGGTAGTCGAGGTCCTACGGAACGGGAGGACCCTCTCGCCAGATTTGACACCTTTGGAGTTTTTTATGGGGCTGTTTCAAGCGCAAAATTGTACGAAACTAAATCTGCTTCGATATTAGATATACGGCAGAGAATAATGAATATTTGTAGAAATATCGATGTTACAGTTTTAGAAAAAATTGGACGTGAAATATCGATTAGGCTGTTCTTATGTCAAAAAGTTCAAGACAACCGTTTCGAACATTTTCTCAAGTGAAGTCAGCTTATTTTGTCAATTTATGAAGTTGAACATCGATGTATTCAAGTAATTATTAAATGTGCCGCCATTTTGTAGTAGGTGAAAATAGTGATAAATGATTCATTCAAAAAATAAAAGGGAAAAACTTTAAGGAAAAGCACTGTAGAATTCAGTAAGCAGTGTCTTCTATTTATTATAAATTTGTATTATTTTACCAATAGGCTCCCGATTTGAATTTTATTCATATTAATTTTTTGATATTATATTGTGATATAGAGTTCAGTTTGTAATGTTATTGATTTATTATGTTTTTTTTGATGTGTATGTCAAATGGCTTTAGATATAGATTTTTAAGATATTTTGTGTTTTGAGATTGTTTTGTTGTAAAATTTAGTTTGCGTTGACTTTGATTTATGATATAATTAAATTTTTTAGGATATGATTTACGTTTTGTTTTTTTTGAGATTTTAATAAGTAATATATTTCAGTTTGCATTGCCATTCATTGTTTATAATTTTGTATTTATTTTGCATGTGCCGGTTTTAATTTCCTATCTGCCATTTCTCTTTATACTTAATCAATAAACTACAACAAAATATGAAAGTGATTGGGGCTCTAACGAAAGTATTGCTGGATCTGTACCACCGCCGACGAACGGTTTTTTGATTTCACCTCGGCCATATTTCTTTATGTCCAGCTGTGACTACTATACCAAAATATGGAGGTGGCAGGGTCTCTAATGAAAATATTGCTGGATCTGTACCGCTCACGACGGCCGTTTTTTTGATTTCACCTCGGCCATATATCTTTATTTCCATTTCTCAACACCATACCAAAATATGAAGGTGGCAGGTTCTCTAATAAAAATATTGCTGGATCTATACCGCCCCCGACGGCCGGTTTTTTGATTTCACACCTGACATATTTCTTCATTTCCATTCCTTAACACTATACCAAAATATGAAGGTGGCAGAGTCTTTAATAAAAATATTGCTGGATCTGTACCGCCCCCGATGGCCGGTTTTTTTATTTCACCTCGGCCATATATCATTATTTCCATTTCTTAACACCATTCCAAAATATGAAGGTGGCAGGTTCTCTAATAAATATTGCTGGATCTGTACCGCCCCCGACGGCCGGTTTTTTGATTTCACACCTGACATATTTCTTCATTTCCATTTCTTAACTCTATACCAAAATATGAAGGTGGCAGAGTCTCTAATGAAAATATTGCTGGACCTGTACCGCCCCCGACGGCCGGTTTTTTGATTTCACACCTGACATATTTCTTCATTTCCATTTCTTAACACTATACCAAAATATGAAGGTGGCAGAGTCTCTAATAAAAATATTGCTGGATCTGTACCGCCCCCGACGGCCGGTTTTTTGATTTCACACCTGACATATTTCTTCATTTCTATTTCTTAGCACTATACCAAAATATGAAAGTGGCAGAGTCTCTAATAAAAATATTGCTGGATCTGTACCGCCCCCGACGGCCGGTTTTTTGATTTCACACCTGACATATTTCTTCATTTCCATTTCTTAACACTATATCAGAATATGAAGGTGGCAGAGTCTCTAATAAAAATATTGCTGGACCTGTACCGCCCCCGACGGCCGGTTTTTTTATTTCACCTCGGCCATATATCTTCATTTCCATTTCTTAACACCATACCAAAATATGAAAGTGGCAGAGTCTCTAATATAAATATTGCTGGATCTGTACCGCCCCCGACAGCCGGTTTTTTGATTTCACACCTGACATATTTCTTCATTTCCATTTCTTAACACTATATCAGAATATGAAGGTGGCAGAGTCTCTAATAAAAATATTGCTGGATCTGTACCGCCCCCGACGGCCAGTTTTTTTATTTCACACCTGACATATTTCTTCATTTCCATTTCTTAACACTATACCAAAATATGAAGGTGGCAGAGTCTCTAATAAAAATATTGCTGGATCTGTACCGCCCCCGACGGCCGGTTTTTTGATTTCACACCTGACATATTTCTTCATTTCTATTTCTTAGCACTATACCAAAATATGAAAGTGGCAGAGTCTCTAATAAAAATATTGCTGGATCTGTACCGCCCCGACGGCCGGTTTTTTGATTTCACACCTGACATATTTCTTCATTTCCATTTCTTAACACTATATCAGAATATGAAGGTGGCAGAGTCTCTAATAAAAATATTGCTGGACCTGTACCGCCCCCGACGGCCGGTTTTTTTATTTCACCTCGGCCATATATCTTCATTTCCATTTCTTAACACCATACCAAAATATGAAAGTGGCAGAGTCTCTAATATAAATATTGCTGGATCTGTACCGCCCCCGACAGCCGGTTTTTTGATTTCACACCTGACATATTTCTTCATTTCCATTTCTTAACACTATATCAGAATATGAAGGTGGCAGAGTCTCTAATAAAAATATTGCTGGATCTGTACCGCCCCCGACGGCCGGTTTTTTTATTTCACACCTGACATATTTCTTCATTTCCATTTCTCAACTGTATACCAAAATATGAAGGTAACAGAGTCTCTAATAAAAATATTGCTGGACCTGTACCGCCCCCGACGGCCGGTTTTTTGATTTCACCTCGGCCATATATCTTTATTTCCATTTCTCAACACTATACCAAAACATGAAGGTGGCAGAGTCTCTAATAAAAATATTACTGGATCTGTACCGCCCCCGACGCCCGGTTTTTTGATTTCACCTCCAACATAGATCTTTATTTCTATTTCTTAACACTATACCAAAATATGAAGGTGGCAGAGTCTCTAATAAAAATATTGCTGGATCTGTACCGCCCCCGACGGCCGGTTTTTTCATTTCATTTCTGACATATTTTTTTATTTCCAGTTGTCACCACTATAACAAAATATGAAGGTGGCAGATTGTCTGATTAAAATCAGACAGACAGACAGACAGACAGTATACCGCCCCCTGCTCGGATTTTTCGTTTAGTTTTCACTATTTTCTATAGTTTCCGTCATTTCAAATATTCATGATGCCTTCAAAATACATTTTTCACTGTTTCGGGAAAGAGAATAGAAAATACGAAATATTGCTGAACTTTATTGCCAAAGTAACCAAGGTGCCCCCTGGCCCATAAGTGGAAAGTGTTTAACTAGCACCTGGCAATACCCACAATACTAGCTAAAGTCACCAAAAGTAGCATGCCAAAATTTTAACATCCACGCCAATAAAAGAAAAAGTGACCAAGAAAAGTAAAACCGTTTGCCCAGCCAAGGATAAGGGAAAAGGAAAACCGAACCGAAAGAGTAAAGAGGAAGGTTATCCATGAATCACATGATACATCTGTTTCAGACGTGGCTACTGATGATTTATGACAAGATGATGAGCTAGATGATGCTGACGACACAGGGTATTCGTGCTCAATCTGCAACGAATTCGGCTGAAATAATGATGTTTGGTACAGGTGTACCTCATGTGGTTTATAGGCTCAGGCAGATTGTACGGCTTGGGATTCTGCCATGGGTTATGTATGTGGTTTGCGATTTTTATTTCTGCATTTCCCAAAGATGATTATCAAACTGATGATTACTGATCTCAAATAATAGCCAATTAAGTAGATTTTTTTATGAGACGGTTGCAATACAAATTTACTATAATTTCATTCATTTATTTCAATTATTGCTTAAGTGATCCCCATTACCCCCTTTCTACCCTACCCTGATGGGGACTGACCGTCATAAACGGTGCGTGGGTTGACGTCTAAGCTGGCCGTCAGCTCCCATTTGATGGTTTGAAATGTATTGGAAAGGTCAAAAAGTTCAAAATGTAGGTGCCCACAAATTGAACGATTGACAACTGTAGGAATACCCTATTATGAATTGTTTGAAACTTACAATTTTTGTAGTCTCGAGGTAAGGCGTGAATATTATTAATTTTTTTTATTCAAGGTCATAAACAATATAATTACCTGCTCTCAATTGTTACATATTGTAACGAATCTGAAGCCGCCCCTGACCAATATGCCAGCCGAGTCATGAAACAAACACATGACGTCACCACGAAAGAATGCAACCGCCGGTAAAACTCTAGTCGAGTACCGAACCGACTAGAGATTTCTAGAATGAAGCGTTACATTATATAAGTCCGGCTTCCCGAGCCAAGGGGGAGTTCAAAAAATGAATCGAGCGGTTAAACAAGTAATTGAAATAGTGGAAATAAATAAAGCATTAGTTGCTAGGTGTTGTAAATAAATTAGTTTGTGATTAGTGAAATATTATTGGAAATAAATTTGTTTAAGACAGTTTATTATTTAATTTGATACAATATGTCATTGTCATGCCATTTAGGAATAGTATCACCTTTTATCTCAACACTCCGCGAACAAATATACTGAAAAAATCCCCAATTTATACAATATGCGATACCCCTGATTCTGTTAGTCGCGTTCTAGATATATTCAACTGGCAGATTATACAAATCGAAAGACATTTCTTAGCTAACTGACAATTTTGTTTTTAATTTTTTTCATATAGATTCACAAATTATATTATGTAAATACATATTTGTAATTGCCACTGTTTCTCCCTATTCTGTAATTGGGTTCATTCTGTTGAATACTGTATGAAGTAAATAAGAAACAGTCACGTTTCGAGATCTGTTCTTGTTTACTTTCGCGCATTTGAAATGATCCACTTGTTCGGTCTCAAAATCTTGCTATCGAAATTATTATGTTTTTTAAGTGAATCTTAGTTGTTTAGTATTTAGCCCAGAGTTGTCAGCTCTAGAATTTGTACAACAAAACAGGTTGTTTTATGGCATTATTTTTATTTTATGTATCGTTAACTAATCTTGTTTGAGTTATTTAATTTTTCATTATTCCTAAACGAGGTTTTCCAGTTGGTTTTCTAATGTACGGGTCTTTTCTAATCCACTTATCCTCATAAAATATAATATTCTCACGTAAATATTGTAAGCTACAAATAGCTAAATTTTTAAATTCTTTAATAGTTCCTTGTATCCCTTATCATGGGAATTACCCGGTATTTTGACCGTTCCTACCTACCAAACCTCTCTCTATCCCTACAATGACGAATCTGACCCCTTCTCTAACTACCGAGTGCTACCGATGTGAAACAATGCATTTTGTAAAATCATTCATTACGTTTCAAACCTTTTACAAGAGTTACTGTAATTCTTGTGTGCATTACGCATTCATACTCTCGATAAAATAATCGTGGATCAAAACACCTATTTTGGATTGAATTGTCACATATGATGAAAGGTGGATCCTCTAACGATATTAGGAAACGTTCAGAACAGTACATGGCACTTCTCGACACTTTCTCGTATTTTTATTTTGTTACTTTTTCCAAATATCATCTTTTTTAGAGAAAAACATATTTAGATATGATTGTATTAGATAACGTTGACAATCCACTTTTGAAAAACATCAACTCTTCGTATAAAGCAATCAAATGAAGTTGTAATAAAACCATTCTCCTTTCTTTGCACGTCGTTCGTATTTACAGGAATTATTTGTTGTGATATAAATGTCCTTCTTTTGTCGGTTGGTTCGCCATTGTTGTTTTGCATTCAACATTTCATTTTGTGCTACCACTAATAAGCAATAGGCAATTTGCATTTAGTCCGAGTGGTATTGTTGGCTGCATACCCAAAGAAATTACGTTTGACGTGGATCCGGTGCATTCCACTGGAAGCACTATAAAAACCCTTTTATAATATTGTTTTTTTTATGCGAAATAAAACTCAGGTTTGCAGTGGGAAACAAGTCGTTGCCATCGACACTTTTCCAATTATTACATTTCGTAACAGCTAAAGTTATTATGAATGTCTTTGGAAGTAATCCAGAAATATGAGATAACTTATATTTCCTATGGTGTGCCTGCATTTATATAGGTAGGTAGGTTTGAATTAGTTGGTACAGGGGAATGTAACTTTATTTCCAAAATAGATTTCCGGATATTAACAATTAATATAGTATTAGTTCTGCCAAACTCTCGTTGGTATCATATCTGATAACCACATTTGACCACTCAAATGAATTGGCCTAGTCGACTGGATCCATATCTGTTTCATTTGCTCCTACAACCCTAAGAAACCCTGAGATAATGAGATCCATTGCAAAGTTAAAGAATGTAAACTTTCACGCCCGGAGATCACTTTGTGAAAGCGATCGTTACAACATCGCCATTGATAATGTCTACGGCAGTTGTAGACGAAACGTCAGACATAAAATCTGCAGACTGTGGTCAAAAAACACGGAAAATAGCTGAAAGAGGTAAAAAAACAAAAAAGTTTCATTTCTCATCTTTATTATTTTTAAATATTTACTGTCTAAAAGATTTCCGCAATTTTGGATGTATACGTCTCATTTGTAGGACCCACTTTGAAACAAGAAAAGAGAATTGAAACTTTCTATGTTTTTTATCACTTTCATTTGTAATTAACGTTACTGTAGTTTCGTCCTATAAGGACATTTCAATTCTCTTATCTTCATTATGATTTCCTACCACGTAGTATCGGCTACATCCATCAATTCACCCACTTTAAATATCAATCTATGACTATCCTAAGATATTTCATATTCAACAAAGAAGCGAATTATACTTCCCCATAAGTCCCACAGCCATAATTTTTTCATTAAGGTATAAGTTTGAAAATGTCCATATAGGATAAAACTGCAGTAACGTTAGTTACAAATAAAAGTGATAAAAACATAGAAAGTTTCAATTATCTTTTCTTCATTATGATATCCTACCACGTAGTAACGGCTACATCCATCAATTTACCCACTTTAAATATCAATCTATGACTATCTTAAGATATTTCATATTCAACAAAGAAGCGAATTACACTTCCCCATAAGTTCCACAACTATAATTTTTTTCATTAATGTATAAGTTTGAAAATGCCTTATAGGACAAAACTGCAGTAACGTTAATTACAAATGAAAGTGGTACAAACATAGAAATTTTTAATTATTTTTTCTTCATTATGATATCCTACCATGTAGTAACGGTTACATCCATCAATTTACCCACTTTAAATATCAATCTATGACTATTCTAAGATATTTCATATTCAACAAAGAAGCGATGTATACTTCCCCATAAGTCCCACAACCATAATTTTTTCATTAAGGTATAAGTTTGAAAATGTCCATATAGGATAAAACTGCAGTAACGTTAGTTACAAATAAAAGTGATAAAAACATAGAAAGTTTCAATTATTTTTTCTTCATTATGATATCCTACCACGTAGTAACGGTTACATCCATCAATTTACCCACTTTAAATATCAATCTATGACTATCCTAAGATATTTCATATTCAACAAAGAAGCGAATTACACTTCCTCATAAGTTCCACAACTATAATTTTTTTTAATAATGTATAAGTTTGAAAATGCCTTATAGCACAAAACTGCAGTAACTTTAATTACAAATGAAAGTGGTACAAACATAGAAATTTTTAATTATTTTTTCTTCATTATGATATCCTACCATGTAGTAACGGCTACATCCATCAATTTACCCACTTTAAATATCAATCTATGACTATTCTAAGATATTTCAAATTCAACAAAGAAGCGATGTATACTTCCCCATAAGTCCCACAACCATAATTTTTTCATTAAGGTATAAGTTTGAAAATGTCCATATAGGATAAAACTGCAGTAACGTTAGTTACAAATAAAAGTGATAAAAACATAGAAAGTTTCAATTATTTTTTCTTCATTATGATATCCTACCACGTAGTAACGGCTACATCCATCAATTTACCCACTTTAAATATCAATCTATGACTATCCTAAGATATTTCATATTCAACAAAGAAGCGAATTATACTTCCCCATAAGTCCCACAACCATAATTTTTTCATTAAAGTATAAGTTTGAAAATGTCCATATAGGATAAAACTGCAGTAACGTTAGTTACAAATGAAAGTGATAAAAACATAGAAAGTTTCAATTATATTTTCTTCATTATGATATCCTACCACGTAGTAACGGCTACATCCATCAATTTACCCACTTTAAATATCAATCTATGACTATCCTAAGATATTTCATATTCAACAAAGAAGCGAACTATACTTCCCCATAAGTCCCACAACCATATTTATTTTTTTTTTTTCATTGATGTATAAGTTTGAAAATGTCCTTATAGGACACAACTGCAGTAACGTTAGTTACAAATAAAAGTCATAAAACCATAGAAAGTTTTAATTATCTTTTCTTCATTATGATATCCTACAATGTAGTAACGGCTACATCCATCAATTTATCCACTTTAAATGTTAATCTATGACTATCCTGAGATATTTCATATTCAACAAAGTAGCAAATTATACTAATCCATAAGTCCCACAACCATTTTTTTTTCATTAATATTTGTATTCCAAAGGAAATATAAATATTGAATTTGTTTTTGAAGAAAACTACAGTCCTTGATTGCACATCAAATATTTTATTAATGAAATTCATTACTTTTTGTCAATTGAAATATTCATTAGTTTCCAGATCCTTGAGGTTCCTTTTTTGTTTATTCTCTATTTCTCGTCCTTTTAATTATGTTGAATAATTGCGTCAGATCTTGGTTGAAATACTACAGAAAACCTTCTGCTCTTCAGGATTGAGTCACACAAGTTTAATCACTGGAACTCTTCGATTCGTCTGTATCTTCGGTTTCGCTCAAACATATTTTGAGGAGTTATTAGCAGTATATACATATATTGCAATGTGACCATTCGCAGTTCTCAGTTTGTTTAAAGTTTTCTTCACTCTCATTGCAGTGAGTCTGACAGCGGGATTTTCATGCCACATTTCCTACAAAAAATAACAAAAATATTGATCGAACCGTCTAGTAACTAAATTAATTTCATTGAAATTAATTTAGTTACTAATTTGATGTTTTCTTTCCCACCCGAACCAATCAAAATTGTTTGAAGGTTTCTCTTTCGTATCACTCCAATATGAATAACTAGTTGTCGTCCGCGGCTTTACCCGCGTAGAATTTGGTTGGTGAGTTTCAGTTCAGTTTGATCTTTCATCATATGTTGAGAGTTTTTGAATTTGTTTATTTCCATACTCTCCCAACCGGTTGAATTTCAAACCGTTCTTCTGGAAATGGGGGAGCTTGAATTCATGGTTGCCCCTTCCCTCCATTTCTAGAAGAAAGGTTTGAAACTTAACCTGTTGGAGAGTATGGAAATAAACAATTCAAAAACTCTTGATATTTTATGAACGATCAAACTGAATTGAATAATTCGCCATTATTGAATCTGTTTATTTTCAGGTACTTTCGAAACATCAATTCATATATAGTTGGTTCAGTATTGTCTGAGAGTAAAAAAATTTCAAGAATACAGACATGTCGCTACATCAAAGAAAGCAACATAGTCGTCTCAAGCAAATAGCACTGCAATTCATCCACAAAATCATTGAGATATGTCTACCCTGCTTTCCTGCTTTCGGCAAACAAGTGTTGCTCATCTTTACACTTGGCTGCACCGCGCTGATGAGGCCAATAGCCAGAAACACGTGTCCGCGGTTTGCCCCCCCTTTTTTTTTGAGTGTTGTGTCCACGAATTATTTCATTCTTGATTTGTTTCATACACACTCGATAAAATCTCTATCCGTATTTATATCCTGGACCCGGATGTCACGCAGGTAGCTATAGCTGCCTACGTGGTCATGTTAGATGTAGCCTGGGAATTTTAGATCTTCTAACTGGGACCACAAATGCGCGGTTGGTTTCTCTTGTTGACTCCGTGCGTATGTGTTGTTTCCTGCTTTCGGCAAACAAGTGTTGCTCATCTTTACACTTGGCTGCACCGCGCTGATGGGGCCAATAGCCAGAAACACGTGTCCGCGGTTTGCCCCCTTTTTTTTGAGTGTTGTGTCCATGAATTATTTCATTCTTGATTTGTATCATACACACTCGATAAAATCTCTATCTGTATTTATATCCTGGAGCCGGATATCACGCAGGTAGCTATAGCTGCCTACGTGGTCATGTTAGATGTAGCCTGGGAATTCTAGGTCTTCTCACTGGGACCACAAATGCGCGGTTGGCTTCTCTTGTTGACTCCGTGCGTATGTGTTGTTTCCTGCTTTCGGCAAACAAGTGTTGCTCATCTTTACACTTGGCTGCACCGCGCTGATGAGGCCAATAGCCAGAAACACGTGTCCGCGGTTTGCCCCCTTTTTTTGAGTGATGTGTCCACGAATTATTTCATTCTTGATTTGTATCATACACACTCGATAAAATCTCTATCTGTATTTATATCCTGGACCCGGATGTCACGCAGGTAGCTATAGCTGCCTACGTGGTCATGTTAGATGTAGCCTGGTAGCCAGGGAATTCTAGGTCTTCTAACTGGGACCACAAATGCGTGGTTGGCTTCTCTTGTTGACTCCGTGCATATGTGTTGTTTCCTGCTTTCGGCAAACAAGCGTTGCTCATCTTTACACTTGGCTGCACCGCGCTGATGAGGCCAATAGCCAGAAACACGTGTCCGCGGTTTGACCCCTTTTTTTTTGAGTGTTGTGTCCACGAATTATTTCATTCTTGATTTGTATCATACACACTCGATAAAATCTCTATCTGTATATACTGCTGTAATCTCTCTCCTTTCTAAACAGATTATAGTTGATGAATTCATACCTGGCCTTTTCTGGTAGATTCATTCATTAGAAAGTAGGCATACGTACAAGTATGTGATATGTTAGAGTTTAAAAAAGTTGTATTTTAGAAGTAAATGTACTCTACCTCAGTACTCACCTGCATTATTTTAGCAAAAGTTTTCATAATTTCATGATTGTCCCAGCTATCTGGTATTTCTGGCCGAATTTTTTTAACGCATACAACTTCTTTCATCTCCTCGAATGTTGGGTTATTCGAAACGTTGTCTTGGAATGGTATTTGGTATTCCAAATCGAATTGTTCGTCAAAATTACACCTAGAATGATTTTGAAATATTTATTTGGAAAATAATTACACTTGTACGTCAAAGTGTTCAACTGTTTAACGCCTGTCTGGAAAGAAAGTTTTTCTCTGCAGTATGGAAGCGAACCAAGGTCGTTTGGATTCCAAAAAGGACGGGAACCTCAGGCCCTTCAGTTCACTGACAGGCATGGGGCAGATGTTGGATGTTGGACAGGCTTCTCAATGGTAGGATTCAGATCTGGAGTGAAAGGAAGTTGAAATTCTCTCCTAACCGGTTTGGTTTTAGAGGAGGAATGGATACAGTAGTAGCCGTAGAGAAAATGGTGAAAAAGATGAGAGAGAATAAGAGAGGATGGAGACACAGTCTGATTGTGGCGTTGGATCTGTCCAACGCCTTCAATACTGCCTGGGCACCAGCAATTGAGAGGTGTATGACGCGAATGGGAATGCCGAAGAAGTGGGTAAGACGTGCATGAGCTTCATAGGGTAGAGAAAAGTTACCTGCGGTACGCACTCTGAAACGGTAAAGAGAGGCTGTCCTCAGGGTTCTAGTCTGGGACCGACTCTATGGTTGGAAGCAGGGTGCAAGTGCAGGCCTACGCGGATGACCAGCTGGTCATCTTCAAAGGTGGCTCTGTCAATGGGGTCGATGATAGATGGAATCTGTTCTGGGGTGAACGCAAAGCATGGGAGGGAGAGATGTGGTTGGGGTACAACGAAAAAAAGACAGAGTATGTACTTATAGGCCAGAAGAAGTGAATGATCCCCGGTCATAAGAATGGATGAGAGTGAGATTGAGACAAAAACGAATGTGAGATACTTGGGAATTGTGGTAGAGTCTAGATTATTATTCACAGACCACCACAATGAGGTGTCCTTTCTGATCGCCTCATGTGGGCGAAAACTACCGAAAATTGTGTCAGCAGCATCCGTCACTGGTCAACAGAAGAAAAAAGATCCTGCTCAATGACAATGGCAGTCCGAACGTTTCCCAAATCACTGTCCGAAAATTAAACGAATTGAGCATGGAAGGTCTGCCTCACCAACCATACTCGCTAGATCTCTCGCCTACCGACTTCCATCTTCTCAAGCACTTTGATAAATTTCTCACCGGTAGAAATTTAGCCGATCAGGACCAGACAAAAACGACCTTCGTCGACTTCATCGACTCCCGAAAACATAATTTTTATGTTGACGAAATTATTCGACTTGCCTTCGTTGGCAAAAGTGCCAACGATATTATAGTTCAATGTAGACTCATAAAAACGAAGAGAACTTTTTGGGCAACCTAATATAAAAATCATATGTGCATAAACAGTGAGTTCGAGCGAAATAATTTCGATAGTATATCCGAAAATTTAATAAACTGAGGAAGTTTTCAAAATCATGTTTTTTCAAACCACTGTTTGATTCATTTTTCAACTATTAACTCCTGAAAATATTTTTTTATATTTGTATAAAACATTTATTCCATGAAGGTGTTGAATATGATAAGTAAGAACACCTAAAGAAGATATGCAAATGAAAAGAAAGAAATTCTTCTGAAGGATTTATATGATATTACGCACCAATAGTTTATATTTTTTGTTTTACGGTTTTACTTCCTTTTTACTATAGAATAAGGAGGTATAATATGTGATGAAAAATATTCTGATACTGATCGTTTGTTAATGAATTTTTCCAAAATTCGATTATGATATTTTATATTGGGATATCATCGAGAAATATATCTTGATATCTATCTAGACAATAAATACAATAATTCACTGTAACATTGTGTATAAAAAAAAGAAATTTTAAAATACTTCGATAATTTTCTCTCAATTAATGCAGTAATTTATTGAAAACAAGTCCGTCTCACTTGTGTATCTCAATGTAATTTCAAAAACTGTACGAGAGAAAACTTATTTGCTGTGATATTGACTTTCAAAAAGTGATAGCAGTTTCAATATATTGCAATTTTGAAAAGTAACCCAACGAAAGAAAATCGTACCTTCTGGACATTTCCCACAGTACTAAACCCAATGCATAAATATCAGCCATTTTATGGGCATATATATTTTGGTTGTCGATGGTATCATTTAATATTTCTGGGGCCATATATCTGCAAAAATAATGATTATAATTACTGAGATTTAACAAGTGATTATATATTAAAATTAACATGGTGTACCACACTTCTCACTGTTCGCAGACGACACCAGCATAATCGTTCAAGACTTCGGTCAAGCCAATCTTTAAAACACTTCAAAACATCTTATGTACCACATACTGGACTGGTTTTCTGCTAAAAAATTACGTTTCAATCTTTCTTAAACTAATTCCATATGCTTTCAATTCAAATTACGTCTCAATCTTTCTAAAACTAATTCCATATACTTTCAATTTCTCAGCCATAGCAATGAAATTGACATATTGTAGATTTCTTGAGATGTTCCATTGCCAAACAAAATCGGAAGAATTCTCAGGAATCATAAATACCTTTTTGTACCGCTAATCGCGTCAGAAGGAAGATTGATTTTATTTGTGTTTGATTTAAATTGTACAGCAAGTCCAAAATCTGCAATACAGCATTCTCCATCAGCCTTTACTAGAATATTTTTGCTTTTTATATCTCTGTGGGCAATAGCTGGTTTTCCATGAACCTGAAAAATAATTATCGGTACTAAGCATCCAAATTTAAATTGAAAAATAATTGTTGGCTCAGTCTGAAATTGATGCAAATTGAAAAAAAGTTTGCTGGAAGATGAGAGCCTACGGTACTTTTGAATTGAAATTTCGATTTTTCATTCCGAATTTAGATTTCAAACTCAATATTTACAACCTCAAAATAGTTTTGAAATGTATCATTGAGAGCAATTTTTCTCATTCTTCTCCTGTACACCTTTTATGTCTTGCCGCTGAAACTACATAGCAGAGAGTTATTGTCTGAAATTAATATTCAGTGTGAGAAGAAAGCAAAGGATATCACATAAACTCCAAGAAATTGATTGAATTACTATGGATACTATAGAAGAGTACTCCATTTCGTGAGGCTTTTGATTATAAGACAAAGTCTTGTTGACAATATCTACTTTCAACACTGAATTTATTAGGTAATCGTGCAGTGGACATATTTCAATAATCTATAATCTAGTCCCGCAAAAATAAAAAAAAACTCAAATTTCAAGTATACCAAGCCTTCCACAAAAACATATTGGTGTCATCTCAAAGCTGAACTTTTGTTTTGCATTGTTATATGTTGACTTCAGAATAAATGACATTTATGAAATATGTACGATCTGTTGGAACAAAATTTATGGAATTATTTTGTTTTCAAAAAATAATATACAAATTTCTTAGGATTAACTGAATTTTCCGTCACGGGAAATGAACCTACTTTATAACACTGTAGTGTATATCATCAGTTCGGACTTCCATTGTCTGATATAATATAAATTGATTTGAAATCTCTGAAAAAAATTCAAAAAATAAACCGAAAATAACAATTTTATTGAACAAAAACTGAAATTACAAAGAAATAACATACAAGCTACAACCAAAAAAATAAAAAATTGAAAAATTAATTAAAGCTGGAAATTAAAAATATTATTAACAAAAAGTGAAATTGAAAGATTCCAAACCAAGTTACGTCACGTCGTTCCGATTGTTAGTATCCACAATCGTCTTCGGATGATAACTGGATTTATTCCGTGGAAAATCATCTTCGATTCAAGCAGGTTGGAGCCCAGCTCCCTTACCCTCAGGACTGATACAGGACTTATTCCTCCGAGATCCGACTATTTACAGGTCATTCGAGTGCTTTCACCTGTCCCCTCTTCCCTCTCTCCGCTTCATTGATTTTAGCGGGAGATGACCGTTTGTCGGGAGTTGGTCGTTTTTCGCTTGATTAGAGGTTTCCATATGTTACGTATCTCAACGCTGGCTTGGCTGAATACGTTGTTGAACAACTTATACGTAGCTTCTTTGAATTCTCTCCTAAACCAGTGTTCCTCTTTGTGGATGATTTCAGCTTGAGCCTACTTGATATTATGCTGATGACTCTAAACATGCTCTGCTATTTCGGATTTGCTGGTTTCTCCTCGCTGTGTGTGTTTCTTGTGCTCAGCAATGCGAACTTTCAATGGCCTCTTAGTTTCACCGATTTATGATTCTCTGCACTCGCAGGGTTTCCGGTAAATGCAATTCTTGGAATCGCAGTCCGCGTTTGGTGGCCTGGTTTTGGTGAGGCTGCCACGGATAGTGTTCCCAGATCTGAAGCAGGTTCTGATGTTATACTTGGACCCAATCCTTTTTAATCTTTCCGATAATCCTCTGATGAAGGGAAGTACTAGTACTAGTTAAGGCAGTTTCTCTTCCTTATGGGGCTTTGCTGTCTTCTAAAGCTAAAGTCTGTTCTATCATCACTCTGAAGTAACCATTCCGATGAAGGTCATTTTTGATACTGCCCTATGTGAGTGGGATATACAGATGTTTTCCATTTAGTGTCGGTCCTCTTCACCAATACGTCTAAGAAAGGCAATTCGTTGTGGACTTCCTTCTCCATTGTGGAAGTGATGGAGATATATATATATATATATATATATATATATATATATATATATATATATATATTATATATATATATATATATATATATATATATATATATATATATATATATATATATATTTATATGGTGAAATGGATTAACAGGGTCTCTCAGTCAAAAAATCAAAAATCAAACTCTGCTTTACTTTGCCAAGCTTTCGCTTCTAATGGGAAGCTTCTTCAGGGCAGTAAAAATGAGTGAAAAACAATAAATTGAAGATAGAATTGACATAAAAGTTAACATGTACTCCATTTCGTGAGGCTTTTGATCATAAGACAAAGTCTTGTTGACAATATCTACTTTCAACACTGAATTTTTTAGGTAATCGTGCAGTGGACATTTTTCATTAATCTATAATCTATAATCTATAAAAAAAAAAAAAAATCGTATACATGTTAACTTTTATGTCAATTCTATCTTCAATTTATTGTTTTTCACTCATTTTGACTGCCCTGAAGAAGCTTCCCATTAGAAGCGAAAGCTTGGCAAAGTAAAGCAGAGTTTGATTTTTGATTTCTTGACTGAGAGACCCTGTTAATCCATTTTACCATACATTTCTCCAGTCGCTAACATTATCCAATTTATATATATATATATATATATATATATATATATATATATATATATATATATATATATATATATATATATATATATATATATATATATATATATATATATATGATTCCCCACTAGTCTAGAAACAGCGAGAATAATGCTACCGACTTCGATGCAACTGCGACGAAATTTCTACGGCATTCAATTACGATATTTAAAGGCTAGCCACGAAGATATCGAGACAATCAAGTGGAAGCCACAGTGCGGTACGCAAAGTGATCTAGTGAGGCGATAGACATTCAAATAATAGTTAAGTTTTCAGTTGAAGTGTTTGTTGTATTAAAAGTGGAATAAAGTTAAGTGTATTCAGGGTAGTCAATTATTGGTGAACCCACGGGGGAAAACGTAACAGTATTATGACTGAAAACAATAAAAGCAATATTATTATCATTATAAATAATATAAATGGAGAGAGTTTTCGAAACCTCAGATTTTTCTGTTTGATTTCTCATGATATGCTGAAAAAAATTCTTATGACTTTTATAATATTGTGTGTTTCATTACACACTTCACACATATGCAGAGTATAACAAAAAGGTAGGTCATAAATTGAGTCACATATGCCGGGGTCAATAATAACTCGCTTGTATATACTTACCTTAATGCGAATGTGCATACAAAATTAGTACAGCATTGGAAAATAGAGTAGAGTAAATTATTTGACCACTCTATATATAAAATATATTTATGGCAAGTCATATATACTATATATTATAGGTACTATGATAGATACTTAAAATGAGCAACAACGTCTTTAGATTAAAGTAAATACGAAAGGGCTTCATCAGAACTTTACAACATGAATCATTTTTCAAGAACTATGAATTGACCAGCCACAGCAGCATATTTTTTGATTGTGTAAAAACAGTGGTTGAGAATATATCTCTTGATATTATTTTTAAAATTTCTGAAATCCAAAGATTTGTCTGTGGGATGGAGACAGTTGTATAAGTTTAAATTCAGGGAGTTTTTTTGACCAACTGCTAATCTGTGTCTTGTATTATTCAATAAACATGCGGATCTTGTTGAATAGTCATGATTGTGAAAGTGTTTTGGAAACATCTCCATATTCTTGTGAATCTCCAATAACACAACATAAATATATATGATTTCAAATTGAATAAAAAGAGGACGACTATATTTGTCATGATTCTCATGGCTTTTTTCTGACATCTGAAAATTGTGATTGAGTTTGTGGAATGCCTCCAAATCAATACTCCGTATGAACTAACTGCGTGGAATAGTGAATGATAAGCTATCTTCAGTGTCATCAAACCTACAGCATTTCTCAACTGTCTAAGAACAAATAAAACACTAGACAGCTTACGAGTAGTTGCTTCAATGTGGCTGGACCAACTAAGTCTAGCATCAATATGAATACCTAGAATATTCAGTGTCTCCTAGAGTAACACTAGTGTTTGAGGATATTACAATATTCCTTCAGTTTCAGTTTATTTGCTGTGAACCAATTGTTTGCTGAGTTTTCATATCTGTCTCATTTGAGGTAAACTGATATGTCATTTGTCTGAGCATGTGAGGGTTGTGTCGTCGGCAAACAAAACTCATTTTGTTGGTGGAATAAAGATACATAAGTCATTCATATAAATGATGAATGATATTGGGCCGAGGACAGAACCCTGAGGAACGCGATGACAAATTTACTTCAAATCTGACTTGACATTGTTGACATCGACAAAATGAAATTTGATATTTACCAATATTTCATGAACTGTTCAACACTTTGAAATGAAAATGAATCCTTGGCTCTCTCACCGAAAGAGTATCATTTTCATATGGAACCACGAAATATGTTCAGCCCATACAAATTTTAGGGGTGGTATTGAACCCCTGAACTCTTTCAAAATCTTCTATGCGTTACATCTAAATTAGTTGTGACTAAGTATGGTTCGATACATCATTTTTTTGCTAGTTAACAATCTTTCGAAAAGCCCGTTTTCATCGAGATGTGTCAAAAATTTTGAGCAATAAAAAAGTTATAATAATGAGTATTCAAGTTATTTGCAGGCACATAAAATATGTAAAAGTGTGAGGAATTTCCTGAAATAAATATTCAAAATGGCCTTCACTTTCGTGAATACACATTCGGTAACGCTTTAAAAAAAGATAACTAAATTTTTTGAAATATCATAGGCTTCTGACGAAATCATTTCGCACTTTCAATGATTCGATACCTCAGTTGTTGTTCGACAATTATCTCAACAGAATACACGTCCTCTTTCAAAAAACTTCAGTAGCAAAAGTCGATAGAGTTAAGATCTGGACTTCTGGCTGGCCAAGAAATAGGTGCATCAGGGCCACTTCTAATCCAACGTCCAGGGTACCGACCAAAAAGATATTCCCTAACTTTGTTATCGAATTGCGCAGGAGCCTTATTCTTGAATTCACCACTTCCAAGTTACCGTAACTTTTGTAGACGCATTTCGCGAACATCGTAGCTTCCTCTACCAAGCAAGCTACGATGTCTAAACGCGTCTAAAAATAAAAAATGTTAGGTATGTTTGTGAGAATTGTTTATTAATTATGATGGGTAATGTAACGGTTCGGTCCACTCCTAATTCTCAAAATATTCCATTAGCAAATGTTGACAGAGTTAAGATCTGGACTTCTGCCTGGCCAAGAAATAAGTGCATCAGGGCCCCTGCAGACCGAAAAGATATTCCCTAACTTCATTATCGAATTGCGCAGGAGCTCCACATATCATGCTTTATTCCTGAATTTACCTCTTCCAAGTATCCTGGTGAATCACTGAGCAGACATGGATCCTTTTTCATCACAAAATGTTTAACAGTTCATAAAATATTGAAAAAAATGTATTTTCATTTAGTACTTTCCAAGGGCTGTAACGTTTTTGTGTGCACATGTAAGTTATATCCACTCGAGTTATTCTTGACCCCAGAATGTTTTTCAATTTATGACCTACGTTTTGGTTACACCCCGTATACTGGAACCTGTGTTAAAGTTTCTCCATAGTATATTGTTTCTTCATACTTCAGTACTCAATGTTACAATGTTCATTGGGTGACTATTATCAACAGTTGTTCATTAACTGAATGATTCTTACATCAAAGATTTCTTCGTGAAGGTGTGTCAGACCTCTGGATATACTCCATGCCATAGTCACTAATGAGCGTGGATCAATAGTACGCGTTTGGAGATAATCGTATACAGATCCATATTCGTGAAAATCTGTGATTAAAATCATCTGAGTCCAGCCACAACTTCCTGAAAACATGTAAGGAATGTTACATTTTTGAGAATATGGAGTCCTACTCTTACCTCTGATATCCGATGCTATGAAGCCTAATATGTTTTCGTGCCGCATATGAATCGTCTGATATACCTCCAATTCTCTCTTCCAAGATTTTTCCTCGGTGGTGAGAAAAACTTTGGCTGCAACTTTCTCTCCTTGCCTTTTCGCGAACCAGACCTCACCGTATCGGCCTTTTCCAACTACTCTTTGCTAAAAAAAAGAGCAGTTATTGTTTTTTGGTAGGTATGACATCACATAGCACTTTCTTGACATCCCCATCCAAATATTGTCTATGGGGATGGGATATTCACGTTTCAATGATGAATAACCAATTTTAAGTTTGTAGGTTACCTGCTCATGAAATCTTAGTTTATGATCTGAAATTAACCCCAAATTTTTTGAATACGGTCTAAATTGTATCTAAGAGTCTCACATTTCCAAGCTGTAGTTTGTTACTTCTTCCCTGATGCTATCACTTCCAAAGATAATAGCTATACTCATATTTGTTTGGACTGATTTTCAACGTATGGTCAGTGGACAATTCTGAAATCGTATTCAGATAAAAATTCATATCGGTCACTGCCTGACCTATATCTGAAGATTTTAAAGATGAATATACTTGAGAGTCATCTTTATAAAAGTAATATCTACAAGATTTCAAATTTTTGATAAATGTATAGAGTAGTATTGGGGAGTATAGAGGGTATTGAAAAGTGGGCCTAAAATGCTGCCTTGGGGTACACCTATTTTAACTTCTCTCCAAGTATAATAAATATCATGGACCTGAACTTGTAATGTAATATAGCACAGACTATTTTATGATTGATGGTGTCAAATGCTTTTGACTAATCCAAAAGAATTAAAATGGCGGCTTCATTCTTATCTATAGCAATAATTATGTCATCTACAAACTCTAATGATGTTCTTGCACAAATATAACCTTTTCTGAAACCAGACTGTTTATGTGGCATTTGATTTTCCATTACTTATTCTATAATCTTGGAAAATTTAGGAAGAATATTTATTGACCTTAAATCATTAAAATTTTGTTGTTGATTATTTTCTGGCAAGGGTATAATTTTAGCACATTTACATGCATCAGTAATCCCAATGATGTACTAGTTTTGACCCAATGAATCGAGTTAATGTTTTGTAGCGTATAGCTGTGTTAGTATAATTCCTCAATTGTTTATAGTTATCCCAATGATGTGCTGGTTTTGACTTAATGAATCGAGTTAATGTTTTGTAGCGTATAGCTGTGTTAGTATAATTCCTCAATTGTTTATAGTTATCCCAACGATGTGCTAGTTCTGACTTAATGAATCAAGTTAATATTTTGTAGCGTATAGCTGTGTTAGTATAATTACTCAATTTTTTATGGTAATCCCAATGATGTGCTAGTTTTGACTTAATTAATCGAGTTAATGTTTTGTAGTGTATAGCTGTGTTAATATAATTCCTCAAATGTTTATAGTTATCCCAATGATGTGCTGGTTTTGACTTAATGAATCGAGTAAATATTTTGTAGCGTATAGCTGTGTTTGTATAATTCCTCAATTATTTATAGTAATCCCAATGATGTACTAGTTTTGACCCAATGAATCGAGTTAATGTTTTGTAGCGTATAGTTGTGTTAGTATAATTCCTCAATTGTTTATAGTTATCCCAATGATGTGCTGGTTTTGACTTAATGAATCGAGTTAATGTTTTGTAGCGTATAGCTGTGTTAGTATAATTCCTCAATTGTTTATAGTTATCCCAACGATGTGCTAGTTCGGACTTAATGAATCAAGTTAATATTTTGTAGCGTATAGCTATGTTAATATAATTCCTCAATTGTTTATAGTTATCCCAATGATGTGCTGGTTTTAACTTAATGAATCGAGTAAATATTTTGTAGCGTATAGCTGTGTTAGTATAATTCCTCAATTGTTTATAGTAATCCCAATGATGTACTAGTTTTGACTTAAAGAATCGAGTAAATATTTTGTAGCGTATAGCTGTGTTTGTATAATTCCTCAATTGTTTATAGTAATCCCAATGATGTACTAGTTTTGACTTAATGAATCGAGTTAATGTTTTGTAGCGTAGGTATAGCTGTGTTAGTATAATTCCTCAATTGTTTATAGTTTTCCCAATGAGGTGCTAGTTTTGACTTAATGAATCGAGTTAATGTTTCATCTCTCAATTTCTGCATCAGTCTTATTTTCTCAGTTATCCAAGGAGTGTAATTTTATTTTTTCAAAACGATATTTTTTTTAGAATGACAACAAGAACTTTCATAATGAAATCATTCATGATATTTACTTCAATAATATATCTTCAAAATCATGTTCATTCTTAGGTTAAACCAGATATAACTAAGAAATCGTTGGATGCTGAAAGAGAAAATAATTGTTATTTATTGCCTAGAACTAACTCAACCTACCATCTCTAACTGCTTGGAAATTGTTCTTTGAACCATAATAGTGGGTCCTGATCCAGATCCAGCGGACTCTTCAATTAGCTGAGGTAAAGTGCTCGACTGAAATCGATCAATATATTTGTTAGATTCGTCAATATTTTCTTTCATATCAGTGCTCATTTTCTCTGTGTTCGAGTTATTTTCAACTTTTTCTTTTCTCTTCTTTCGGCGATATCTCCAGAAAACAAATGCTATAATAGCTACTAGTACAGTAAAGCACAAAGTGACAGACGACCCTAGCAGGATGTAGGGCATTTTATGATGCAAGCTGACGTTTTTGATTGTATGTTTCGGAAAGAGGCGGCTGTTGCAAAAATCAGCATCATTACAACACTCAATACTTTTGCTTTGAAAGTGCGGCACTAAAGATCCTTTGCACTGAAAAAAATAGAAAATATATTCATTAGGCTATTGGAAACACTTTCCCAACAGCAGAACCAAATTACCGTCTCTCGACACACGTTTCGCTAACCAAGTTAGAATTGTCTGACCTGACATTATTATGCCCATTTCGGAAACATTTATGTTAATGGAAAAAATCACTGCTTGGGTTTTTGTTGCATTGAATTGTTGAACCTGATCACATTCACCCCAATTCGAAATTACTTCTAGATCGTCATTAAGATATTGAACCTCCTGCTGACGGAGAAGATGTGCATCCGCAGCCGATATCCTGGAATCCAAATATAAGACAAGTGTGCTGTCGACAAGTCGTTGTATACCCCAAGTTTTACCACAAATCCTACGACAGATATTTCAGCTCCGTTCCAAATGGAATGACCTCACCATTGAGAAAAAATGGCGTTAGGTTGTCCAATTTCCTTCAGCTGATGAAGGGAATTATCATAGTTTTGTTGGGGTTGACAGACATCTGCTACCTCAAGCACCAACTCTGAACAAAGCACAAACTGTGAACAAACGGCTATCATAAGCTTGCATATCTACTTTTCTTCTGTCGAGGGCATCAAGCAAACTATCCATCAGGAGCGACCACAAAATGGGAGACAGTATCCTACCTTGAGGTGACCCTGGTGACCCTGAACCTAATGGCCGTACCTTGAAGAGTCGTAGTTGCAGTTCTGCAACTACCTTTCCTAGCCAGAAATGATCCTACAGATTTAGGTGATGTATTGTCAAATGCTCCTGCAATATCGAGAAATACAGCAACCGCAATATCTTTGATATGTCAAGGGATTGGGTATGGATTTTCATCAAGTGTCGGTCAATTCCATAATATATAAAATTGATTTTCTTTATCTTATATTCTATGAGAGTTTCTACAAAATAAAAATGTCATCAGTCGAACAAATAATAATTTTTACTAACTGTAAATGTGAAATTTGAAAATCTCTTTCTAATCGTCTTCTTCCGTCTATACAACGTACAGTTTGTGATCAATTTTGATCGAATTATCTAGAAAATTCAATGTTCGTTGTGTTCAATGAATATAGCGAACTCACCTGCAATGTTGCCATTTGAGTATCCGGCAAGCATCCGAATGTTAGTGTGGGATAATCGTCTTCGTAATCATCAGTTTCAACAACGACGGATGCAAAACATTTGCCGCCGGGGATTGTGACTTCGCAAAGGCCCTCTCTTTCTGGATCTTCAAATGGGCAATGACCTTTGCAATAACACTGGACAACGGGTGCTGCCAAAAAAGTCAAATGAATTAATCCAGGATGTTATGTTGAACAATTGTTAAAATTGAATATAACAAAAAAAAATCAATGTATTATATAGTCTTTCAACAGGTACTTCCGATCTTCAACAATTGATAATAATTGACCAACACCCGTTCGTCGACGAAACCCAATACCTGTCGAAAACATCTCCGCTATCTGTGAGAGTGTGCAGAAGAATCCGAAGCAGTCGATTTCGCGTCGCCGACAAGCACCCTAGAGAACCTCTAGCAACGCCAGTGGTATCTGGATTCCGTGTAGCTGCGGGTCGATCTACATCGGAACCACGAAACAAAGTATAGGAACCCGTCTCTCCGAAGACAAAAGAAACTGTCGCCTCGGACAAAATGACGAATCGGTTTTGCTAAACATGCTCTCAAAAAAGAAGGTATACCTATATACCCACATTATCTCATTCGAAGACACAGTAATACTCGACAGTTTAGTCGAAGTAACCTGTATTGTGAATAGTTAAAGCTATCGGCATCTCAAAGGCCAAAAAAAAACAATACTGAGAAATAATGCCGCTGCCAACTAGTCTACGTGGACTGAAGAATTGGCGGTTTGTATTGGATAATTTTTACTAACTGAGTTTTATGATTGGCTGAAGAGTCAAAAATTGAATTTGAAGTCATGTTACGGTGACGAATAGAATGAGTATCGTCGTTGTATCGCCAATGTTCAGTTCAGGATCTGATCGAGATTTGAGTGTTGAAACTTGATATTGGCGCAGTTATAATTACTCAAAATTTTTGTTATCTGTTTAAATTGTGGCGTCCTTGGACAAGTACTAATAGTAATAACTAGTGTGATAACAACGAAGACTTTTTCCTGTGTAGTGATTCCTGTGAGGTGAACAATGCGAAAAAGAGATACCAGTGAAAAAGGTTCGGATGTATTTGAATATTGAAACACAGAGATTATGTTTCAACGTATATAAGAATCTACATCTCAAGTGTGGTTTCGAGGGAAACAAACTATTACAAGCAACATCAGATTTGACCGAAATTCCTTTCTCAACTGTACGTAAAATAGTCAAAAGCAAACCTTATGAATGCAAGAAGCGATGTGATATGGAATTACCAAAACCTTCAGATGTTCATCTAATGAAATCATTGAAAAACACAATATACTACTGTTACAAAAGCAATAAAATTTCTACAACTGAAATCATAAGGAAGAAATTGAATACTTCCGGCCATAACGTGAACTGCTGTGACAAAACTCTTCAGAATTGGATAAAGAAATTAGGATTTAGATTTAAAATAATAAACAAATGTCAAGCAGTTATAGGAAGCAGAATTGCGTAACAAATACTTAGAACAAATAACTAAATATAGACAGGAGCAACGGCAAATTTCCTATTCGGACGAAACTTGGTATGACACTCACGACATAGTTACGAAAGGGTGGACTGATGGTTCGAGAATATGTACGCCTAACACGCCTGCAAATAAAGGATCGCGACTAATCATTGTGCATTGCGGAGGAAGTGAAGGATGGGTTCTGAATTCTTTGAAATTATGTGGAAAAAAACTTGGGGACTGTAATGTTGACTATCATAAGAACATGGAAGCTAATATTTCTGAGGAATGATTTAAAAAACATCGATCCCAAATTTGAATGCGAATTGTGTAATAGTTCTTGACAACGCTTCCTATCATTCGTGACAGCTCATCAAAATACCGAAAAAAATTCTAGGAAAGATGAAATACAAAGTTTTTAATAGATATCAATTTGAATTGTGAAGATAACTATATCAAAAACCAACTACTTTCAGGCAAAAACATTTGAAAAAGTGTATGCGCTTGACAGTATTGTTGAAAAGTATGGACACGTAGAGACGTCCTCTTTTATTTTTGTATTTTCAATTTTTCAATCCCATCGAGTTGATTTGGGGAAATCATCAGGCGTAAAAATAATTTTACAAAATTTGATAAGAAGGTTATAGAGCTAATTAAAGAAGTATCTAATATAACCGAAGAAGACTGCCAGAAAAGGATTAAAAAAGTAATTTTATTTGACAAAGACTATATGGAGATTGGACACTTTCATATTGATGGTGGAAATGAATTAATTATTGATTTAAATGACGACAGTGATAGTGAAACAGAGAATGTGGAAGAGAAATTACCAGAAGCTTTCAAAGAAAGTTAGTGAAGTGTTTTTGAAGCGATCGATTGTTTATATATGTGAGTAAGTAGTATTCAGAAGTATTTTCAATTATCACGCTATATATATATATATATATATATATATATATATATATATATATATATATATATATATATATGCTGAACTGGTTTTTCGGGTATTTGATCCGTGTATGTGTATTATCTTTAATTTATATCAGATAATACCACATACACGGATCAAATACCCGAAAAACCAGTTCAGCATAGTCCTATCCATGAGAACTTCAGATTTAAACATCTATATCTTTATATATATATATATATATATATATATATATATATATATAATATAGTGTTTGAGATTCTTATATAATCAGAAATGATTATTGAATAATGGAATTAGTTAGCTTTCTAACGATATTATTAAAGAGTAAGTGTTGTTGTAAGGGTAAGGTTGCACTATATCGTTTACTTGAACCATGCCTCACTATGTATCGATGAATAAAAACAAATAATGAAAAACGAGCAAAAAAACGATACTATTTTATCATGAATAGGTGAAGCCAGATTATTAAATGATACTTCAATTATTCCGAGTCGCACTGTTTTATAAAATTATCAAAAGAATCATGAATCACCTACCTTCTTCTTCATTATCGGAATCTTCGTCAGAATAATCGTAATCCATATCAGACTATTTTCCACCAACAAACCAGTGTATTGACCTTGTACGATTTTGGATATCTGAAGGAAAATTGTGTGTGTGTGTTGTGAAATGAAAGAGGATTAATAGAAATAATACCTAATAAAAGTAGATTTAGGGTGCTCACTGTCGACATTCAGGTTATTTGAATAACTACTGATAATTGACTAAATTCCCCTTATTTGTTGATCTGACCCTTTTTGTTTCAAGTAGTTTTCACCCACTGTGAGATTTGAATATGTAGTTGATGGTGTTTAGAAAAAAAGCTTTTTTGCTTTCACTTCTTCATCTTCATACAAAAAATTGTGTGGAACAGCCAAAGAAAGAAATGAAGAAATTTACCAAATTTAAAAATATGATAGAACACACCAACGTGATGAAAATGCATTATGACGTATTCAAAAAACACACTTGGATGTGAGATTTCCCTTGAAAGTTCACAAAACCACGACACATATTTTGCTATACCATAGCGTTTTCAGGTTTCACAATTCTGTTTATAGAAATTCTATGTCGTGCGTTTATAGTAAATTGAATCATTATGACTATTACTACCTGCCAAACTTATACATGATAATTTCATTGCCTAACTATTTAACTATTTAGGAGGCCCTCATAAGACTGGAGAATAATACTAGCTAGCAAATAAGAAAAACAATTTTGCGACTAACATTACAATGGTTATACATGAGATCAGAACAAGAAAAAAACAGTATATTTTGAGGATAACATACTTTATTTACAATACACATGAAAAAACATTCAAATGAGGACTTTTTTGTGCAAATGTTGACTTTCGTTTATATGTTTTATCGTTTTCCCTCATAAGGAACCAACAATATTCCCCCCATCATTGCTGCATCCCATCTGCCTTGGTAACGTTGCTCCATAGTCAGTATGTCTCGGTGGAACCTTTCCCCTTGTTCGTCACTGACAGCACCCAAATTTTCTTAGCGACATGCGACATCCCATTCTGCAGTGGTATTGAAGTAGTTCCTTCACAAGTGTTTCATAATTTTCTATTTTCTTGTTCCCTAAAAACCCCGAAACAATTCTTTTGAAAGAACTCCACGCAGCTAATTCCACATTACCTAATTTTTGATCAAACTATTGATCACTTAGTACTTTTCTAATTTTTGGTTCAACAAATATACTTTTCTTGAGCTTTACATCACTTAATTTTGGAAAAACGTGTTTAAGATATTTGGGATATTCAATGATTTGTTTCTCAAACTGCAAAAGGCATAGAAGAGCGTTTGCCATTTAACTAGTTACTTAGATTTGCTACACAGGTTTGGCAACATATGTGAGGAGTCCAATCGCAATCTTGATAACCAACAACACATCCAAAGTACTTATGGGGAGCTACTTTGGTCATTTAATTAATTGGCCGTTTCTGCGATTTAAGAGTAAACTGACCCCATATATAGAAAAACTATCTTCGTGATTAACGCAGCCATGTTTCTGTACTTTGGACATTTTTGTACTGTTGCGTACGTCGAGTTCAAATATGTGATATTGCGTTTACAGGAGTCAACTTATTTTATTCAAAGAGATAACACTAATATAATACTCTTGATATTCATGTGTTTGCTTATGGAGTTTGCTCACCTCGCTTCTCTAATATTAACTCACCACTACTCGCGTTAAACCAATATTGCAGTTCCGATTGTCAACCTGCTACTCATGTAGCGGTTCCGTATTTCTGGTATTTTCTGGAAACTTCGAGTATCGGAAGTGCAGGAGAAGCGGCGTTACAAGTCTCATATACAGGGAAAGCAGATTCAAATACTGGGCAGAGCCGCTGTGTTGCCATATTTTAAACAATTTCCTCAAAAGTGGAAAAGCAAATTTGGAATATCGTGTTCATTGAAGTTTTGTGAAAAAAATCATAACTCAAACATCTTACGTGTTAGGAAATTATTACAATCGTTTTCGCATTAAGAGACCGAAAATTAACAGAGAGCTGCCGTTGGCATTACAGTCGTAAATTGGCTCTGAACTAGTGTAATGGATAACAATTTGTATCTGAGCTATCATCTAATCTATTTTCAGGATCAGTCCTAATTACCAATTCGGGGATAAATACGATAAAGGAGAACAATTCAAATATATTTGATCATTGAGCAATAATTCCTAATTTCTACATCTATTGATTCCAAAAGGTTGAGTTTGGATTTGGAACCTTTTTTTCCGAATGCAATACGACATAACCATGACTGAACTCGTGCCTCTGTGTCAAAAGATCATTCGCTAATGTTGAATTGGTCTATACATTCAAAAAACTAGTTCTATTCTCTCTTATTCTTTTGGAAAAAAATCTTCCGGTTTGTCCGATATAAAATTTTGGACAAGTACCACAACTTGATAGTCGTACTGTCGTACCTTGGCGTAAAATAAATCTACACCAGAACAACCGAGATACCGCAATTTTTGTTCTGGCATTAGGAAAGTGTTCTCAATAGACGAATGACCACCAGTCAACTTGTGTATTTTCGGTCTATTAGAAACTGTAGTTTAATTTTGATTGTTTTTAATTAATTTTCTCAAATTATTATTTGTTCTGTAGGTTACGTCCAATTCATTGCCTTTTAAAAAACGAGCCATATTATTAGTTGGATCATCAAAGTAAGTAAGAGTTACTAATGTTCAGTATCATTCTTTGAAACTGAATAGTCTGGTCCAGAGCTTGTTTCTACAATTTTTCAAAAAACTGCTTTCTTCTTACCTTGACCACCAGAGAGCTATGGTAGTATTTAATATGGTTACCAACAGAATTGGGTAGCAGTCGCGGACAACCAGTCGGTCTTTTTGAACCTGTTACGCTAGTTGCACACACACCGATTTTGGACGGCCGATTTTGTACTGGTCGTCCAAATTCCAATAGTGAACCACATGTGGGAACGGGACCTGGCACACACGCCGACCTGTGATCGTCGCCGGTAAAATACCGGTGAGTAGCCGTCCACTGCCACTGTATCGCCGGCAGTACCGGGAAGTAGTGGCGTACATGACTAAATACACTCTTGCATACTCACCGGTTTTTTACCGACCATTCCAGTCTCGAATGCTCGGTGAAATTGTAGTTACTATGCATTAACTTCGTTTTGGTAGTGCGTGCTGATAACGACAACAAAGCAACTGATTGACCGATAAAAATCCGGTGAGTGTGCACGCACCCGCTACCAATAAAATATCGGCCGATTTTATACTGGCCGTCCAAAATCGGTATGTGTGCAACTTGCGTAACAGGTTTTAAAAGACCGACTGGTTGTCCGCGACTGCTACCCAATTCAGAAGGTCATCCTCGTTTCCTTCAGGTTTGGAGTCCAGCTCCCCTACCCTTTCGGCTGATAATTGGTCTCAAGAAGGACCAATGGGTTCATGACTGATGGTATGACGGCATGTAGTCCTTAGACATCAGTGCCGCCCTTCACGGGATACCCCTACCTGGTTGGGGTGGGATGGATGAGGAAGTTGTTCATCCGTTAACGGGGGACATGAGGGCCTTATTCGACAGAGTGTCGGGGCCTTCTATATCGGGAGGGGTCGTCTACAGCATAATCTGTGGCTTCCCTAACTAACGGGTTTTCATGAGTTTCCGTTCTTTCAAAAACTCTCTGATTCCTCCACTGGATGGAGTGCCGAATGGAAGGCAGCTGCAAATCTCTGCGGATGGCTTCATTCCGCACAAACCAAGGAGCATTCACAATCATCCTAATTAACTTATTTTGCAACCTTTCCAAAATGGAAATGTTGGATGGAGCCGCTTGTCCCCAGACGCCTGAAGCATACATGATGACAGGCTTGAACATCGTATTGTATATCATAATTTTGTTCTTCGTGCTCATTTTTGATTTTCTGTTGATCAGAGGATACAGACTGGCTATCCGACCCTCGATCTTAGACTTAACGCACATGATGTGCGGGTTCCAAGTGAGCCTACGGTCTATTAGAAGGCCGAGGTACTTTACCCGCGCTTGCCAGTCAATCTTCCTTCCAGAGATTCTCACTTTTCTGGCCGGAGAAGATAGTAATCTTCCCATGGTTATCGCCTGAGTCTTTTCTGGGTTTACTCGGATCTTCCAATCGAGGTACCAGCGCTCGAGGTCGTCCAATGCACGTTGCATGTAGACGACGCCGAGCTCTCCACCTATGAAAGAAGAGCCGTGTCATCGGCGTACAGGGATATCTTCACTTGCTCGGACCTAATCAGGTCGCTGGTGTAGAGTGAATACAGCGTCGGAGAGAGCACGACCCCCTGTGGCACTCCAGCGAGGATCTCTCTGTTATCAGACAGAGAGCCCTCTACTCTGACCTGAAAAGTTCTGTCGTTCAGGAAAGACCCGATCCACCGGATCAGGCCCCGAGGTAGGTCGAACGCGTTTAACTGGTGCAGAAGGCCTTCGTGCCATACTCGGTCGAAGGCCTTCGAGATGTCTAAAAGCACAATGTGCACTTTTTTGTTAGCGTTGAGGTCGCTGATGGTGTTTTCGACCAACCCTAGAGCCTGTAGTTCAGTGGAGTGATCTCTCCTGAAGCCGAATTGTTCGTTAGGCAGAACATTTCGGTCCTCAACTTCTTCGGCAGAACAACTCTTTCAGCCAGCTTAGCCGCCGACGAGAGTAGACTGATCGGGCGATAGTTCTGCGGGAACAGCTGGTTCTGACCCTATTTTGGGAGCATGACGACGATCGCATGCTTCCACCTTCCAGGGAAGTGTCTGAGGGCCAACGAACTGTTGATTAAGTTTGAAAGAAATTCAACTTACTTCTCCGGGAGTCTCTTCAACAACTTGTTGGTTATTGAGTCGACCCCCGGGGCCTTCTTGACCTTTGCGGCTTTGATATAACCCTTCATTTCTTCCATAGAAGCCGGACGGATCTTCCCTGAGGAGTCGGTGAACCTGGTCTTCCAGCAGCATATCGCTGCTACCCAATTCTGTTGGCAACTACATGAAATACCCGTATCGTAATACCATCGCTCTCTGGTGGTCAGGATACGTACTATAAATTTCATGATTCACTGAAGTCATTGTCCAAAGATTTATAGTCAGTCAACCTTGGAATGCGATGGAAACGAAAAGTAGATGACGCCAATACCGTGGGTCTCCAAAAAAGAGATAAAAGATTGAGATGGAAAGTGTCGTAGTAATAAGTTGTAAATGCTTATTTTTATGTTTCTGACGGGCTTTGTATTCGTGTCGTGCTCAGCCAGCAATTTGCGCTGCAATTTATAGGCATATAAGAGGTTGTTATTAGTAGTAAATTTTTGTAATTCTGATGTGGTTTTATGGTTTTCTTCGTAATCAGTTATTTGTGCTTTTAGTAGTTATTAGTTTAACATCACAACAGAGTCATATCGTGAGGATATTGATCCAAAGTACCGAAAATTGCGTCAGTAGCAGCCTACACTGATCAACAGAAGATGTTCGATCCTGCTCTATGACATCGTTCGTCCATACGTTTCAAAAATTACCGTCCGAAAATTGAACTAGTTGAGCATCGAAGTTCTGCCTCACCCGCCATACTGTCAAGACCTCTCGCCAATCGACTACCATCCTTGCAAGCACTTCGATAACTTTCTCACCGGTATAACTTTCTCCAACCAGCACCAGGTAAAGGACGGCCTTCATCAACTTCATCGAATCCCGAGCTCACATTCTTTTGAAAATTGAATTATGTTACGTTGGGAGAAATGCCCTGATTCATTTCAATAAATTGAAATAAGAAAACTCAAGAAAACAGACAAAACTATTGAAACTATTGAAACAAAGTCAGAAATGATTCATTTCCAGACTTTCGTTTATGTGGACTTTTTTCCAAAAAATTAGCCTGGAACATGCCCTTGAGTTTTCTTACGGCAATCAGAAAATACCCTGTATATAATACCCATCACAATTTCTTTATTTTATACTTTCACTTCTATCACGTACCAAAAATGCTTATAGGTGGCAGCATTGCAACAAAAAACATCTCCTAGGAATCTTAAGAAACATGGGAATCTCAAAAACTTTTATGAGTTACAGAAAAGACCTGTAATACATGCTTTGACGTTTCTAAGAATCAACATGAATACGAATTATTCTGTTTGGTTTTCTAACAACTACTATTTTTGCTGCCCATTTTCATAAGTGTAATTTTTTCCTTTATTCAATATCTTGCTGTATCTAAATTTATAAATTACAATAGGTATTCATATTCGATGAAAAACATTCCTGGTAACAGGTTATCACTTCGATGGAACATGCCCTTAAGTTTTCTTAGGGCAATCAGAAAATACCCCGTATATAATACCCACCACAATTTCTTTATTTCATACTCTCACTTCTATCACATACCAAAAATGCTTATAGGTGGCAGCATTGCAACAAAAAACATCTCCTAGGAATCTTAAGAAACTTGGGAATCTCAAAAACTATGAGTTACAGAAAAGACCTGTAACACCTGCTTTGACGTTTCAAAGAATAAGCATGAGTACGAATTATTCTATTTAGTTTTCTAACGACTACTATCTTTGCTGTCCATTTTTATAAATGTAATTTATTCCTTTTGTCAATATCTTGCTGTATCTGAATTTATAAATCACAATAGGTTTTCTTATTGGATGAAAAAATTCCTGGTGAGATGTTCTCACTTTGATGAATATATATTTTATATTTGCTTCAACTTCAAATAAATTGTTTTTTTAGTATGGAGCAGAAATTTGTCAGGATCTAATTCCAGGGGTAAACTCGTACTGGGACTAATATCTACCTGGTACTTCCTCAGTATGGCCAATAAACCCAACTTCACTTGCATATGACCAAATCGCATTCCTGGAAAAAATGTTAGAAATTTACTGTCTACAAATTTTCGAGATGCTGAGAATATAATATGAGGTTGAAATCGAATAAGTTCTCTATTTAGACTTTCAGAAGAGATGTTCTCCTATTGTCAATTTGGACCTCCACGTTTGAAATATAGAAAATATTATCACTCTTTTTTCGTCTGTCTACACTTTAAACACGTCCAAAATCTACTATCTGACGTTAGAAACAATATGTTGTTTTTATGGACGTGATCGTCATCGGTTGTATTTTTTTACGTTAAGTTAAGCACTAAAGGAAAATCCTTAAGGGCTCTCAGAGCGGTGTCTGTGCGAAAGTAGAGATTCACATTGGATTTGAATCGATGGAGATTGAAACCATTTGGAAAAACGATCTCCACATAAACGCAGTTCTCGAGGTGAAACAGTTCTTAAACAGTGGAGTTCGAGGTGTACTCAGTTTAACTTCGAAACGATGAGCAGCCACAGTCCGTCGCGTATTTCTGATCTATACCGCTCTTGGTGATATCAAATGTGCCAAGTCATGGCTGGATGGAATCCAGTAATTTTAGGATATGTTAGGGGGCGAAGCTCCATACATGAGAAAAATACTCCAAAGAAAACATCGCCACTGTCTGCGAGAGTGTACAGGAAAATCCGAAACCGTCGATTTCGGCCTCTTGCAGATCACATCTTGGCGAATTTTGCGTCGTGACTTGGGCTTGCACCCGTACAAAATTCAATTGACTCAGGAACTGAAGGTGTTAGCTGAATGGGCTCTGGAGCAGTTGTCAACTGACCTTAATTTTTATGGAAAAATCATTTCTAACAATCAGGCTCATTTCCAGGTGAAGAAACAACATTTTTGGGATTTAGGACGATATCAATCCACATTAGATCCAAGAGCGTTCCAAGCATCTCGAAACAGTCACTGTCTGGTGTGGATTTTGGGCTGACGGAGTCATCGGTCCATATTTCTTCAAGAACGATGTTGGCCAGGCCATCACTGTCAACGGCGAGCATTAGAGATCAATGATAATTAACTTCTTTTGGTCTGAATTGGATGATCTGGATACCAACTGGTTTCAAGAGGAGGACGATACGTACCTCACATCTCATGCCACATTTGATATTCAGCACGAGCGATTTGAGGGCATGGTTGTCTCACGTGGAGGTGATATGAACTGGCCACCGAGTTGTGCGATTTGACCCCGTTAGACCTTTTTTTGTGGGGTTTTCCTAAGAAGCAGGTGTATGCGAATAAGCCATAAACCACAGCGGTCCTCAAAGCCAACATAACCCATGCGCTCTACCCAGAGAAGCCACGGCCGACATTTGAAAGATAATGGCATCAATTAGTTAGTTATATTGGTTTTATAGAAATAAAGTATTATTATCAATGATCGTTTCAGAATGAGTATTTGCTGACCTGCTCTGGGAGAGATTGTTTCCCCATGAAATGCAAATTCTGCTTCTGTGCTCACAAATTTGTGAGATATACTTATCTCGAGAAGCCAAAAGTTCTTTCCTGGCTGCACTACTCAGCCTCTTACGTTTGTTTAACAGGATCAAGAGTTGGAGAACTGACAAGCTCATGTTCTTCGTCCAATGTTATAAGAAGAACAGTTGGGGTCGCTAAGCCAACGTACGTAGTTGGTTTTACGTACTGATATAAATGAGTTTTTCCTTAGGTTGATTTGAAAACCAAGCTGGTTTCAAGATTCAGTAAGAAACGGGTATGGTGGTTTCGAAGATATATAAAAAGAATATCTACTTTCAAAACTCAATCGAAAAAATGTTACTGTCAGTAGTTTAGCATATGCTGAACTAAAGATGTACAGTTCTATGTAAACGACTACGTATATTGCCTCATTTTGAAAAATCACTTCTAATTTTGAAAAATTGAAATTCATTTAGACATGAGACTCCATCACCTACCTATACACATTCTAGGCCCTTCTCCAAATGGAAAGTATCCTGGATGCTTCGCATTTTTATCCATGAACCGTTCGGGGTCATATTCCATTGGGTTTGGGTAATATTCTGAATCAAGCTGGAATCCAAGAGCTGGGATGATCACGGTGGTGTTTTTATCTATAGTAACATCAGAATCTCGGAAAGTGTAATCTTTCACACACACTCGGGTTAATGTCGTCAGGGGTGGCCATTTTCTGAGTGTTTCTGTGGAAATTTGAGTTATGAAATAAAAACAATTATTTTCTAGAATATTGGATATCAATTGAAATATCATTGACCAATAACTAACTTCATTTTTGTTTGTAGTTTCTGCCATAAAAGAACTAAGCACATATTACTATGCTGAATGACAGAACACTTTTTTTCTGTTTCTAGAATTTTTTCAATATCGTCAGCAGATTGATAGCATACTTTATAATTTGACTACATAATACAACTTGAAATCAATTGTACTTTAATAATACTTTACTTTCTGCTACCTTAAATGGCTACGACATTTGCGAATAGTACTGATACTCCCTAGGTGGATCGACGAGTTAATAACATTGCCCAACAGTAAACGCTTGCGTTTAGGCAGCTATTTTTATCAAGTACTCTTCTGGTTTTTTCACATTTTGTCTTCAATCGAGAACCACCTGACGATGCCCAATAGGCTGAATCAGCTGTCTACCGGTGGCTCTTGAATTGAAATCAATATGGAAATGATCAGTGATCAGAAAGTACTTATCTATTCATATTTTGATTTTCATGAATTATTTTCCAGCAACTTAACTGCATTAACCTTTCTCGAATTATATATATATATATATATATATATATATATATATATATAATATATATATTTGACTTTTCGTTTTATGTTTGGATTTATATGCCTTTTTTATATTTTATACTAACTTTGGTGAGTTTTTGTAACATATCTATTGCTGTATAATGTTCACATGATCTTTATTTTGTAGATATTCTTGATAAAGGAGAAAAATATACTTTGTTTTGTATGGCGTGTGTTGCGAGGTTTGATTTATATACTATTGGGTTTATGTATGTATTTTTGTGTTCATCGTATCTTTGGATATATATATATATATATATATATAATATATATATATATATATATATATATATATATATATATATATATATATATATATATATATATATATATATATAACTATAAATTATTTTTGATTTGGGTATTTCAGTCAATATCTGCGGGCTATGGAAATATATAGTGTCGCACATAAAGTCCGCATCACTATGAAGAAGCTATGAAAAAGAAGAAGACTAAAACCAAAACGGGATATACAGTATTCAATGCTCATCCAAATACATATATATATTTACATATATATATATATATATATATATATATATATATATATATATATATATAGCATCAAATGGGATTTTTTTTGTTCATCTCTTCAAGCAACTTTTGATATCTCTATTAGGTTGTGCTTTAAAAATGATGCCAAATTCGTTTAAGACGAATGTATGGTGTGGCATATTAAATGATCAAATTATAGGACCATACTTTTTTAGACATAATTTAAATTCTGCGGACTACCTACACTTTGTGAATACCGAACTATCTGAAGTTTTGGATAATGTGCCCCTTCAAGTAAGAAATGTTGTGTGGTATCAGTGTGATGGTGCACCTATTCATACTACAAGGGTGGTTAAAGAGCGTCTTCTGGAAATATCTAGGGGCAAAGTAATCAGTCGCAATATGGAACACTTTTGGCCGCCTAGATCTCCTGATATAACCCCACTAGATTTCTTCTTGTGGGGTTACTTAAAACAAAAGGTGTATAAGCAACGACCTTTTCGAGATATAAACCATTCAGAGCACGAAACCCCGTAGTATAAATAATGCAGGTAAAGATGTTTTAAAAAGGACAATTGATTGCATTGAACGTGGTGGAAGGCACACCGAAATGTGACTCTTTATTTTGTATTTCTATTGGTATTTACATGGCTTAGGCATATGTTTCGATTTGATTTAGTGTTCTTAATTTAAACTAAAACTTCATTTTAACAGATGTGACACTGTATATATCTGCACTCTCATTATATTCAATAATATTATTTTTACTTTATTATTACATTTTATAGATATGACTCATGTTTTAGTAGCATACCCATGCACAAGGTCTCACCTTTTATGGATTTTCTATTTAATTTGCTATTATTGTCACATATGTTTTAAATACAGATATTATGAACAAATAAATCATTATAATCATTATTATTATTATATGTCTTTGGAATCGAAGAGCTAAACAAGGGTAAGCACAATATAGTTCAGAAATCATAAGTAGGTTATGACAAAATTATCCTTTCGCCATTAAACATAAAACTGGGCATCATGAAGATATTTATTAAATCATTAGATAAAGATGGGGACTGCTTCTCTTACATTTGCCAAAAATTCTCACAGCTCACTCTGGAAAAGATAAAAGCCGATATTTTGATGGCCCGTAAATTAAGCATCTTACGTAAGATACTCAATTCAGCAATTCTATGACTGAGCTAGAACTGAGGGCTTGAACAGCTTTCGTCTCTGTGATGCAGAACTTTCTCGGAAACAGAAGATCAGAAAATTATGTTCCGCTTGTAGATGACCCTCTTTTACAATTAGAATAATTGGGGTGCAATATGGGTATACAATTCACATAGTCCTCCATAGTCATCTGGACAGATTTCCGGAAAATTTAGGAGAGCTATGCATAAGGACTTACGCATTATGGAAGAGCTTTATCAGGGTTTCTGGGATGTCTGACTATTGTTGGTCTCTGATGCGCCATTAGCCTCAGTCTACACATCAGAGACAGCCATAAAATTTTACTTACATTTTTAAAATTAGCATATCATATGTAGTAAGCAACAGTTGAAATTTTATCTGCAACAAATGTACTGTAAACTAATGACTATTGATGTTGAACACAATGACAAATTAGTTTCGAATTATTTTGTATTTTTTTTGTTGATGTTATTAAAGCGTGTTTTTTTTTTGGTTTTTTCAACTATAATTTATTGTGATCTTTCACAAAATATCAAAACACTTTTTGATTCGATAATAGCAAAATCTGCAGAACAGTCCGGTCAAATTATACCAAAAAATAAGAGTAAAGCTACCTAAATTTCCACCAAGCTGAAAATCAGTAATATTGTTCAAAATATAATTGGAATTTTTTTTATTCAAAGTCAAAAGTAAAAAGCATGATTTTTTCGTGATTTTCAACAAAACAGTAAGTTTTATCATAAAAATATTTCAAACAAAAAGTGTAGATCATAAAATTATCTACAAAAAATGTAATAATACTTTTTTATGAGCCACCGTTTTTGAGATATAACGATTCAAAAAGTTGTAAAAGTTGTAATCATCATAATATGCATGAGTACGCCACGTATATACATCTGTATAGTTGTTATATATGTGAAAATATTTTTCTATCGATCATTGTAACTTACACTTATAATATAAAATATACATATGTTATAACTATAAGAATAACAGGTAAAATGAAACCCAGTCTCTTAATTTATACGCCATACTCACTGCTCGAACTCCAACTGAAAAAACTATTTTCTTCCTAAAACCAGGAAAAGCTCAACATCAATCGGAAATATATTCATCAAAAAGTTCATCTACTTTTGCAAAGTGTCAAAATCATGAACTATTTCTACACACAATAACTGGCTGTGATACATTTGCATTTTACAGGAGGGGTAAAATAACTGTTTTCAAAATGTTTGAAAAACAAAATTTTGTTCAATGTGCTGAAGTTTTTAAACGACAAGAAATTATCACTAACGGAGCTCCTAAAAAAACCTACCTGCCTAGATAAGTGTAGATATGCATGTTTCGTTAAAAATACCGAAAGTACCAAGTTCAAGTGTAGCTTGGTTATCAGCTAGACCCTACAGACTGGGGTTGGAAGTTGGTCAACAATTCATTAGAAACAAAAAGAGATGTAGTGCTAAAAGAGGTTCAAAAAAGCCGGGCTATTTTTTTTTGCATGTACACATTATCAAGGCCGGTCGTGCTCCAATATTGAATCACCAATAGTGGAGGATCCGTTTGATTCCAACGAGGCGACATGCGATTCATCGCTATTAACGCAGTTTACATGGAGTCAGGATGAAGATGAAGGAGAACAAGGCGAATAATTTAGGTAGCTTCGAATGTCCAAATTGACCGGACTATGAAGGTGCAGTATTCATGAATCATGAACAGTGAACCAATTTGAACGAATAGTCAGTAAATGAATGTCAAATCCCAAAAAATTTAAATTGAATTCAGAAGCAATAATAATTTATTGAGTGAACATAGGCATAGTAGTAGCTTAATTAAATATTAATAGGGACAGAATTTCTGAGATTCCAAATAACGAAACAATGCTTGGATAATTTAATAGAAATAGAGTCAATATGATCAGTCAGATACTTCTTAATCTCACCTTCAATAACCGCATTCAGATATTCCATTTTCATCAGCATATCATAGGTAACCTCATTGTCGTGTTGCTTCATACACTCTTCTATCTCATTTCTCAGTCTATTTTGAATTTCGGGTTTCTGGGACAATTCAAAGAGAGTCATTGTTATGGTCGTAGACGACGATTCGAATCCAGCGGCGAAAAATAAAAAAGTCTGCAGATAAAGTCCATAAGTACTTCCACAATAGAAATTAAAAATTAGCTAATTACCTGGCCTATTATCTCATCCATTGTCAGTTGCATTGAAGAATTCTTCATTTCAATCAGCATTTGTAAGAAATCATTTCTTTGTATATTATTATCTTCTCTATGCTTCACGAGATCACAAACAGTTTTGCAAAAGAATTTCGAAACCTCAGGTTGAATATTCGACACTCCTAGCTTTTCCGAAAGTTTTGGAAAGTAAATGGTGAGAAAAAGTTTGATTTTGTCCATCAAGCTGAATTTGTTGAATAAATGTCTTCCCATTTGTCTAAACTCAGCGTTAGGATTCTTGAAACTGTTACAATCCAATCCTAACACAGTAGATCCTGAAAGTTTTGATATAAATATTAGATAGTGTTCCTTGCAGGTAATCCCACGTTAGAAGGTAGGACCTCGATAATCTTTGTCTTTCCTGATTAATTAGGAAATATAAAGACTGCGGTGATTGATCATGACATGATTATAGTCCGAAAAATCAAATTGAACAAAAATTCTCATCAATTTCTACATCGATCGAACTGAAAGAAAAATCAATGAAAGATAAATGATAAAATTGCCATACTTGATAATTTATTCGAATAATACTTTATTAGTAAAATTTCACTGGACAGTTTATAAAACTGTGCAACGTGTTATGTTCTACCTGAAATATCTAGATTTAATCTGATCTCGAGAAACGAAATATTGAAATTCAATGTCAATTGAAAAATTTTTATTCATTCTCCTCGTTTTGGTTTCAACAACTGAACATCAAACTGAATATTACTACATACAGGGTGAGACAGAGAGTAAACAAATAATTCTTAATATAAAACTGAACATTTTCTCCAGCAATAATTGATTCGAATGAAAGAAATTACTTCAAATCTGATTATTCTCGAGAGACTTCTCTTTGAATACATAAAGTATACAAAGTGTAGATACAGCTCGCTTGAATGTTGTTCCAGAAACTGTAACAATATTAACCACTCTAATTTTTCCATCCTACCCAGGGTGAACATTTATAATTATTTCTCTCAGCCAAATGTTCCACGGACTACTGGGGTCATAAAATTGGACAATATCCCATATTTTGACATTTCTTCTCTGCTGATACCATTTATGGTCCAGTCATTGAAGGTTAAATTAGGTAAGAATTAGGTAAGAACCCAGCTGTAAGTATGTAAATACTTGTATATTGACACCCTAAAAGTTGTCTCAAAACCTACATATGGTAGGGTGTACGCAACTATTAAATTTTAAAGTCAAAGGTCACAAAAATCAGATACTCCTAATTCACCAGTTTTTGTCCATTATTTTTTGTACTGAATTTTTTTTTTTCAACAAGCCAAAATTCTGAAGTCATGTATAAACATACTGGTCCCTTCAACTACCTACTATCAGTAGAAATATTTGTTGCTTCATCTGCCACGTTTTTGACGATATTTTGAAAATAACAATTCTTGAGTCATCCTGCTCTTCTGTCTGATTATTTGTCCATTGGATACATAAAGACTTTCAATGACCATCAAAATCGAAATCATCAGCGAGATCTTCATCAATTAAAGTTATGGTACTAGCATCGTCAAAAAGAGCATATGTACTTGAATGTACTTGAACGTGTTAGGAATCACACGTTAAAAGGTAAGACCTCGTTAGTCCTTAGCTCGCACAAGTTTCTCAACTTCTGAGAGTTGACGTTCGTATGGGGGCGACAGCTGATTAACGGAAAAACAGATTTTAAACAGATTTTTTTTTAAACAGAAATATGAATAATAGATATAAAACATTCTATAAGAAACTCAATTTTTCAAAATAATGAAAGTTAATAAGACATTTCTCATGCAATTTTCAGCCCATATGTATTTTCAGTTGCATACTGTAGTGGAACTTATGAAGGTTCACTTTGAGTCCAACTAGGTTTTGAAAAAAAATGCGTTCGACAAAGAGTGATAACTGAGACAATTTTAGCTTATTTCGGTTCATTCGGAAACAATGTGAATTCAATAGAGCAAAAAAGAAAAAATATTTCAGATAGTTTGAATTTACAAGCAATTCTCTTTGAAATTACTAACACTTTCTTCTTTATTCATACTCGAAACTGTGTGCCTAGTAATACATAAGAACAAATCATCTTACGATGTTGTTGTTGTTGTTGGTTTAACTCGCCAAAACGACAAATTAAGACTGCCTATCCATCATCAAATTCGATTAAAAACTTATTGACCTATATAGATGAAATATATAACCATCTACCGATGAGTTTTAAAGATGTCCAGTCACCTCATCGGTTCAGGAAGTCTGTAAAGCAAGTTCTAATTGACCAGGTGTTTTAGAGTGCTCAAGAGTACTTTGATGTACTATGGATGGAATTCTGATGTAAAATTGTTCCGTGTTGAATCATTATTTATGTTGATTTTTAATAGCTCCTGCAATTTTGAAAACAGTGTCTGAGTATCTTATTCACTTCTTTCATTCGTTCATCTATATAGAATGTATATATATATATATATATATATATATATATATATATATATATATATATATATATATATGTATATATATATATGTATATATATACATTATTATATAAACCTTGGGTTGGTCGTGACTGGCCAGTTGAAGAAAGAACTTCGAAACCTCTATGTGATTTCTGTTTATGAAACTTGTAAACAAATTAGCAACACTGTTACAATTTCATAGATTGGATGAGACTACTTACTATCGTGAGTTTGAGAGAAGCTAGTTCCTTCATAACAATCAAAAACGTAGATTTCAATCTACGTTTAATTGTAGATTGATATCCTAATTGTGCAACAGCATGGTAAAACAAATATTTCAATCTACAATCAAATGTAGATTGAAATCTAAATAAAATCTACATTTATACTGTTTGCTCTGCATAAAGATGACCGACAAGTTTTGATTGTTATGAAGGAACTAGCTTCTCTCAAATTCACGATAGTAAGTAGTCTCATCCAATCTATGTAATTGCAAGAGTGTTGTTAATTTGTTTATAAGTTTTTAGTAAGTCCAGAAGAAGGAAATAAACATTTTCGAAAGCTCGACATAATACCAAAAAGTTTTTCTTACTTCCTGGAATCCTCAAAATTGACTGCAACCTCACAAACAGAAATCACATAGTGGTTTCGAAGTTCTTTCTTTCTTTCCTATCCTTATAACACTAATTTTTATATTCCTATAAGTAAGAAAATTATTTTAACCTATATTTAAGAGACTTATTATGTGTTGTTTACAACCGACTATTTTTTTTTGGTTTCTATTACTCTTTATAACTGCTTTGTTTACGAGATGTTCATCTTTCGACAATGAAGTATACATCATTATTATTATTATTATACACATAGCAGATTACAGACAACCCACCTAAAACCAGGTATCACATATATATCTTTGATAAAAAAAATATTTTTGATAAAAATATCTAGGGCTTTCAACACATTAAATTAATGCACCAAATGAAATTCCTTCAAAATAATCAATGTGTTTTTAGATATGCCGGTTTTTGTATCAAGGTCAAGAACTTACAAGTTATTTACATGGCTTTCAAAAGTATTGCTGATCTGCAGTTCAGCAAATCCTTCTCAGTAAACGTTGCTCTCGAAATCATATAGCAGGCCGGGTCCCCAGATATCAATCTCGACCAGAATAATCATTTTCTATAGAAACAAATTCCAACCCCATCCTTCGTGTTCAAAAGAGGTGACATAACTCATAAAATTGAAATTAAACCTTACAGGTCGGCAGAAATTCTTACAGGTCGGTCATCCCAAATATAAATCTCGATCAGATTAATTATTCCCGACAGAAAATATCCTAAACCCCACCCAAATATTTCACAATTCTCATAAAATTGAAAATAAACCTTGCAGGTCGGCAGAAATTTTTGCAGGTAGGGTTTTCAGATATGAATTTCAACCAGATTATTTACCTTCAATTTCATGAGAAATGTGAACTTTTTTGAGTACGAAGAATGGTGTTTGGAAATTTTTCTGCCGAAAATTATTATTCAGATCGAGGTTCATATCTGTAAAACCTGATCTATTAACATCAGCCAGCTAAGCATGACTTTTGTATTTGCAACTATACTTCTAGTCTAGTTACAATGGAATCATTTTGATTAAATTACAAAGTTATCGGATTGATTCTCTGATTTGTTGACGATATAATAGTTCTTACCAATTATATCCGTTGTATAACATGCGATAACCTCAAGAATATTCACATCACTATTTTCATTTGCGTTCTGCTCCAAACTGGCCACCATTTCGTTTGCACAATTTGAGATCGTAGCCAAAAATTTTCTCATTTTCACAGAAGTAAACAGAGAAGTCGACTTCGACTGAAATAAAAAAATGATTTCATCAGTAATTATCTCGGGAAAATCTTCAATAACAAACAAATATCATGAAACTACTTGGCCGCTACTTGATGAATTTTCATTATAACATATTCACCCTTAACAGTTTACAAAAACGCAACACGTGTTTCATGAGGCGTATTAAGCTATTGTATCCCACAATATAGTGTTATTCGAGTATGAAAACTCAAAATGAATACCATAACTTTTTCAAAGTTACATTTGAAATCACCTGTGGAAATTAAATCATGATTATTCGGTTTGTCCTCTATTATTGAGTATATTAACCTCAAAAATATCAGCATGGGTACTTTTTGTGAGTTCTTGATGTTCTAAAATAGCTTTTAGGTCGTCCAATATACGAAACTCACTGCTAGGAATGCCTTATTAATTATTGGCACAGTGGTGCTGGAACCTTATACTGGGTTGTTTCAAAAGTTTTGTCTGTTTCAATGTCATGTGTTTTGGGGCTACATATTACAATGAATATTTGTTCGACTGTATCGTGATGTATACTGATCAATAGAAAATGTTGTACTTTAAATTTTAAACATTGATTCATCTAAAGTAACAATTCATATATATATATATATATATATATATATATATATATATATATATATATATATATATATATATATATATATATACACCGGAAAAGTCTAGGGATATTTTTAAAAATGGCAATAATTTTTTTAGATCGCTTTAGGGAAAAAAATTGACGGGTGATTATTAAACGAATGTAACTTACAACAAAATTTATTAAATGGTCAAAAATACTGAGTGCGCATATAAGCAAAACTAAAAAAAAATATGGCTCTTCTTTGACACCCCGAAAAAAAATCATAATACAAAAAAAATTGGAATTAGTACAAAGGCCTCCACGCTGGTTTATTACGGCCCTACATCTATCGTGCATCGACAAAATGAGATTGTCAATGTGTTGTTGAAGTACATTTGCCCATTCAGCGATTAAAAGCTCTCTCAATTGAAACGTTGTGTGAATGTTCCCCATATGCGGAGTAATTCTTCGTTGAAGCATGTCCCACGCATGCTCGATGGGATTCAGGTCCGGTGATTGTGCTGGCCATGGCAATACATCAACTCCTTCGTTGGTGAGCCAGTCAGTCACTAGACGCGCGACATGTGGACGAGCATTATCGTGCATTAGGTGGAAGTTTTCACCAACAGCATCAGCAAACGGACGGACGATAGGTAGAAGAATGGTGTCGAAGTACTGTCTAGCTGTGAGGGAGCGATTTGGAAAAACGAGATCGGTTCTGCCGCCGATCATGATTCCGCCCCATAGCATTACTGTAGTACCTCTGTATGTGTGGACTTCCTGGACGTGTCTCAAACGTTCATTATTTCCAAGTCGTCTCCACAGTCTTACTCGACGAGAATCTGGATGAAATCCAAATCTGGATTCGTCTGTAAACAAAACTGTGGCCCAATCATTTGCATCCCAGTTTTGATGTTCTTGACACCACTCTAATCTTCTACCACGATTGCCTCTCGACAAAGGTGGACATCTAAGTGGCCTTCTGTTGTGGAGATCTGCTTCATGCAGTCGATTTCTGACAGTATCACGACCAATGGTTACCTGGTGCGTCTGCTGCAACACGTTAACCAACTCAGGTGCTGTGATTGTCGGTTGTCTTCTTGCGGTTAAGACCAAAAATCGGTCTTGAACTACAGTTGTAGCGCGTCCTCGCCCTGGATGTTGTTCGGCTGGACTGCCAGTTTCACGGAAACGCCGCCACAATCGACTGATAACACTTTGGGAGACCCCCAAATGAAGAGCTACATCATTTTGTCGCATGCCACCTTGAAGAAGCTCTACAGCTCTATTCATCTCAGCCAATGGTAAGTGATGGCGTTCCATGTTAAGGCACAATATTTCCAGTTTAATTGCTGAGCAAGAACTGCATAGAATGTACAAACTCGACACTTTCAGATTATTCATTTTAGCCAAAAACCTACAGTTTGTAAAAAACTTGATAAAATATTAGTTACCGTTTTTGCAGGCTTTGTTCAACCCATAGAAATCTACAGGGTGGTCGAGTGTACCAATTTAATCGAAATTAAACGACCTCATGCATTTATTTTACTGATTTTATCTATATAGAATGTATATAGGCGTACTGCATTCAAATTATTTACTCTCAACGAATTAAATAAATGAATTTATACGACGAAAATAAAATATTTATTCTTGAAAAATATCATTCATAACAAACAAAATAACAAATCTACTATGACGAATTTTAAAATATGTCCAGTAGTAACCAAGATATTCTCCAACAAATAGGTATTTAGTTGAAGGGGATTGCAGTATAAATGCAGTATAAATAGATATTCCTTTGAATTATACTGTCAACAGACACATCGCACCCATCAATAAGACCGACTTGGCTTTCCAGCGGGGTTATTCGTGATAATCTTCAGTTTACTTCGAGAGCACGTTGAATAAACAGCTATACAACATGGAAGCTAGTTGTTCGGGAATCTGAAGCGTCCGAAATTGTCACCATTAAATATAAATGAAAAAATAAGTGTTATGAGAATGTATATAATTCTTTAAGAATACAATATCCGCCCGAAATAAAAAGTAAGGAGGAAGTAGTGCAAAAATGCGCGAGTATGACCGGTGTCAATAGATCGACAATTTTTAGAATTCTAAAGGAACTCAAGGTAAACAACAACTTTTTCGAGTCGAAACTATCCACTGGTAGAAAGTGTTTGGTTATCGATGAAGAAGCCAAGAATTGTATTAAGAGAGCAGTACACTCTTTTTACATAAAAAACGAAATACCTAATTGAAATAATGTTTTGTTATTCGTGAAGACAGTTTTTTTCCTGATATAAGAAGAAGTCGATTATGAAAGATATTACATGAGCTGAATTTCACTTTTGGAAAGCAAGATAGAATGAGCAAGTTAATAGAAAAATCAGAGATTGTAGAATGGAGAAGAAACTATTTATGAGAAATAAAGAAAGCCAGAGCACTAGGTAAATCTATTTTTTATTTGGATGAAACATGGGTCAATGAGGGTCATACCGTCTCGAAGGTTTGACAAGATTAGAACATCAAAAGTGGAAGACAAGCCTTTATGGAAGGTTCAAACACTGGTTTGAAAATTTCAGTTGAAAAAGGTCGTCGTCTTATCATCACTCACATAGGCAGCAGTGAAGGATTCGTGAAAGATGGATTGATGGTGTTTGAATCGAAGAAAAACGGGGATTATCATCAAGGAATTGATGCCACAGAATTCGAAGAATGGTTTAAAACATACTTGTAAAACTTCCGCAGGGATCTGTAATAGTAATGGATAACGCAAGTTACCACAGTAGACGAGTCGAGATGCTGCCAACGTCGTGTTGGAAGAAAGCAGATATTACTGAGTGGTTACAAATGAAAACTATTCCTTTTGAATCTACCATGTTGAAAGCGGAGCTCCTCAACTTGGCTAAACGTCATAAGTCAAAATTCGTCAGGTATGTCCCCGATGAGATGGCGAAGACTAAAGGAATGTCGGTTTTTCGGTTGCCGCCTTATCACTGTGAATTAAATCCAATAGAGTTGGTTTGGGCTCAAGTTAAAAGATTCATCGCAAGGAATAATAAGACCTTCAAGCTGTGTAAAGTAAAGAAATACCTATACAGTGCTCTGGAAATAGTCCACCAAAAAGCTTGGGGAAAATTTATTCACAAAACAATCAGAATCGAAGCAAAGATGTGGAATCTGAATGATCGCATAGACTCATTATCAGAAAAAATGATTCCAGTTGTCATCAATCCTAATGAAATTGATTCATTCAGTGAAGAATCACTCAACGAATCCCTGTAGACTTTTTTCAGATTAAAATTATCGCAATGTCTTATTCGAAGTAAGTATTTCCATTAAATCTATAAAATTGTTTCTGAATCAACTATGAAATCCAAAAAAGAATATGAGTCTTCATTTCCAAACCAACAAGAATATTTAAGGTGTATCTCTCAGTGCAGCCACATTTTTCTACTTCCTGAAAATGTCAAAATCGAAGCCGAAACGACGAACAACGCAAAATTTTGAACGTGGTTCAGCTCGAAATCAGATGTTCAAATTTCTAACCGCCGAAATCTAATCAATTTGTATATTATCTGGTGATGTTTCGAATACTTTGTCCATCTTCATTGTCATACCAACGATCAATTTGATATTATCAGTATCAATGATAATAATAATATCATACATAATAATAACTTCATTTACATCAAAAGACGAATCATAACTACAAATTATAATGTTTTAATTTAAATAGATTGGATAAAGAAAATGGATGGAGTCTTTAAAACGTCACCAGATGATACATATTTCTTTTGATTTGCAATTTTTTTGAATTCAAGTTAATGACAAAATTAATTTTTTTCTAAAAAGCTAATTTATCAAATGCAGTAACTGTTTGCCCTTTCTACATCTATATTTATTTGTGAATTCAATATTCTGATTATTTTATAGATCTGTAGAAGGTAACGATTCTAAATAATAAAAAAATATTTCAAATATAAATTGTCCTTCCCACAATAAAATATTTAAACAAAATCAGTTTTCACCTAATTTCAATTAACTTCTCATCATACAGAATATATCAATAGAAGGAATCACACGTTAAAAGGTAAGACCTTAGTCCTTAGCTCGCACAAGTTTCTCAACTTCTGAGAGTTGTCGTTCGTATGGGGGCGGCAGCTGATTAACGGAAAAACAGATTTTAAACAGATTTTTTTTTAAACAGAAAATGTATATTATTACCCACAGTCCGACGCCTATTAAAATTATCTTAAACGTAATATCAGAAAAAACATCGAGCGGTTCTTTCGGCGGTATTTTCGTATTCTTTGTCGGTGTTTTCGCGTTGTTTGTCGCATATCCCTATTTTAATGGCTTATTAGCGGCGTCCTCAAGGGATATAGAGGGTAGACATATCTCAATGATTTTGTGGGTGAATTGCAATGCTATTTGCTTGAGACTACTATGTTGCTTTCTTTGATGTAGCGACATGTTTGCATTCTTGATATTCTTTTACTCTCAGATAATACTGTTCGAACTATACACTGTAGTAAATGAACTGACACCTATCAGAAAACATATAATCCCCTGGCTAATACCACGAATGGCGTTTGAATAAATCCGACAGGTGTCAGTGCAGGATTCTTAAGGCATTTGCTGTTGGCGGTAACAACTGTCGCAATAGATTTTCAATTATTGGAACATACTTGCAGACCGGTTTCGGGCTGGTTGGCCGAGTGCAAGGTAGTGTCTATCATCAACATAAAGTCGATGATTTCCGATAATTGAGAATTGAATTCCTTAGTTCCTCGAACTAAGCTAAAGCGTCCCATCAATTGAACCCGCTCTAGAGTCTCCTCGCTGATCGAGAAAAGACTTAGAGATAGTTCCTCGAGGTTACCATGTAATTTTCTCTTTCGGGTTTGTTTGTGGTTGTGTTTTGTTACAAATAAACGATGTGTCTGTCTGATTAATTATTCACCTATCACCAGTCCCTACGTAACAATATCTTACTTGACTTCCCTTTTCATTGAAGACCACAAAAAATGTTTAAATAATCTTTGAAAAAAAATTAAATTTCGCTTCGTGAAGCTCCATTTTATCAGTGTACTCAATAAGATCACGTTATAGAAGAGTTTAGGTTATATATTTATATGAATACCCTTGTAGTTTTCCATTCTAATCCCTCCTGAGCGAAGAGATTTACAGTCGTGGGGTCGCTCGAAGTTTTGTATATTCCCCTGTCCACAAAATATGCAAAATCAGTCGTTAAAATATCCTTGGCAACATCTGGATCCACGATAACCAACTGTGGATCGATGCCAATAAAGACACCTGGAACAAAATATGAAACAATAATGAATGGATGGTTCAAAATTTAGCGACAGTTTTAGCACCTCCTATATAAGGCAGTATTTTATTAGAAATGTGCTGATTATGTAACCATTTACTTTTGGATGAGTAGGCAAAATGGCCATAACTCACACCTTCATAGTCTGGTTCATATGTATTCGATTTAGCTCTTTTTGGTGACATTTTTCAGCCCAGTCCAAAAATTACGACCAAGGTGTCATTCGATTCGTATTTTTGCCTAGAAAGTTTAAGGAAAGGTCCGAAAACGCGCCGATGAAAATTATAAAAGTTATTAACAATTAGGTGAAAAAAAAAATGGGGATTTAGTTTTTTCTTAATATCTCGGAAAATTCTCAAAATTAAGGAAATTTGAAAAAAGATTTGATAAGATCAATGAATTTGCGTAAAAAAAGTCCCGACTTTCGAAACTGTATCTCGATTATTTATAATTTTTACAGAGCCCTGAAAATAGAGCCAAAAGCGAGTAGTCTGGCTTCCGCGCGCCTTTCGTCACTCTGACATAAAAACAAAAAAAATTATTTAAACATATTAAATGTAAATATTAGGGAATGAAAAAATTCATGTGATGTTGGGATACACCAATAAACAATATTCCGCAGTCAAAAAATGTTTATCCCAATTTTAACGTTAATTATAAATTTGTTAATTAATAACTTTTTCTGAATTGAAAGTTGATATAAAAATCCCTATAATTATTAAACTAAAACCCTGGCATTTTTTCTTTTTGGTAAAGTCATCCTTAATAGGCAAAAAAATAGATTACCGTTGCCAAAATGAAAAAATTGTCATTTTCTATTTTTTTATTGACAATTGAAAATTATAGTTTTATAAAAAATACATTACAATTTTTTTTTCTAATTCTTCTTTGTTTGAATGTCTCATGGCTAAAAACTATTTTTTTTTTAATTTTTTTTTAATTTTTCACAGCTATTGTTAATAAATTTATTGTAAACAAATACATTGTTTATAAGCAATTCGAAAATTCTTTTTTTGCATTATGTTAATTGAAAAAAATCATAATTTTTAGAAAAAAATGGTTTCTTAAAAAAATTTCTTCGTTGCTAAAAAATGCGTTTGTTAATTAAGATTCGTTTTTTGCAACAAAATATTAAAATTAAGGAACCGTTTTTTTAATTGTTTTCAAAAAAAATGGTTATAAACAATTTTTTTTGTTTCAATACTTCGTTCTATAATAAAAGTAACTATGTGTTTTTTTATTTATTCTATTTTTCATAAAATCCTTATGATTTATTGTTACATGACACGAAGTTTATGTTGAAAAGATTTTGAAAAATGTCTTTTTTTAATGAATAACGATCAATGATAAAATAAATAATAGGATTACAACTTTAGTAAAAGGCTCAAATTGTTAATAAATTCATAATGAACAAAAAAGACTTCAAGCATATTTATCATAACTGCAATAGTTTGAAAGTTATTATAATTATAAAAGCGAAGGAGCGAATGAAAAAGACAAGTATCAAGGTATCACAATATTAAAAGTTTTATAAAAAATAGAATGAATTAAAAAAAACACATAGTTACTTTTATTATAGAACAAAGTATTGAAAAAAATATATATAATTTGTTCATAACATTTTTTTTAATGAACAATTGAAAAAAGAATAAAAAAAAGTTTTTCCAAAACCTGAAAGAACAACAAAATTTTTGGTTTAAAAAAACGGTTCCTTAATTTTAATATTTAGTTGCAAAAAACGATTGTTAATTAACAAACGCATTTTTTAGCAACAAAGACATTTTTTTAAGAAACCATTTTTTTTAAAAAATCATGATTTTTTTAATCAACATAATGCCAAAAAAAAAATTTCGAATTGCCTATAAACAATGTATTTGTTTAAAACTCACTACCTTGAGGCCAATCACAAATGAACAAATGCATAACTTTACAGTTCTGTTTCAATTATTTTCAGCGCTAATTAGCCTTGGGAATGTATCTTCTTCTGTTACAGGGCATATTATCACCTTTATACTTGGCTGAGTAAGGAACTGACAGCAACAGATTAGGGCTGGAAGCGACATCAACGTGGCGTTGTGCCCAAATTCACAGAAAAGGAATAAATTTCGGAAATATTGCTGAAAATTATTTGCTGCACCTGTGAAACTGGATGTAACAATCTAAAATGTGGCTGCCGAAAACTTTTTATGTAATGCAGACTAAAAAAAAATATTGGAGACGAAAACGATGATGGTCTTTGAGATTTTGAAGATCTACTAGAATCGGATAGGTTCATCGAATGATAATAATAATGTTTATTAGCATAATAAAATAAAATCTTACAAAACAATGTAACACATGTGAAAAACAAATAAACAGAAAAATCACAGAAGCAGTTAAAACTGCTTTTACGTGATATAATGACACATCCAGGTGAAATCATATTTGGGTTTTTTGATAAGTTACATGTAGAGTAAATTTCAAACTTCCGTAAATGACATAATCAGGAGGAACCCCTTTTATTTCTTCCAAATTCAAACTCACAATTTATATTACTAAAAATATTACGTCCCGTCTTGAGAATACACTCAGTTGAAGAATTTTTGAATTTTCTAAATTTATCAATCTTCTGAATCTCATGAGATATTTGCTTATATATTATTGGTGCCAGGTAATTGACACTTCGTTGTCACATCGGGATAAAAATATAGAAGAATCATTCTTTCGTGTATTATGAGCATGTTCATAAACTTGTAATATAATTTTTTTATTTTCAACGAGTAATAATATTTTCATGCAGAAAAGTTATCTGATGTCCATGATTTTAACTTCTTTATATAAGAGATCACTACTATAGTCACGTGTGTGGGCAAATATTAGTTTCAGAATCCATTTTTGAATCGCATTTACGCTTTCTGTGGAACAATCACTAACACCTCCGATCCTAAAATTCCGTTTGTAAAATATGATTGTACTAGCGATAAATAAATCATTTTTAATTGTCTAATGTCCATGAATTCTTTGTGATATCTAAATTTTGGAAGAAATCCTCTTAATTTTTTGAGAAGTTGTTTCATATGTAAATTCCACTTCATATGTCGATCTATCGTGACACCAAAGTATTTCACCGATGTTGCTGAAGGAATTTGTTTGTTCAAGCCTACTTTAAGGGGACCTAAGTTCGGTAATCCGCTCATATAAGGTGTAAATGGTAAGTAACATTTTTTTTTTAATTAACCCTGCATGTGAAATACCCCAGCCGTAGAAAATTCCACGTAACTTTTCGAAATTGGCGCCCCAGCGACGGATGTATTTAGTAGCTTCTGCAAATAGCCTCCACTCTCATATTTGACGTATGTTTGAATCATACCTGTTATAAAGCAACTGAGGTGCACGAAACCCTACGTGTCTCTAAGCGTTCCAAAATCGTGCACATTCAAAGGAAACTACATCGAGTAGTTTTTTAGATTTTTCGATAGAAATTGGTGATTATGAGAGAGAAATGGCCCGTCTTCAGTCCTTATGGGATGAAAGAGAAAGTGATGATGAAATTGACGAATATGATGTTGATGAAAAGATCGAAAATGTTAGCATCGTTAGTAAATATCCAGATTTTGAAAATCAGAGGCGAAACTGTGGAATCTCCATCCAAAAGACTTAAACAAAATGGTCAAGGAAGGTGTCAAGATTGCCATCGTGTCCAATGTACTGCAAATCTTGTGTAGAAATGGCAAATTTTAATGATCTGTAACTTTTTTTTAATGATTTTCGATATTTTTTTTTTAATTCTATTTTATGATATTTTATTATCTGTTTGAACCAGTAATTTGATATTCTTTCAGTCGTTTCATGTGCAAAAGACTTCTTCGAGTAAATCTATATTTTTTTCCATTAAAAGAACCCTTTGTTTTGGTAAAGACGAAATATAACGATTTATTGCTCGTTTTGGTAAATCGAAAATTATTTTACTGCGAAAAGAGATATCAAAGTATAGAATTCTCATAACAACTATGTTAAAATTCAAAATAATGTTAGTTTTAACAAAAAATCATATTGGGGTCTCACACACCCCACGTGTCTACAAATTTTACAAAGGTACACATGTCGGAGGCAGGGTTAACAGTTAATCTATTGAATTGAAATTTTAGGAAATAGAAATTTTAGGAAAATCATCTTCAACGGTTTCTTTCATATTTTGCCAAGTTGAAGAAGTGTACAAAATGGCAGTTTCATCGGCAAAACTGATAGTTTGACCAGTGATATTTGAAGAAAACAGACTATTCATATAGATAGTGCCTTGAGGAATACCATAGGTCATAGTTCTGGAAAAACTTAGGATACCATCAATTTCAACACTCTGTTGACGATCTGATAAATAACTGGATAAAAGCATATCTCATTCGCTACTTCTTTTCAAGTTTCTGGTTTTGGTATTTTTATTGTTTCCATAATTTCGAATTCATTTGTGGGGTATCGGTACATCGTGTGTTCCAGATTGACCGATTCAACTCTATAATTTTGTAAATTTGGTATATTGTTTGCTAAGTTTTTCCCAAATCGCTATAATGCTGATCAAAATTTTCGGCGATCCTAATTTTGTCTAACGATAAAGAAAAGCCATCGAAGAGACAAAAACTAATGCATAAATGACTAGAATTTTAAACAGAGAGATTTTAAATAGAGAATTCAAGATAAGGAATAAATAAATAACGAGAATAATGTACCTAAAAATATTGTAATGAATAACGTTGTCAATATGAAGTATTCAAATAAGAATTTAATAAACTAGATTTTTTACTGAAAAAAGTTGCAAGTGTCATTTTTCAAATGAAATCCCCTTCAGAGTATGTCTTTAATATTTAGAAAAGGAACTATTTTCGCATGTTTTTGCAATCTCTATACTTCATGGATCAGAAAGAATTGGGTTTTTTCCATGAAAAGTGCCAAAAGTTTACTGTCAAGAAAGTTATGGCAATTCAAAATAAATAATCGTAGATAATATTTGGAAATCAATACGAAATTATGATTTTCCATGTCAAAAAACCCTAGGTACCAAATTTAGTGTAAATAACTTATTTTTTGCAAAAGCTATTCTTGAAAAACGAACAAAACAATCAAAATCAACACCCTGTATTTCCGAAACGGAGCAATTCCGGTCGAAAGTTTATATAGACTTTTTTATCTTGAAATTGTCTCAGGAATACGTCACTTGAATATTTTAACGTTCTTATGTTACACCCTGTATAAACTTTCTTCCATCAGTGGTCGACGTTTCGGAAAACAATCTTTTTCCGTTTTCAAAACCTGAAATTCACTATGAAACTTTCCCAACCACTGAAAAGAGATTGAGGATAGTTATATACTTAACAAATAATATGAAGTATCAAAGTTTGAGTCTTCTTGAAATTTAAACTTGAAAAATCACTCCGTGTAAATCATAGAAATATACAATAATGTTCCCTCTTCCTATGAAGAGCCAGTTTTTCAAATTCTTACCTCCGATCTTGCATCCCATCTTCTTCAATTCATCATAAAAATATTTAGAAACCATTCCGAGGGATATTCCTTTGGGAAGGAAACAAGTGTTATTTCCCAAAGGAAATGTAGGTTTCAAATAAAGGACATTTCTCCTCCTCCAATATCCATATCGATACTGCACAAAAAATGCAGCTAGTACACACAATGTCGCTAGAAAAACTAGAAAGTTCATAACGCAGTTTCCCATCATGAACATTTCTCACACGAAATACATGTGATGTGACTTATTTTCTCATCGAACCACTCACGTTGATGATTGAAGTTATTCTCTTCAGATTAATGCTCTTCCCTCTGAACTTGCATATAAATAGTTATGGAAGCGCGCAGAACCAAACATACTCATGTACATTAGCTATTAAACTACTTGACACGCATATTTTATCACATTCATCGAGTGTGTGTGAAAGGGGTTAGAAATAAATGATTTTCACAGTAAAATTTTCATAAACTGAAATCGTGACTGAACCTAACAATTTTTTTACAACCATAATCAAATATTATTTCTATATTTTCAGTCTTAGACTGAAAAAAATTCAAATTTTGAAAAAAAAATATAGTTAGAATTTTTCGCATTACCTAACTTCTCACGGAACACTTCTGTGGCGAAGATTAGCCAGAAAAAATATTTCACAAAACAGAATATTTTCCAGAATAGAAATTGAAAAATATAAACTCCTGTCTACATTTTTTCAAAAACTACATCTCACGATTTGATATCCACAAACTTTATTTGAAAAAATATATCACATGATTCGCTAACACAGTAGCTTCTTCAATAGTGATTTGGATACTACAAGTTGTTTCTTATGCTAATATTTATATACTACAGGTAACTACAATTGAGACTACCTTCATCAAATGACCTAAACCTCTACAATTTTTATATACCTGAGGTACCTCCTCAATTATGATTACCTGAAGCATATTACATCACTTCCACATCAATAATAATACTTCATCGGTTTTTTTAAGAAAACAAGTTCAATAATGGTGATCTATTCAAATCCAGTTGGTCATTCATTAGAATTTTTGAATTTTTAAGTTTAATAATTTCCCTTGCTATCAAATGATTCAGTTTCAAACCTTTACTTTCTATGTGTGAAATTTCGAACTATTCGTTGAAGATATGATTTTTTTTCTATAAGATGATTTGAATATGTTGAACTAGTTTTCTTATTTACATAGCTCATATGATATTCCTGGATTCGATACCTAAATGTACTGCCACTTTGACCAATATATATCTTGTGATACGTTCCGCATTTCAATTAACATACTCCTGATTCTTAATGTCATGTGTTTCTGTAGCTCCATGTTGAGGTATATATTTGACGATAGAGGAGCGTTGTCAAGAACTAATTCACTATTCACATCCTTATTTGAGATCAATGCGTTTTCAAACCATTCCTCGGAAATATTAGCGATAGTCAACATTGCAGTCCTCAGTTTTTTCCACATAATTTCAGATAATTCGGAACCTATCCTTTACTTCCTTCGCAATGCACAATGATTAGTCGCGATCCTTTGTTTGCAGGCATGTTAGGCGTACGCATTCTCGAACCATCTGTCTAACCTTTCGTAACTGTGTCGTGAGTGTCATTCCAAGTTTGGTCCAAATAGAAAATTTGGCATTGTTCTTGTCTATTATTAGTTATTTGTTTCAAGTATTTGTTACGCAATTCCACTATTATTCTGCTTTCGATAACTGCTAGTAGAAGCGGCCCGATTGAGCCAGACAGACAGCCGGAGCGAGACAGACAGCCAGGCATCCAACTGGTACTCCACATCACCGCTCAGGCCTTCTTGGTACCCCACCTAACCCCTCGGCCCCCTTGTCACGTTCCAGTCACGTGATTTTAAATAAAAAAAGTTTATAGTTATGGGATTCGAACCTGGGTCGTCCGCGCCGTAGACATTGTCCTTAGCCTCTACACCATCGTAAGATATTGAAGTTAACTGCGAATGTTGGGTATTTATAGCGTTAGTTTTGTCGGGACCGAAATTCATTCATTATACTTGACAGCATTTTTATTTTTGATTTCCGTAGAATGTAATCGTCATTATCATATTGAAGATAGGAAAATATACTTAGATTTGGGAAATAATTAATATTTCATGTAAAGATGTGTATGTGTGTGTGAGAGCGAGAGGCGCGTGTGACGTAATCGATGCAAAGAGAGATGGAGATTGAGGTTTTACCGGTTGCTAGTGCAAGCAGGTGTTGCCAGTTGTACAATAAATCAATGTTTATGGAGTAATGTAGCGTTGCCGGTTTGAAAATTAAGTTATAGAACACACAGAGTCATCTATGAGTCACTAGCTGAACTATCTATTGGTTGAAGAAGGACACTGTAAACACTAGACTCATAAGACGGCATCTGTCAAATGTGAATACATGCCAGCATGGCAGGTTCGGCGTTGCCTGTACAATAAATCAATGTTTATGGAGTAATGTAGCATTGCCGGTTTTGGAATTAATCGTGAACTACTCGACGAAAATTGGAAGCGCGAAAATGATATATTTTATAATAATGAATCAGATTTAAGAAAAAATATGACAACCTGTGATCCGTCATTGTATACGGGGTGTTTCAAAATACATCATTGAAAACAAACATGACGTCGAAGTGTACAGGGTGCGTCAAAATATACCATTTAAGAAAAAACATGTCGGTTCAACAGAAGTCTAGCATTCCAACATGCCAAAAGGGCACTACGTCTCGTATCTTTGTTAACCAAGTTAGTATCATCAGGAGAAAGAGGAGATTCAAAAGTGTCGAGAGGTTAAGCGTTGTGGACTCAACGTGAGGGTAATGGGAGAGCGAAGTATTCGACAATGACATTTCAAAATACGTGGTTTTTCGTGCGTTTTCGATCGTTTTTCGTGCGTTTACGATCGTTTTTCGTGCGTTTTCGACCGTTTTACGTGCGTTTACGGTCGTTTTTCGTGCGCTTTCGATCGTTTTTCGTGCGCTTTCGAACGTTTTGCATACGTTTTCTATTTTTTGTTGAGGGTATCATAAGGCGGTGAGGTTAGATGAAAAAGAAGAAATGATTTGGTAATATATCACAAAGCCATTTGTATAAAATATCTACGTTTCGGAGACTGCAATTGTAGTTGGTTCGCTTGCGAATGTGATGCATACAGGGTGAGGCACCTTCGTTGTTGTCGAATGTGGGAACCATCCATGTTGTATTGTCATAGCCCTCCAAATTCACAACGCGTGTCGGTATATTCAACTCGTGAAATTTTTCAGTTAGAAAGTCATATTTTTGATGTCCTCGCACATAAATGACATCGACACCTTGTAGATTCTCCATGAGGATGGCATCCAATTGATTATATTCCACAAAGCCAGAGGAATACCTCAATCCGTGAATGTTTCGCTCCAAGTAACAGGCGGTACGACGATCTTCTTTACTCAAACTGGAAAATGGTGTGTTTGGCAGCAGTAAAAAGTTACTACACTGAATTCCAATCCTAATGGCTATTTCTTTAGGATGGAATTTTTGCTCGACGGTGAAGCCTTGAATATCTACAACAGCTACTCTCATGTTGACTCTTCGATTGATACTAAAGCAAAATCACATGTTCAGTTCCATTTTTTAATGATTTCGCTGAGTGGGAGGTGTTCTATGACAGTGTCGTGCACAATTATGCAATAGGCTCTAGTATTTTGAGGAAATCCTTCGGATGCTTCGATTTCAAGTTTTACATCAACACTGGAACTTTTGATGCTCTCATCCCTTCTGGAACAATTGATGACAAAGAGAGCTTTGTCCGTGAAGACGGTGGAAGTGAGAAGAGGATTATGTTGATTGGTTATTTTGTAGCTGAGACCAAATTGTGAGTAGTTGAAATAAGCTTGCGAAAAATTCCCCTTTGCAAAATTCAAATGCATATTTTCCTTGGGGTAATTCTCACCGTTAAGAGTGAGCGTTATATTGGTAATATTCAAATGATTGAATATTGTTGGATCATTGTTGACTTTAGTGTAGTCACGATTTTTTTGGAAACATACAATTACATAGCGAGGACTTTCGAGGAACGAAAAAGTCTTGACGGCCCATATTTCATTTTTTGCACCTTGTGTGAGAGCTGGCAGCATATGAAGTTCCCATTTTCTGAACGGTATGAGAATAGGAGTGTCTGCTTGGATAGCTTTCAAAAGTTGCAATTTAATTTGATCATGCGGAAAGAGTCGTTTAACTTTCAGTTCGATATTTTCAATTTCCAATTTAACTTCCGTTTTCGGTGTTAGTGCAGCAGGAGTCTCTTCTATTTTGAAACAGTTGCTATCATCTTCAGCTCGTACTAATCGAATGGTATGTTTACCGTAGGAAACACACTGATAATCGTTGAAGATATTCAAAAAATGCTTGATGGGTATGAGCATGTTGAATGTTAGATGAGTTGTGTTGATGACGCCTGTATTGTTGGGAAAAGTCCAACCGGAGGTGGCCAAGTGTTTGATATCTTCGTCGGTGTAGTTGAGAAAGCCTCTAACAGTACTAACAATTCCAAGTTCACGAACTGCTTCCAATTCCTTACCACTCTGCTCATAACTAGCAGATTGAAACATGAAAGCACCAGCATTGTTTACGAATGACACCTTACCGTCCCCTTTAGTCTTCTCAACTTTTCCACTAATGAACAGCAGACTATCGTACAAAGCATCGTAGGCATCAGATTGATTGATGTTAATTTCAATAACATCGTTGTTGCGAAAAGATTTGACATATGGATAGTAGGTCCGCCATTCTATCTTTTGTATGGACTCATCGATTTGCGGTTTTCGGAAAATGTTGAACACTTGATTGGACAACATGATAACCACGAGATTCCAGAAACAATTTATTTTCCGTTGTCAATAGTTGTCGACTAGTGAAGGTCTTGGTGAAGACTGACTTGGGGTATGGAGGTGTATTATTTTTATAGATAGTCAGCACCATACTTCCGCTTCAATTCCAAACGAATTATTATTTCTTCGTTTCGGAAATCAATGAGCCTAGAATGTTGGTCGAGCACTCGCAGCGTGATATTGTTTATTTCGTCTCTATGTGCAATAGGTAGGTAAATGGGGTGATTAGGTATTTCGTCAATTGCATACCCCGGATCAACACCAACAGCAAATTCGTATATCGTATGAGTCGGTGTGTCGTTGTAGAAGGCTCCAAACGTAATGTTGCTATCTATGTGTATGGTGCGTACTTTAATGATATCCACAGGTAGATCGGATTCGTGATGTAAGTTTGGTTTGAGAACAGTAGATGAAAACCCCAGTATGTGAGCCAAGCTATTTGCAGGTCGGAAATCAATCGAGTGCTTCAGACAGAATATTTCACTTTTCAGCGTATTATTATTCGGTTTCAGATAGAAAAAATCCTCAGGGTTTTCCTTGAACGTTTTAGGCGTGATGTATTTGTTTATTAATTCTTCAATGTCACCAATTTCGTAAGATCCAACAGGTATATCGATGGTTTTCTGTTTAGTTTTGTCAGCGTTTTCATAGTAGTAGAATTTCGTACCTTCTTCAATGTTGGGTATACTGTTGTACGAATGGAAACTGAGCAAAGCCAAAGTATATTCAGAATCAGAATCTAATCGAACGGGTGGATTGAAATCGATGGAGAGCGTCGAAGAACGACTCGTTAGCGTTAATATCATAGACATGACTGATATAATGTCAGTATGACATCTCCTTAAATAATGATTGAAACAATAACAACAACATTTTGCATAAAAATCATTTATTTCTACAATAATAACATTCTATTTGCGAACTCACAGGACCATAATACATTGCTTTTTGTAGCGATGACGCAGCTGATGTAGGTGGTGGTACCTCATGTCGGTAATGGATGAAACATGGTAAACGAATCTGCAAAGCGAATCGATGTTGGTAGTCCTTTGGTAATCTATGCCAAACATCCAATAATTCCCAAGGTTTAGCATTCTCAATCAAATAGTCGATCGATAAAGTTTTCAATTCAGCATCGGTTAAATCTCGCAAAGATTTATCTCCAACCATTTTTGCAGACATTATGGAGCAGAAACTGTAGGCACAGATGTCCGCAATTACTCTGGTCAAAATTTTGATACTGATCATTGTTATATGTAATCGTTATACTCCCTCCAAAATATCTGACCAATTCCATTGGAGGTTTGAGATTACCGAAACTATCAAAATATTGTACAGCATTGCCGTTTTTAATGTAAGCTACCCAATGAGTGCCTTTATTCAATCGAGAATCCAAGTTCAATACAGCACATTCTCGCAGTCGAGGACCACGAGTTGGCAACGTGTCGCGCATAAAGACTCCACGAAAATGTGGAATTCTCATTTGACGGGCACATTTTTGAATTTCCGAATCGTATAATGCTCTATGGGGTAGCTTCAGTAGGAGTTTTTTTTGCTTTTTCAAGTAAAGACCTCGCCCTTTGCGTTGCTGTTGTTTCTTTAGGAACAGACCAAATCCTCGAGGTGTTTTGCGTAGGTACAAACCGGAACCTAAATGTTCCATAGCTTTATTGTGACGTTGATCTTCTTCAAGTTTCTTTTTGGCATTTTTAGCATCTATTACGGTTTTTGCGATAGCGCCTGCTCCACCTGCCAACGAACCCAAAGCTGAAAGGGCAGCGAATATAGGGATGAGGGGAAGAATTCCTCCAGATTTTGCTTCGAATGGTATTATCCTAGGTATCCGTATGTTTTTACGTCCTCCAGCTTGACTCAATGCCATTTTAGCAGCTCGCAAAGCCGAAGCACTGGATTTCTTAATATTGGTAGGATGTGGCTTCCAATTTTTAGTAATTTTTTTAAGCATATTACGTCGAAAGGACAACCCCATGCCGAGCTTACGTTTCGCTTTCATTGTTGTAGTTACGAGCCAAGCTGCAGCTTTTTCACCAAATCTAGCGTCTTTCGATTTAACGCGTTCCCAAGCTCTATTTTCCAACACTTGATCTGCTTTATGACGGTCTTCTAATGAGTCGCTTTGAGAGTACGCGATATCGTGATCTTTACAATATTCGTCCAAAGGATTTACACCGGTGTCACCGCGTTCCAATCTCTTTTTCAATTTGGTGCCTGGTCCGCAAAACTGATAACCAGGTAGATGTAATTCGAACGGGAGCTTATTGATAATCGAATTGACGACACCTGCACCGGAGTAAGTCAACATTGAGAATGATTGGGTGATGACTGTGATGTTTTTATTTATAAGCGTAGCGCACTCATTATCCAGCATCACATCATGAAAGTCGTTCAACAAGACAAGACATTACCTATTGAAAATTTAGACTTTTTGAATGAAGCCAACAATAGGAGTGTAGTTGGGAAGCATGGTATATTATTACCCTATTCGTTTCGTGCAATAATTTGTGGGCCGAGTGGTTGTGGAAAGACAAACGCTATCTTAACATTGCTATTCCACCCGAATGGCGCCAAATTTGAAAATATCTACGTATATTCAAAATCATTGTATCAACCTAAATATCAAGTGGTTCAAGAAATTTTCAGTAAAGTCAAGGGGTTGGGATATTATCCGTTCAGGGAAAATGAGGATATCATAAGCCCTCACGAAGCCAAATCAAATTCCATATTCATTTTCGATGATGTAGCATGTGATGGCCAACAGAAAATTCGCGAATATTATTCTGTATGTAGGCATAAGAACATTGACGCCGCCTATCTTTGTCAGACATATTCAAAAATCCCCAAACAATTGATACGAGACAATTGCAATATGATTGTACTTTTCAAACAGGATGAAATAAATTTGAAACATGTATTCGATGAACACGTCTCTCCCGACATGTCTTTCGATGAATTCAAGAGAATGTGTGCCGAATGTTGGCAACATCGATATGGAACCGTTGTAATAATGAAAGATTTCGATAAGAATGGTGGACGTTATCGTCAAGGATTCGACAAATATATAAGTATACACAGTGCGTGATGTAGTATCATTCACCATCATGAAACCGTTGAGCAAAGAAGTTGATGTTATTCGAAAGAATAAAATCAACGAAATTGCACGCATCATTCGAAAAAAATATTTGGCTCTGAAATTGGGCAAATCCGAAGAAGATGAGTCATTGCAAAGATTTTTCAAACCTCTGTCTATTCCATTGAGGAAAATAGCTAATAAAACAGCAACACAGTCAGCTAGTACCCCATTGAAAACTGAGGCAAAAACCGAAGTCAAACAAGAGACTATATGATGGGGTATCTTCAAAATGGTTCCTAGGCCAAAAGGAAATCGATTTTGACAAGCGTAGCGGATACATAAAACTGGCTGCTCATCACTGGAAAGGAACACCCGGTATATATGAACTGTTATTTCTCGACATGCCTGAAAATTATAACACTGAGGATTTGAATGTATACAAAAAGATTTTGAATTTATCGAGCGCTCACAAGAATTCGGCTGGGCATCTAAAAGGCACACAGAGATACAAGTACACCAACATAATCAAACCGTTGTTTCCTACAGCAGGAAATCGTCGTAAAACTGGTACTGGGTTTTTTCAACCTAAAACACTTCTTACTACTACTACTGCGATGACATCATGTCTACCCAAAACGTCACTTCTTGCAATGACATTCAATACGAAACCCATTGAATACATTTATTGGGACGATCCCAACGAGCTATGCGAACGTCTCAAATTATTGCTAGCCTCTCGAGATGCAGGAAATACTTCGCACAACAATGAAATCATTGCCATTTTGAATGAACTCAAAGAGGCAAAAATAATTCTATAAGATACACTACGTTCCCCAATACATTATCATTTTCAAAATGGTTATCGATAAGTTTGGACGTAGCGACAGCAACAGAAAGCGAAAATTGCCAACGCCCTCTGGAGGATGTTTGTTGCATTATACCTCAGATGGTAATATTCATTGTGGTGTTGTGAAATTGTGTCATGTGAAGAGCCCCACCACTGATTACGATATTGCTAATAAAAAGTATGTGGATGGAACCGATAATGAACTTGCTTCATTTATATATCAACTAGCTAAGAAACACGAAAAACAAATGAACCAAGTAAATGAAAAACTAACCAAATTTCAAGGTGACATCTCCAAACAAATTACCGAAATAAATTCTACTATCAAGGAAATCAAAAAGATACAAAATAAAGTTCAAGCAAAACCATAATAAAAGAGCGGGGTTCACACATCTTCCCCATCAGTCGTCATGACTTCCAAAGACAAGATTCAACTTGTCAACGAACTACATAAACCAATTAGAAAAAATTATCCTCGACGCCGTACAGTTATCAAAGGAATAGATGACTTATGGCAGATGGACTTGGCTGAGATGAGATCGTTCGCTCACCAAAATCGAAATTTCAAACTGATTCTAGTCGTCATAGATTGTTTTTCGAAATTTGTGTGGACTCGACCACTGAAATCAAAAACGGGAGAGGAAATTACGAAAATGTTTGCAGATATCTTGACACATACGAAACGTTGTCCAAAAAATTTACAAACCGATCAAGGTAAAGAATTTTACAACAATAAGTTTCAAACTTTGATGAAAAAACATGGAATAAATCACTACAATACGTAAAGTATCACGAAGGCTTCTATGGCTGAACGTATCATTAGAACGTTAAAAGAAAGACTTTTCAAATATTTTAGTCTGAATGGCACCTACAAATGGTTGAATGTCTTGCCTGAAATCACAAAATCCTACAATGATACGCTACACTCGAAGACGGGCGTATAGCCTTTTTCAAAAACGTGTTTCGCCTTACTAATTCGTACAACATCACCGACTTTGAATTTTCTTGGTCCCGCTATTTTCACATGGGTGTATGTTGATTTGAGAATTTGTTTTTCGTTAGTTTTGGTAATTTTCGAAGGTTGTATGCCCGTCTTCGAGTGTAGCGTATCATTGTAGGATTTTGTGATTTCAGGCAAGACATTCAACCATTTGTAGGTGCCATTCAGACTAAAATATTTGAAAAGTCTTTCTTTTAACGTTCTAATGATACGTTCAGCCATAGAAGCCTTCGTGATACTGTACGTATTGTAGTGATTTATTCCATGTTTTTTCATCAAAGTTTGAAACTTATTGTTGTAAAATTCTTTACCTTGATCGGTTTGTAAATTTTTTGGACAACGTTTCGTATGTGTCAAGATATCTGCAAACATTTTCGTAATTTCCTCTCCCGTTTTTGATTTCAGTGGTCGAGTCCACACAAATTTCGAAAAACAATCTATGACGACTAGAATCAGTTTGAAATTTCGATTTTGGTGAGCGAACGATCTCATCTCAGCCAAGTCCATCTGCCATAAGTCATCTATTCCTTTGATAACTGTACGGCGTCGAGGATAATTTTTTCTAATTGGTTTATGTAGTTCGTTGACAAGTTGAATCTTGTCTTTGGAAGTCATGACGACTGATGGGGAAGATGTGTGAACCCCGCTCTTTTATTATGGTTTTGCTTGAACTTTATTTTGTATCTTTTTGATTTCCTTGATAGTAGAATTTATTTCGGTAATTTGTTTGGAGATGTCACCTTGAAATTTGGTTAGTTTTTCATTTACTTGGTTCATTTGTTTTTCGTGTTTCTTAGCTAGTTGATATATAAATGAAGCAAGTTCATTATCGGTTCCATCCACATACTTTTTATTAGCAATATCGTAATCAGTGGTGGGTCTCTTCACATGACACAATTTCACAACACCACAATGAATATTACCATCTGAGGTATAATGCAACAAACATCCTCCAGAGGGCGTTGGCAATTTTCGCTTTCTGTTGCTGTCGCTACGTCCAAACTTATCGATAACCATTTTGAAAATGATAATGTATTGGGGAACGTAGTGTATCTTATAGAATTATTTTTGCCTCTTTGAGTTCATTCAAAATGGCAATGATTTCATTGTTGTGCGAAGTATTTCCTGCATCTCGAGAGGCTAGCAATAATTTGAGACGTTCGCATAGCTCGTTGGGATCGTCCCAATAAATGTATTCAATGGGTTTCGTATTGAATGTCATTGCAAGAAGTGACGTTTTGGGTAGACATGATGTCATCGCAGTAGTAGTAGTAAGAAGTGTTTTAGGTTGAAAAAACCCAGTACCAGTTTTACGACGATTTCCTGCTGTAGGAAACAACGGTTTGATTATGTTGGTGTACTTGTATCTCTGTGTGCCTTTTAGATGCCCAGCCGAATTCTTGTGAGCGCTCGATAAATTCAAAATCTTTCAGTATACATTCAAATCCTCAGTGTTATAATTTTCAGGCATGTCGAGAAATAACAGTTCATATATACCGGGTGTTCCTTTCCAGTGATACCCAGCCAATTTTATGTATCCGCTACGCTTGTCAAAATCGATTTCCTTTTGGCCTAGGAACCATTTTGAAGATACCCCATCATATATGGGACCGTATACTTTGTCGATTTCCTTGTCATTTCCCCAATGTTTTTTAATGTACGGTTGAGACATTATCGGATATTGATCGATATATTCTTCTAAAACTTGATCATTTATGCCTGACGCAACGTTGTCGTCTTGTTCGTCTTCTGTATACCCACTAAAGACGTTTTCATCATCATCGTCATCCTCATCTGTACCTGCAACATGTACGAGGGATTGGAATGGAGTCGTTTCAGGCTCTTCCACTGTCTCTTGTTTGACTTCGGTTTTTGCCTCAATTTTCAATGGGGTACTAGCTGACTGTGTTGCTGTTTTATTAGCTATTTTCCTCAATGGAATAGACAGAGGTTTGAAAAATCTTTGCAATGACTCATCTTCTTCGGATTTGCCCAATTTCAGAGCCAAATATTTTTTTCGAATGATGCGTGCAATTTCGTTGATTTTATTCTTTCGAATAACATCAACTTCTTTGCTCAACGGTTTCATGATGGTGAATGATACTACATCACGCACTGTGTATACTTATATATTTGTCGAATCCTTGACGATAACGTCCACCATTCTTATCGAAATCTTTCATTATTACAACGGTTCCATATCGATGTTGCCAACATTCGGCACACATTCTCTTGAATTCATCGAAAGACATGTCGGGAGAGACGTGTTCATCGAATACATGTTTCAAATTTATTTCATCCTGTTTGAAAAGTACAATCATATTGCAATTGTCTCGTATCAATTGTTTGGGGATTTTTGAATATGTCTGACAAAGATAGGCGGCGTCAATGTTCTTATGCCTACATACAGAATAATATTCGCGAATTTTCTGTTGGCCATCACATGCTACATCATCGAAAATGAATATGGAATTTGATTTGGCTTCGTGAGGGCTTATGATATCCTCATTTTCCCTGAACGGATAATATCCCAACCCCTTGACTTTACTGAAAATTTCTTGAACCACTTGATATTTAGGTTGATACAATGATTTTGAATATACGTAGATATTTTCAAATTTGGCGCCATTCGGGTGGAATAGCAATGTTAAGATAGCGTTTGTCTTTCCACAACCACTCGGCCCACAAATTATTGCACGAAACGAATAGGGTAATAATATACCATGCTTCCCAACTACACTCCTATTGTTGGCTTCATTCAAAAAGTCTAAATTTTCAATAGGTAATGTCTTGTCTTGTTGAACGACTTTCATGATGTGATGCTGGATAATGAGTGCGCTACGCTTATAAATAAAAACATCACAGTCATCACCCAATCATTCTCAATGTTGACTTACTCCGGTGCAGGTGTCGTCAATTCGATTATCAATAAGCTCCCGTTCGAATTACATCTACCTGGTTATCAGTTTTGCGGACCAGGCACCAAATTGAAAAAGAGATTGGAACGCGGTGACACCGGTGTAAATCCTTTGGACGAATATTGTAAAGATCACGATATCGCGTACTCTCAAAGCGACTCATTAGAAGACCGTCATAAAGCAGATCAAGTGTTGGAAAATAGAGCTTGGGAACGCGTTAAATCGAAAGACGCTAGATTTGGTGAAAAAGCTGCAGCTTGGCTCGTAACTACAACAATGAAAGCGAAACGTAAGCTCGGCATGGGGTTGTCCTTTCGACGTAATATGCTTAAAAAAATTACTAAAAATTGGAAGCCACATCCTACCAATATTAAGAAATCTAGTGCTTCGGCTTTGCGAGCTGCTAAAATGGCATTGAGTCAAGCTGGAGGACGTAAAAACATACGGATACCTAGGATAATACCATTCGAAGCAAAATCTGGAGGAATTCTTCCCCTCATCCCTATATTCGCTGCCCTTTCAGCTTTGGGTTCGTTGGCAGGTGGAGCAGGCGCTATCGCAAAAACCGTAATAGATGCTAAAAATGCCAAAAAGAAACTTGAAGAAGATCAACGTCACAATAAAGCTATGGAACATTTAGGTTCCGGTTTGTACCTACGCAAAACACCTCGAGGATTTGGTCTGTTCCTAAAGAAACAACAGCAACGCAAAGGGCGAGGTCTTTACTTGAAAAAGCAAAAAAACTCCTACTGAAGCTACCCCATAGAGCATTATACGATTCGGAAATTCAAAAATGTGCCCGTCAAATGAGAATTCCACATTTTCGTGGAGTCTTTATGCGCGACACGTTGCCAACTCGTGGTCCTCGACTGCGAGAATGTGCTGTATTGAACTTGGATTCTCGATTGAATAAAGGCACTCATTGGGTAGCTTACATTAAAAACGGCAATGCTGTACAATACTTTGATAGTTTCGGTAATCTCAAACCTCCAATGGAATTGGTCAGATATTTTGGAGGGAGTATAACGATTACATATAACAATGATCAGTATCAAAATTTTGACCAGAGTAATTGCGGACATCTGTGCCTACAGTTTCTGCTCCATAATGTCTGCAAAAATGGTTGGAGATAAATCTTTGCGAGATTTAACCGATGCTGAATTGAAAACTTTATCGATCGACTATTTGATTGAGAATGCTAAACCTTGGGAATTATTGGATGTTTGGCATAGATTACCAAAGGACTACCAACATCGATTCGCTTTGCAGATTCGTTTACCATGTTTCATCCATTACCGACATGAGGTACCACCACCTACATCAGCTGCGTCATCGCTACAAAAAGCAATGTATTATGGTCCTGTGAGTTCGCAAATAGAATGTTATTATTGTAGAAATAAATGATTTTTATGCAAAATGTTGTTGTTATTGTTTCAATCATTATTTAAGGAGATGTCATACTGACATTATATCAGTCATGTCTATGATATTAACGCTAACGAGTCGTTCTTCGACGCTCTCCATCGATTTCAATCCACCCGTTCGATTAGATTCTGATTCTGAATATACTTTGGCTTTGCTCAGTTTCCATTCGTACAACAGTATACCCAACATTGAAGAAGGTACGAAATTCTACTACTATGAAAACGCTGACAAAACTAAACAGAAAACCATCGATATACCTGTTGGATCTTACGAAATTGGTGACATTGAAGAATTAATAAACAAATACATCACGCCTAAAACGTTCAAGGAAAACCCTGAGGATTTTTTCTATCTGAAACCGAATAATAATACGCTGAAAAGTGAAATATTCTGTCTGAAGCACTCGATTGATTTCCGACCTGCAAATAGCTTGGCTCACATACTGGGGTTTTCATCTACTGTTCTCAAACCAAACTTACATCACGAATCCGATCTACCTGTGGATATCATTAAAGTACGCACCATACACATAGATAGCAACATTACGTTTGGAGCCTTCTACAACGACACACCGACTCATACGATATACGAATTTGCTGTTGGTGTTGATCGGGGTATGCAATTGACGAAATACCTAATCACCCCATTTACCTACCTATTGCACATAGAGACGAAATAAACAATATCACGCTGCGAGTGCTCGACCAACATTCTAGGCTCATTGATTTCCGAAACGAAGAAATAATAATTCGTTTGGAATTGAAGCGGAAGTATGGTGCTGACTATCTATAAAAATAATACACCTCCATACCCCAAGTCAGTCTTCACCAAGACCTTCACTAGTCGACAACTATTGACAACGGAAAATAAATTGTTTCTGGAATCTCGTGGTTATCATGTTGTCCAATCAAGTGTTCAACATTTTCCGAAAACCGCAAATCGATGAGTCCATACAAAAGATAGAATGGCGGACCTACTATCCATATGTCAAATCTTTTCGCAACAACGATGTTATTGAAATTAACATCAATCAATCTGATGCCTACGATGCTTTGTACGATAGTCTGCTGTTCATTAGTGGAAAAGTTGAGAAGACTAAAGGGGACGGTAAGGTGTCATTCGTAAACAATGCTGGTGCTTTCATGTTTCAATCTGCTAGTTATGAGCAGAGTGGTAAGGAATTGGAAGCAGTTCGTGAACTTGGAATTGTTAGTACTGTTAGAGGCTTTCTCAACTACACCGACGAAGATATCAAACACTTGGCCACCTCCGGTTGGACTTTTCCCAACAATACAGGCGTCATCAACACAACTCATCTAACATTCAACATGCTCATACCCATCAAGCATTTTTTGAATATCTTCAACGATTATCAGTGTGTTTCCTACGGTAAACATACCATTCGATTAGTACGAGCTGAAGATGATAGCAACTGTTTCAAAATAGAAGAGACTCCTGCTGCACTAACACCGAAAACGGAAGTTAAATTGGAAATTGAAAATATCGAACTGAAAGTTAAACGACTCTTTCCGCATGATCAAATTAAATTGCAACTTTTGAAAGCTATCCAAGCAGACACTCCTATTCTCATACCGTTCAGAAAATGGGAACTTCATATGCTGCCAGCTCTCACACAAGGTGCAAAAAATGAAATATGGGCCGTCAAGACTTTTTCGTTCCTCGAAAGTCCTCGCTATGTAATTGTATGTTTCCAAAAAAATCGTGACTACACTAAAGTCAACAATGATCCAACAATATTCAATCATTTGAATATTACCAATATAACGCTCACTCTTAACGGTGAGAATTACCCCAAGGAAAATATGCATTTGAATTTTGCAAAGGGGAATTTTTCGCAAGCTTATTTCAACTACTCACAATTTGGTCTCAGCTACAAAATAACCAATCAACATAATCCTCTTCTCACTTCCACCGTCTTCACGGACAAAGCTCTCTTTGTCATCAATTGTTCCAGAAGGGATGAGAGCATCAAAAGTTCCAGTGTTGATGTAAAACTTGAAATCGAAGCATCCGAAGGATTTCCTCAAAATACTAGAGCCTATTGCATAATTGTGCACGACACTGTCATAGAACACCTCCCACTCAGCGAAATCATTAAAAAATGGAACTGAACATGTGATTTTGCTTTAGTATCAATCGAAGAGTCAACATGAGAGTAGCTGTTGTAGATATTCAAGGCTTCACCGTCGAGCAAAAATTCCATCCTAAAGAAATAGCCATTAGGATTGGAATTCAGTGTAGTAACTTTTTACTGCTGCCAAACACACCATTTTCCAGTTTGAGTAAAGAAGATCGTCGTACCGCCTGTTACTTGGAGCGAAACATTCACGGATTGAGGTATTCCTCTGGCTTTGTGGAATATAATCAATTGGATGCCATCCTCATGGAGAATCTACAAGGTGTCGATGTCATTTATGTGCGAGGACATCAAAAATATGACTTTCTAACTGAAAAATTTCACGAGTTGAATATACCGACACGCGTTGTGAATTTGGAGGGCTATGACAATACAACATGGATGGTTCCCACATTCGACAACAACGAAGGTGCCTCACCCTGTATGCATCACATTCGCAAGCGAACCAACTACAATTGCAGTCTCCGAAACGTAGATATTTTATACAAATGGCTTTGTGATATATTACCAAATCATTTCTTCTTTTTCATCTAACCTCACCGCCTTATGATACCCTCAACAAAAAATAGAAAACGTATGCAAAACGTTCGAAAGCGCACGTAAAACGATCGAAAGCGCACGAAAAACGACCGTAAACGCACGTAAAACGGTCGAAAACGCACGAAAAACGATCGTAAACGCACGAAAAACGATCGAAAACGCACGAAAAACCACGTATTTTGAAATGTCATTGTCGAATACTTCGCTCTCCCATTACCCTCACGTTGAGTCCACAACGCTTAACCTCTCGACACTTTTGAATCTCCTCTTTCTCCTGATGATACTAACTTGGTTAACAAAGATACGAGACGTAGTGCCCTTTTGGCATGTTGGAATGCTAGACTTCTGTTGAACCGACATGTTTTTTCTTAAATGGTATATTTTGACGCACCCTGTACACTTCGACGTCATGTTTGTTTTCAATGATGTATTTTGAAACACCCCGTATACAATGACGGATCACAGGTTGTCATATTTTTTCTTAAATCTGATTCATTATTATAAAATATATCATTTTCGCGCTTCCAATTTTCGTCGAGTAGTTCACGATTAATTCCAAAACCGGCAATGCTACATTACTCCATAAACATTGATTTATTGTACAGGCAACGCCGAACCTGCCATGCTGGCATGTATTCACATTTGACAGATGCCGTCTTATGAGTCTAGTGTTTACAGTGTCCTTCTTCAACCAATAGATAGTTCAGCTAGTGACTCATAGATGACTCTGTGTGTTCTATAACTTAATTTTCAAACCGGCAACGCTACATTACTCCATAAACATTGATTTATTGTACAACTGGCAACACCTGCTTGCACTAGCAACCGGTAAAACCTCAATCTCCATCTCTCTTTGCATCGATTACGTCACACGCGCCTCTCGCTCTCACACACACATACACATCTTTACATGAAATATTAATTATTTCCCAAATCTAAGTATATTTTCCTATCTTCAATATGATAATGACGATTACATTCTACGGAAATCAAAAATAAAAATGCTGTCAAGTATAATGAATGAATTTCGGTCCCGACAAAACTAACGCTATAAATACCCAACATTCGCAGTTAACTTCAATATCTTACGATGGTGTAGAGGCTAAGGACAATGTCTACGGCGCGGACGACCCAGGTTCGAATCCCATAACTATAAACTTTTTTTATTTAAAATCACGTGACTGGAACGTGACAAGGGGGCCGAGGGGTTAGGTGGGGTACCAAGAAGGCCTGAGCGGTGATGTGGAGTACCAGTTGGATGCCTGGCTGTCTGTCTCGCTCCGGCTGTCTGTCTGGCTCAATCGGGGCCGCTTCTACTACTACTGCTTGACGTTTGTTTATTATTTCAAATTTAAATCCTAGTTTCTTCATCCAGTTCTGAAGAGTTTTGTCACAGCAGCTCACGTTATGGCCGGAAGTATTCAATTTCTTCCTTATGATTTCAGTAGTAGGAATCTCATTGCTTTTGTAACAGTCATATATTGTTTTTTTCAATGATTTTATTAGATGAACATTAAAGGTTTTGGTAATCCTGAATCACATCGCATCTTGCGTTGTTTCCCTCGTTATATATATTGTTATATATATATATATATATATATATATATATATATATATATATATATATATATATATATATATATATATATATATATATATATATATTGAAACATACTCTCTGTGTTTCAATATTCGAATTCATCCGAATCTTATTTACTGGTGTCTCTTTTTAGGATTGTTCACCGTCGCTATTGGAATCATTTCACTGAAAAAAGTCTGCGTTGTTATCACACTTGTTATCACTATCAGTACTCGTCCAAGGACGCAACATTTTCAACAGATAATAAAATGTCTAAGTAATTAAAACTGCTCCAATATCGAATTTCAACACTTAAATTGCGATCAGTTCCTGAACTGAATACGACGGCGATAACCATCTCCGCATTCCCCGATTTCTATCACCGTAACATAACTTCAAATTTAAGTTTATGACTCTTCAGCCAATCATTAAACTCGGTTAGTAAAAATTATCCAATAGGAACTGTCAAGTCTACAGTCCAACTGGACTAGTTCGCTACGGGTTCATTTCTATATATTGGTTTTTTGGCCTTTGAGAGTGCCGCCAACTTTAAGATTGCACAATATCGTTTACTTCTACTATACTCTAGGCATTGATGATGCTCATTTTTTCCAAATTTCTTCAATATTTTCCTTCTTTTCAGCTCATTACTATACGACGTCGTTGAGCGATTTTCGAAGAGTTTTTCTCTACGAATTCAAATTGAAACAAAGCGCTGCTGAAACAGCACGAAAAATCAACAGGCATTTGATGATGACGTTGTTTTGCGAAATTCCACTCCGGAGATTTCAGCCTCGAAGATGAGCTATAAATTGGTCGACTTTGTAGATCATATTATTTTACTATATAAACTTCAGAGATGGAAAAAGGAGTATTCCCCACCATTGGCTGCACAGCTTCCTCGATTCAAAAAGTCAGTACGTTTCTATCGACAATATTATTTCTACAAAACGAGCAGTTACGATTGGTGTCCCTCAAGGCTCGGTTTCGGGACCTATTCTTTTTATATTACACCTGATAATTTTCACTGTATGGTGGTCACTGGTGTGATCAGAGCAGAGCTCTATTGTGAGGAAATCGGGGAAATGTACCGAGAATTTCGTCAGCAACAGCAGCAGATACTGGTCAGCAGAAGAGGTCCGATACTGCACTTTGATAACTTTCTCACCGGTAGAACCTTCGCCAATCAGGACCAGGCAAAAACGAACTTCGTCGACTTCATCGACACACAATTTTTATGCTGACAGTATCAATCACTCTCGTCGTAGCATCGCCTTGTCACGGTAATGCGGGTCTCTGCCGTGATTGACTTTCTTTTCCTAGCTACTCGTGGGACCTTTATGGACAGAGTGAACTTAAAAATTATTTCTAACGCTGAGTCTATAGTGGAGATGGATGTCGAGATTACGACTCCAACTGACCTCCCTGTAAACTTAGATCAGAAGCGAGTCTACCGAGATGGATGTCGAGTTTACGACTCCAACTGATCTTCCTGTAGAATTTAATCCAGGAGCGAGTCTACAGAGGAGATGCATGTTGAGTTTAAGACTCCAACTGATCTTCCTGTAGAATGTAATCCAGGAGCGAGTCTACAGAGGAGATGGATGTCGAGTTTACGACTTCAACTGACTTCCCTGTAAATTTAGTTCAGGAGCGAGTCTCCAGAGGAGCTGGATGTCGAGTTTACGACTCCAACTGACCTCCCTGTAAATTTAGTTCAGGAGCGAGTCTCCAGAGGAGATGGATGTCGAGTTTACGACTCCAACTGACCTCCCTGTAAATTCAGTTCAGGAGCGAGTCTACAGAGGGGATGGATATCGAGTTTACGACTCCAACTCACCTCCCTGTAAATTTAGTTCAAGAGCGAGTCTACAGAGGAGATGGATATCGAGTTTACGACTCCAACTCACCTCCCTGTAAATTTAGTTCAGGAGCGAGTCTACAGAGGAGATGGATGTCAAGTTTACGACTCCAACGGACCTCTCTGTACATTTAGTTCAGGAGCGAGTCTACAGAGGAGATGGATGTCGAGTCTACGACTCCAACGGACCTCCCAGTAAATTTAGTTCAGGAGCAAGTCTACAGAGGAGATGGATGTCGAGTTTACGGCTCCAACTGACCTCCCTGTAAATTTAGTTCAAGAGCGAGTCTACAGAGATGGTGGATGTCGAGTTTATGACTCCAAATGACTCCAAATTTAGTCCAGGAGCGAGTCTACAGAGGAGATGGATGTCGAGTTTACGAATCCAACTGACCTCCAATTAAATTTAGTTCAGGAGCGAGTCTACAGAGGAGATGGATGTCGAGTTTACGACTCCAACTGACCTCACTGTGAATTTAGTTCAGGAGCGAGAGCTGCGGCGTATGCAGAATCTGTCTCAGGTGGGGGAACTAACCCCCCATGAGCAGGTTTAGCAAACGTTTGCGCTCAAGTGAGGTTTCACCAAAACCAGAGGCGTAAAAGCCCTGCACGGCTGAATCTAAGGCATAAAACGCAGTCGATTTCGCGTCGCTCAGAAGAATTCGGCCTGAACCCGTACAAAATTCAACTGACCCAGAAACTGAAGGAAAACATGAACTGACTAACCTGACTGAAGTGTGAACTGATCACCGAAATCGTGCGATTTGACCCCGTTATATAACTGCGGTAGCAGAAATTTGGTTGTCAGTTGATTGGTCAAACCAACAAGACTGACCTAAAAACTTGGCAAGTTGACTTGGGTGTCACACCAATAGGTGGTTCCACTTAAGTCTCGCTTGCGTTTACGCAGTTATTTTTATTAAGGGCTTTTCTTGGTTATTCACATTTTGTCTTCAATCGAGGACCGCCTGCCCGTTACTGACGATGCAGAACAGGCTGAAACAGGTGCCTACTGGTGGCTTTTAAATTGAAATCGATATGGGAATGATCACAATAGTTCTTATCTACTCATCCTTTATGAAAATTGGAAATGAAACTTTTTTTTTTCACCACTTTTATTTGTATCTGTCGTTACTGCACTTGCCTTAAAGGACATTTTCAAACTGACACAATATTATTTTTGTATAATTTCATTGTATTAGTTTGAAAAAAACGTTAGTTACAAATAAAAGTATTGAAAAAACATAGAAAGTTTCGTTTCCCATTTTCATGATGATCCCCTACCAGGTAGTAAAGGCTACATCCATCAATGTACTAAATATATTCAATAATGGAAATAATTATAGGTCTTATTCAATACAGTTCTAATTAGTTTTTCATGTTTTATATTCGATACATTTTTATGAAAAATCTGCCTTGAACTGAACGATCCTGATTTCGTAACATATCACAAATCGAAGTCATTTATAGCAAACTTTGGTATGATTGTCATTTTTTAATATCCTTTGAATCACGTTAATACAAACTGTGCTTGAACTGAATAACCTTTAACTCTGCAACGGATCATAGAATTATTTAATGTAAACTGAACGCACACTGACACATAAACAATTTTTTTGTTATACAGCTATTTGGATGAAATTCGTTTCAAATCAAATTCGCGTCAAAAGCCACAAATATTATGTCATTATGGTATGCGTTTGAAGTCCAGTTAGAGGTTATCAGAAAAAACTACTTATTATGTTAAGACAAAGTTTCGTGAAACTTTTGATTGAATTTTCCAATTTTCTCAATACTTTATTGTACATACTTTGAATCATTCATGATTTACAAAGTACAAATTTTGTGCTTTTGGATCGTCCAAGTCAATGGTGGTATATCATTAAGTTGTTTTCAACTGTTGCTGATTGGCGAAGTAAGAAATTTATCGAAGTGTTTGAAAAGTTTGAAAAACAATTGACATGACCCACATGATAATTTATACATTCCCGATGTTTCTGAAACTGAACTTTAAATCTTTGTTATTTTTATGTGTATGCCAAAGTTGTTGGTTTTGATAGCAATATTTACACCTATGTTGTGCGGAAAATTTGAAATATTCGGTGTGGGTTGGCCTAAGTAGGTTAAGGTTCTATAACTTTTATCCTTATCTCTACGAATTGGGTAAACTTTAGTCATCCTTTTCTATCTCCATAGTAAATGTGATAGAAGGGTGGAAAGAATTGATGAAATTCAAGAACTTTGTCTGTTCATTCCTGTGAAACATACCATATCATTTTTATCAGTGTTATTAACAGAACATGTGGTACTCCTGATAGAATCATAGAATATGCAGATGACACAAATTTTGTACTAACACATCCTCAGTATGAACAACTCATTGAGAAGTGCAACAAAGCATTCGCTGAATTTATTAAATAGTGTCAAGAAAATGGCCTAACATTGAATGAAGAAAAGACGAGATATATGCGATTTCTACCAAAAAATATGACATTTGATTCCAATACTCATTTACATATTGACAACAAATCTATTGAAGTCGCTGATAAAATGAAATTCCTGGGGTGACATTAGATCCAAAGCTCATATGGAAAATGTGGTTACGTGAACACAGTAACCACAAAACTAAGTTCTCTGTGTTATGTAATCCGAAATATAAGAGACACAGTATCACCCCATGTATTAAAGCTTGTATATATGGATTTTTACAGTTTTTTACAGTCCAGAAACGAATATTACGAGCCATGCACAAAATGACCCCAACATCATCGTCTAAAGAGGTTTAAAAAAAAAATATTCTATTTGAATTGAAGGGTTATATTTTTTAGGAGTGATTAATTTTTGGGAAAGAAAGTTTTTGGCGAAACATCGGTGTATACCAGTGAGGATGGCAGTATTCTATGTAAGTGCAATTTGTTACCATTCATTTAAAGTAGAACTCATGTGAATGATATCTGATTTTTATTCCACAACGAATGTTTGAAATACGAACTGAGTAGAGAAAAGTGTCTTCTGTATAATTCAGTGTTCATATAGAAGTATTTGTTTCGAAATAATTTTTTCTTTCGTATAATTCAATGTTTATATGAAAGTAGCTGTTTCAGGAGGACTTTCTTTCAGTTTGTGTCTGAAAAGTACTTCTTTGCATGATCTACACATCCATGTATAGAGTTACTTCCTTCCTTTCTTTGGAAGACTCCCTCATCCTTCTTCTATTTTTGTATCAAGATGGAGTAGTATAAAGCCAAAAAAACACTACCAAGTTTATATATTCTGCAACTTATAATGTATGTCAAAGAAAATAATCAAACATTCAAAAAAACGCTGATTTGCACTCTTATAATACACGAAACAAATTAAACATTCACCAACCTTTTTCACGCTTATAAATTGCACAACATGCTCCCAAACAGATAGGAGTTAAATGCTATAACAACTTCGGTGACATATTGGATACAGACAAAACTCTAGAGTCAAAAAACATTTTAACAAACTTAAAAACATTTTTAGCAAGTCATGCTTTTTATGACATAAATTATTTTTTAAATTTTAGATGTAATATAGATTGAATGTATCAGTGTAAGTATAGTGTAAGTCTCGAATTATCTTAAAGTTTGACTGTTTGACTAGTCTGATAAATTTATGTAATTTCAATTATGTGGATTTCACGATGAATAAAATTAAGATGTAATGGTAATGGTGATATCATCTACATATCTATACCAATTCACGAAACTTGTTAACAGTGGGGTACTGTGTATTATTTTCTCCAAATCGTCCATGAAAATTTCTGCCAGAACCTTTCGTCCAATAAATTCTCTTCAAGAGTAATCATTTCATTCGGAGGAATACTGGGAAACCGATTCTTTACATCACATGAAATCAATTTGGTAATAAACGGGGGTGTAATATCTTGAATATCATTATTCAAATAGTATGAATTCTTCAAACTGAATTTTGATTTGATATTGGTGTGATTTCGAATATTGGCGATGAGTTTTTTGGATGTATTATCTCTCAATGGAAAACTATTTTTTTATTGAGACACCCTGGTAGTCCTGCATATTTCATTAGAGCTCAAAATGAATTTAACAAAAATGTAGTACACTTGATATTTTGCTAGTATTCTTTGAAATACAGAGCTTTCAGGTTTTTTTCATGTAGACTTTGAAACGATCAAGTATGCTCTTTAGGTCGATGGAACAGAATGCAAATATTTACTGGTAGCTGTCAAATTTAGATTTTAGCAGTAAAGTCGCTCTTCAATTAGTGGTTTTCATTGAATTTTCAAAGACATTCGCAATGAAGTGAGCATGAGAATAATGAAAAATGGGATATGACAGTCTGTTTTCAACAAACCGTGTAAAATGTAGAAGCAGCAAGCAAATTCTATCACGAGAGGTATCCAGAGAGAAGACAACCTTGCGGAGACATTTTTGCAAGAGTTTCGCGTTTGTTTTTCAACATTAATATTATTATTGTTGAAGTTTCATTTATTAGTAGTAAATACAATATAAATTGATCGCTACTACTGAACAATTTCTTTCTGTGTCACAACATTTTATCACTACTCGATTAAAGTGTGCGCAAAACATCAGGTGTGCAACACTTTTAGAAAGGTAATTTTAAGCTCTATTGAAATATGCAAGAATATACAGGGTGTATGCCTGTATATTAATCAATAAGTATTGATATCTCATTTGAAAAAATTAGTTTTTATTCCATTCAATTCTGCCTAAAAGTAGCTTTGGCAATGTTTCCATAAAAACAAGAACTTCTCGACAGGAAAAAAGTTAGAGCAACTTTTCGAAAATGCACATTTTCGAAAAACATGATATAACTCAGAGACGATGATAGATATAGATATGCGGTTTTCAACATTAGGTTTATCATAAAATTTGACCCTAAAAAGAAAACACCCATCAGTTTTTATTTATGTAGTTTGAAAACAGAAGTTTCCTTTTGAAAGCCTCCAATTTGGAGCACTCTGCTAGCTGTCCTATTTTCAATACCGTTGAAATGGACTTGCGATTATTTGGAAACCCTTATCTTGAACAAAACTTCTTCGCATTCTTTCTCATCATCAATATTCAATAATTGCATTTCAAATTGTTCAACAAAGTTTCTTCGTATCCCAAATGATTCAAGCCTCCATTTCATTTTTTCATTCAATAAGTGAAGTTATTCTATAATTTGGATCCATATAATAATTGGCCTACTTGTAGTCAAATTGAAATTTAAACCATTGTTCAATCTTTCCTCCGAACATAGAGTTAGTTTTTTTCAGAAATTGGTGGAGAGTGGAAAAGCTTACTGTCTGCAAAAATCTATTTTCCATTCTTCAGCTTTGAGATTCAATTAGGAAGTTATCTTGTTGCATTCGTTGCAAGTACAGTTTCATTAATACTCTCCAGGACTGAATCATCATTAGCATTCCATTCGCAAATTGTGGAACCTCTTTGCAAATCAATTAATATTACCCCATTCAAAAGTGTATTTGCTTCCTTTATTATACCTACACGTCTAAGATACTCAGTCGTTAATCTAATGATTTTTAAATACTCTTTCAATTGCTTTAGGATATTTTCTGACGAATTGCCTAACATTTTTGTTTCTGGCTTCTTGAGAAAGACCAGGTCTCATCCTTATCTCAATCTGATTCTCGTCATAGTATCTTTTGTGCACAGCGGACTTGTTTATTCACTCTTACACGCAGAAAAGTTTTTTTGGTGTCAGATACAAATGCAATTTTTTCAAACTCATATCGTTTGATCCGCCCAAAAGAACTAGGTTCATTATGATAAATAATCCCAAAGTGTGGTCAATACTATAGATTTATCTCAATTGATACACAAAAGTGCTTACAGTCGTCAGTTACATAATGAATGTCATAGATTATAAACCAATGGTTAGTTACATGAGTCAGAAAAAATATCTTAAAATGTTAGTTTAACTAATACCACATATATGCACATAGACAAAAACTTACTAAATCTAGTTAAAATAAATAAAAGGTTACCAATTATGAGAACACATGCTTTACCTCGTCATAATAATCATTTGTACTAATAATTAACACATATCCTTCAAGATTTCTTCAATTTTATTTCTGAAACTAGTCAATGACAAGTTTTGTATGGTCTGGAAGCTGGTTGAAATAGCTCATTCCTACTATTTTGGTTTTGTTAATTCTATGGCGAGGTTGTAAAATATGATTTTTTTTCCTGGTGTTATATGTGTGATTCATTCTGTAGTTTGAAAAATTATCAATGTGTTTTCTTATATATATATATATATATATATATATATATATATATATATATATATATATATCATGATACCTAGTTTTTCAAAAATTGGTTTGCAAGAGTCATCAAATTTGGCTTTTACAATTGAGCGCACAGCTGCCATTTGCTCCATAAATATTCTTTGCAAGTGAGTATCAGCTGCATTTCCCCAACTTCATACTCCATATGTCATGACAGAAAGAAAAAGTGCAAAGTAAACTGTAATAGCAATATCTTTATTGGTGAGATGTGATATGCAGTGTATAGCAAATACTGTTTTTGACAATTTGCTACAAAATAGTCAATTTGAGATATCCAAGACATGAGATTATCTAAACATACACCAAGGAATTTGACACATCTGACAACAGATGTATAATCAGTTGTAAAAATACAAGTTTGAATTTTATTGTGATTTAGATACAATTCGCTGAGATCAAACCATTCTTTTGCCGTTGACATAATATTTGTAGGAATAATAAGGTTTTCATTTTTGTTTTTAGAATATGTGAAGTTTGTATCATCTGCATACAGTATTGTAGTTGAGTTGTCAGTTGGTCATAAAATCAGGTGAATCATTTAAGTAGATTGAAAATAGAAGAGGTCCCAATATGGACCCGTGAGGAACTCCTCTTTTAGAAGTCAGTGTCTCACTGAATTTATTATTCCTTACACAGCTTGATATCTTTCTAAGTAAGAACATATTAATTTGTTGGCTAGTCCTCTTATTCCATACCTGTGAAGTTTTTCTATAAGCTTGGTATGACTTACACAGTCAAAAGCCTTAGAAAGATCGGTAAAGATTGTGATGCATTGCTTTTTATTTTCGAATACTTCATGAATGTTGTTAATGAGAGCCATAATTGCATCGGAGGTGATTTGGCCTTTCCTGAAACCGTATTGACAAAAAAAAAGATTAAATTTTTCTAGATATTCAATTATTTGTTGTGCAATTACTCTTTCTAGTATTTTCGAAAAACTGGGTAAAATATGAATTTGACGGTAATTTACCTTGGCTGTTTTAAGTGAGTCAGGAAATGTTCCCTCTAGTAAGCTGCTGTTTATTATTTCAGTTATTGGACCAACGATAATATGTGAGATGCACTATTAGATATTATTGTATGAGAACTTCAATTTTCAGAATGATTTTTTCACTATTTCTTCGATTTTTTCATAATTCATTTTACACTGAACAAGCATTTGTCTTGATCTCATGAAGCTTTCAATTTTTTTCAAAAATAGCTTCTGCTCTAACATTTCGTTTTGACAGAGAAATATCTAGTGAAGTGCAAGTCCTGCGTACCCCTTCTTTTCTGTAGAAATTTGATCCAGCACATTGTTAATTCCAATTGTTCCTACTATACCTTTCATTTCTCTGCTTTCAATCATATTGTGGATGGTTCAGAATGCATATTTTCATTCTTCTTCACTTGATACTAAATACATCATATTACTCGCTGTAAAAAGATTTCCTGTTTCTCTCTGGACCCCTCCTGTGGATTGTCCCATCTTAAACACGCAAATACTGTATATCCTGCATCATCTTGGAGACACAAATTCGGATTCTACGCCATCTCCGGTCATGAAATAATTCCTGAAGCACCTATTTCTGGAACGTGCCTGCCTCAAAAAATAATCAGTTTTCCCACACGGTGTGTTGAACCATACTCAAATAGCAAATATCAAAGGATAAGTCCATCTTCCATGTCTGCCATTGGTCCAGGTGGTCTTCCACCTATCTAAGAGCCAAGATTTCATTATGATTACTTCTTCTCTATCATATTCTTCCAGCTGTTCCTAAATTAGAAATTGTATTGGAAATATCCCATCTATCACCCTGCCACCTCTGCAGATACTATTACTGAAGATCATACTGGTGCTGTTCCACGTTCATATGTAGTTTTTTTGAGCTTCAGGGCCTTGAACATGTGGCACAATCTTCGCTAGGGCACTTATGGGTTTTACCACTATCTCACTCAGTTGTGCTTGAGTCTTTTCTGAGGCGTGTTTAGGCCCATTCATGGATCGCAATGTCGATTACCGATTGATGTGACTTCTGTTGACATTTCCACTCTCAACGAACAATCATACATGACGGATCCTTGTGGTACTTCGTTGCTGATCTGGACTTCGAACTTATTTTCAGTTTTCATAATCATTTCCCTATCGAAGAAATAGAATGCAATGATTGATCATCCATATTTTTTTTCTTTCTCATTCATTCAGCGCCTTTTACAATTTGCAGAATACCCTTGGTTTCATTTACTTTTTGGTGCCCTTCAATGAACCCATATTGTCTTGTTGACAGACTTCCAGTTAGCTCCAGTTCTTTCTAGAACCTTATGAGGATTAGCTGTTCGTACAGTTTTGCCTCTGCGCCAAGGAAGTATATTGGTCTGAATGCAATTGGATCATCTATCGGCCTATGCCATTTTTTCAAAACAGTAATTTTGGTCGCTTCCACTTCACAGATAATTTATCTTGTCTTATAAGGTTGTTGTACATTAGACGTATGTATTATACAGGGCTTTTCATGATGAGCGTTAATTAGCCGTTTCTGACAAACTATTTAACGGATCAACCTGAAAATTTCACAGTATGCATAAATCAATATGACCTACACGCCTAAAATATTTCAGATGAAGCGGTGTTGTCGCTTCTACTATAAATTGGCGGCTTCTTTGATTTTTCAAATGGAACACCCCGTATCATATAATGATATATTATCACTTTGTCAACAAATTCGTATACTATTTTCCTATACCTATCTATCACCGTTTAGAAGATATAAATTAATTTCGATATTTTTTTTACCAAACATGAACTTTTATAAATGCTGATAATCTTGAACTCTCTTGCACTAAAACGGTCAAATTTGAAATGGAGTGGAGTGATATTATGAGGATCTTCACTCAGAATCATATTTTCATTTGTCTCATACAGGGTCTTCAAAAAATGCAGATACTTTGATCTCATGAAAAAATGAGTGGAACTCAATTTTTTCGAATGATCACCTTGTGTATTTCAACATTTTTGAGCTCTATATCCAATTTTAGATTAACTTTGTTCAGATAATACTATTTCTATTTTGAACCGTTTTCGAGATAAACTGTTTCAAACGGAAACTGAAGTGGTTTTCTTGCTCGTTTTTTTGAATTCATCACTTATTTTGGATATTCAACATTTTTTTTATCCTTAGTAATATTTCTTTTTGATCCAGTTTTTTAACTGTCTCAGATCAGTCAATTCAAAATTGGTATGTACCTACCTTAGAAAAAGTTACAATTTGTATACATTGAGGTATTGGTCTCTAACGTACAATAGTACACATAAATATTTTTTAATAGTGTGCTTTGGAAAAATAAATAAACCAATTATTTAACGTCAGACTTTCGTTGGTGGTTTTGACTGATTGTGATAGCTACCAATTATAATAAAATAATGTCAAGATTAGGTTACAGTAATGAAGATTTCTTGAATTTATTAATAATTTATGGTGAGTGCAATAGAATCGCAAGTAGAACATGCCGATTATTTCATGAAAGATATCCACAACTTCCGAAGCCGAATGATAATGTGATAAATCGACTACTAAAAAACTGTAGGTTGAATGGAACCTTTCGTCCAAAAATCATTCGTAAGAAGACTAAAGTGGATGATGATGACAATGGTATAACAGTTTTGGGATACTTTCATGCATTTCCAAATGCTTCTCTACACAAGGCTGAAAGGGAGATAGGTATACCCTAAGTGACAATTTGTCGAATTCCTAATAAGCATAAATGGCATCCCTATAAGTTCTACTGTGTCCAACATTTGAAAGAGACTGATTTACCTCGTAGAGTGGAATTCTTTGAATGGTTACTTGTCAAGACTCAAGAGGATGAACATTTCCCTGACAATATCATATGGACAGATGAGGCCAAGTTCCCAAAAAATGGAGTTTTCAATAGACACAACAGTCATTATTGGGCGCCAGAAAATCCCCATGTTGTTCGCCAAAGGGGTTTTCAAAAAAGATGGCAATTCAATGTATTTTGTGCCATAAAGAATGAGTCAATTTTTTATATCGAGTTTTATGATGATAATTTGAATGCATCAAAATATGAAGATTTACTGAGGAATTGAATTCAAATGATTTTAAATAATAGACCAGAAGAGAACATGTATGGTACCAAATGGATTGTGCTCCACCCCATAATTCTTATTCAGTCAGCGAAGCTTCAACCGAAATCTTCGAAGACAGTTGGATTGGTAATAATGGACCTTTTCGTTGGCCTCCTAGAACACCAGATTGAAATCCATTAGATTATTTCTTATTATCTATTTTTTGCAAATATCTCGTTTCCCATAGGTTTTTCGCTGTTTGTATTCATCATCACAATAATTATAGAGGATTGAATTCCCTACAACTGTTCTTTTCAGAAGTTTTTCCATAACGGTGAATTTTCTTCGAGTCTCCTTCGAAATAGAGGCGGAGAGCGCATGGTTAGGGCGTCATTTAAGGTCAACCGCTAGTACCGGCCGAAAACACGCCATATGAAGTTTATAACAAATAATCTAAAGGAACAATTCATTCAGGCCAGTCTCAACTTCCTACACTGTAGAACAATGGACTGACACCTATCAGAAAACAACCACTCCCCTGGCTGATACCACGAAGGGTGTTGGATTATATCCGGCAGGTGTCAGTGCAGGAATCTTCACTGAAGGTATTCCTGCATATGCTGTTGGCAATAGATTCTCAATCATTGGAACACACTTCCAGACCAGTTGCGGGCTGTTTGGCCACTCGTCTTTGCAAGGTAGTGTCTATCATCAACATGAAGTCGATGATTTCCGATAATTGAAAATTGAATTCGTTCAGAGTATCATTTTTCGAACTAGGCTAAAGTGAACAACGATGGATTATTGATAAATACAAAATTGTCATTGATTTTCATTTCTGCGCTTTTTCAAAAAAGGAAAAGTTTTTAAAGCATTTGAGAAACTGCCAAATTTGATTCTACTTGCAGCAGCATCCAAATCTTGTTGGCAGTCTATAATGCTCCAGAATCTGTGGGCAGTATCGATCATCTTCGTTATGCACAATAGGTCAAGTCTATAAAACTTAATGAATCTCTGCAGTTACCAAATATTCCACCAACAAGTGCAACAGCTCATCAACATTCCAATCGTGTTCATTATCAAGTTCAAACTTGGTTAGGGCATAATTTGGAACCCCAGGTATGGGGTTGGAGAATGCGTAGGGAAGACAATTTTAGCACCTGCTCCAGAAAAATTGTTCAACACAATATTCTGCAACTTCAAGAGTGGTTGTGGTTCGCGATGTGGATGCAGAAAATCGGGGTTGCAGAGCTATTCAGCTTCTGGCCAGTGTAATAGGCAAGCTTGTCTCAATGCTTCACCATATCAGAGCGATGTCAGTGAAGACAGAACCTGTGACCCCGAAATCATGGAAAACCTGGAGACAAATGTCGTTGAAGACGATAAAGAAGAGTACTTTGAAATACACACATCGGAAAAGTCTAGGGATATTTTTATAACATACTAAATATCATAAAAATAAATGCATGAGGTCGTTTAATTTCGATTAAATTGGTACACTCGACCACTCTGTAGATTTCTATGGATTGAACAAAGCCTGCAAAAATGGTAACTAATCTTTTATCAAGTTTTTTACAAACTGTAGGTTTTCGGCTAAAATGAATAATCTGAAAGTGTCGAGTTTGTACATTCTATGCAGTTCTTGCTCAGCAATTAAACTGGAAATATTGTGCTTTAACATGGAACGCCATCACTTATCATTGGCTGAGATGAATAGAGCTGTAGGGCTTCTTCAAGGTGGCATGCGACAAAATGATGTAGCTCTCCCAAAGTGGGGTCTCCCAAAGTGTTATCAGTCGATTGTGGCGGCGTTTCCGTGAAACTGGCAGTCCAGCCGAACAACATTCAGGGCGAGGACGCGCTACAACTGCAGTTCAAGACCGATTTTTGGTATTAACCGCAAGAACACAACCGACAATCACAGCACCTGAGTTGGTTAACGTGTTGCAGCAGACGCACCAGGTAACCATTGGTCGTGATACTGTCAGAAATCGACTGCATGAAGCAGATCTCCACAACAGAAGGCCACTTAGATGTCCACCTTTGTCGAGAGGCAATTGCGGTAGAAGATTATAGTGGTGTCAAAAACATCAAATCTGGGATGCAAATGATTGGGCCACAGTTTTGTTTACAGACGAATCCAGATTTGGATTTCATCCAGATTCTCGTCGAGTAAGACTGTGGAGACGACCTGGAAATAATGAACGTTTAAGACACGTCCAGGAAGTCCACACATACAGAGGTGTATGTGTGGACTTCCGCCCCATGATTACGCCCCATAGCATTACAGAGTAATGCTATGGGGCGGAATCATGATCGGCGGCAAAACCGATCTCGTTTTTCCAAATCGCTCCCTCACAGCTCGACAGTACCTCGACACCATTCTTTTACCTATCGTCCGTCCGTTTGCTGGTGCTGTTGGTGAAAACTTCCACCTAATGCACGATAATGCTCGTCCACATGTCGCGCGTCTAGTGACTGACTGGCTCACCAACGAAGGAGTTGATGTATTGCCATGGTCAGCACAATCACCGGACCTGAATCCCATCGAGCATGTGTGGGACATGCTTCAACGAACAATTACTCCGCATATGGGGAACATTCACACAACGTTTCAATTGAGAGAGCTTTCAATCGCTGAATGGGCAAATGTACCTCAACAAGACATTGACAATCTCATTTTGTCGATGCACGATAGATGTAGGGCCGTAATAAACCAGCGTGGAGGCCATACTTTGTACTGATTCCAATTTTTTTTGTATTATGATTTTATTTCGGGGTGCCAAAGAAGAGCCATATTTTTTTTTAGTTTTGCTTATATGCGCACTCAGTATTTTTGACCATTTAATAAATTTTGTTGTAAGTTACATTCGTTTGATAATCACCCGTCAACTTTTTTTTCCCTAAAGCGATATCCCTAGACTTTTCCGATGTGTGTACTACAGCGGTCGGAAGACGACGATGAAGAAAAAGATAATTAAAATTATAAGGTGTAGTTCTTGTAATTCTTATTGAATTTTTTTAATTTCCACAATCATAAATGTATGAAATATTTTTTATTTAAACATTAATTAAGAATTTTTTTTTCTTTTTTTATTTTTGTGAAAAGTTAATAATATAAATTACATTAGAATTGAAATATAATTTATGTATTTTTCACAACAATTCTATAATTACATGGGCAGGTAAGTGTTGACACTCACTTAAAATAGATACGTGAGTAAAATAATTATTGAATATATTGTAATATTTGATAAGAAATTAATATTATGAATAATAATGTATTTAACAATAATTGATAAAACGTTTCAGGAAAACTGCGTTGTAACATCTAAAGTCTACTTTATCATGTGACAGAATTAGGAGATTTACTATATTTTCTTCGGTTTGCATGCTAATTTCTATTCTTGGGTAGCCTCTCCACCAGAATCCACATTGTTTTGTAGAAAGATTTTTTCTCTGTTTGTGTTGTTCCATTATATTAGGCGTTGGGTCTTGGCCGGCACATCGGTTGGCACATTTACCATCTCATAAGAACTGATAATAGTCCGGTGAATAAGGCGTCTAATATTTGGAAACAATATGTTGTGATTTGAATTGATAAAATTTATATTTTACTATTTTATCTAATATAATTAAAAGTCGAAATTGAACAAAAAAAATAGTTTCTCAGGTACTTTCAATTCAATTTATGTGTACCATTCATGAAATATTTCAGAGCTGTTATTTCACAAAACGAAAAAAATTGACTCACATAACTTATTTATTTGTTAGATTCAACGTCACAATATTTAGTGTCACTACTTGAATACAAATTGGTTGAATAGGTTAAATATTGTCTTCTAAATGAGTTCTGAAATTTTTTCCATAATTAATGTATTATTTGGGAAAGAAAGTTTTTGGCTTTCTACTACTCCATCTTGATACAAAAAAAAATAAGGATGAGAATAGTTTGAATTCCACCTATGGTATTATTACAAAACAAATAAGTTCACCAAAAATGTGATACAGATTTTAATAAAAACGTGAAATTTTGATTTTCAATAGAGCACGAAGTAGTGATATCTCAACTATATTCTTTCAGCTCTCAAATATAAAGTCTCGACGGATTTCAGTAAAAACGCGTCACGATCTAGTTGTAAAGGCATGTTTGTATTTGGACTGATACTCAATTTGAAGTTCTTGAGAATCTGAATCAAACCTATTTTCGACTGCATCATACCAAAGCGCAGACCTGAAACAGAATACAAAATCATCGATGTTAAAATATTCAGTTTTATTTAACATTGATAACGGTGCAATTTTAGGTAATTACTCATGATTCAAAGCACCGAATTCAAATAAATCATGTTTTATAGTTAAAATTGAATGGGGTATATTTTCTGGAGAGAAAGATTTTGGGAATGAAAGATTTTGGCTTTCTACTTATTCGTATTTTTTGAATGAAGATGAGGAAGTAGAAAGCCGAAAGCTTTCTTTCTCAAAAATGTCATGGTTGTTCCTAATAGACACCCAGATTGACAAAAATATCTGACAATAACTTCAACAAATGATTTTCATGAAAACACATTTTTAATTAATAGTTATTTATTATACAAGGGAAAAAAGTATTTGATTTTAACTTAAGGTTGTGTTGTCAGAAGTATATTATCCTTGAGTTCGGGTTGAACTGCGTCTGGATTTTTGTGTTCGACGTTTCGGCTCCCATTTTGGAGCCATTTTCAAGAATTTGTGGCTTAACGCCGGGGCATCAATCTTCCTACTCCCCAGGTTTCGTCACGAGTTCTCTCTAAGGTCTCAACCTGCCTATTCCTTAGATTGAACTGGCGTGTCGACCTGCACGTTGTCTTGATTTCAAACAGGTTGGAGCCTTTGGACTGATAGGCTTTGGACTGATAGGCGTGTCGATGTGTGATCGGTGGTATTTATATCGACGGATGTTACTGAAACGGAAAGGTAGGGGCGTGGCTTCGGGTGATTACCATCACCGGACTTCCTGGCGGGGGGGTGAGCATCGAGAAATTAGGGGTTTCCAGATAGTTGGAAGTCTCTGACCATCATCACGTTTGTTCACGTTTTTTCAAATTTCCACATTCCTCCGTTCTCCCAAAGACAAAATTGTCAATGAATCCCAGGGTATATATGAAATTCCATGCTCCGATTGCGACAGAAGATATGTAGGCCAGACCAACAGACGCGTGACAAGCAGGGTATATGAACATCAACTTGCTGTCCGAAAATCAGACCCATTTTCCGCCCTGTCCCAACATCATCAAGAGACAGGACACAACATAGACTTTGCGAACAGTAAGACCTTTCTGCCAGAACAAACGTGATGATGGAAGTGACATTTTGTTACCTGTCATCAGAGATAAAATGTCAAACTTTTTTCCCGTCACAGAAAAAACGGTTTTTGATTGATCTGATATTTGGTACACCAATTTAGTTCTGATGACAATACAATGTAATGAATTCTGTATCATTGTAAATCCAAGATGGCTGCAGCTACAAAATAACGGATCACATATTTTTTCACAACTATCTCAATATGAGTATCATATGATAGGGCTTGACTATTATCATAGTAGTACACTATGAAAAAAATGCAAATCTAATATAATCTATACAAAGAACTTTGTACCTATGAAATTACGTCATTGTTGCAAAGTGGATAAGTTGACCATGAATCTTGTGAAATGTTTTTGAAATATATGCATAAATGCTAGCGAGAAAGCACAACCCTCTCACAGATATTAGGAAAAACAAACTTGACTCCTGGAATTGCAAACGTAAACATTTCAATATCCCACCATCCATCACTGCTATGACTATTGGTTGTGTCAAAAGTTTTGTCCGTTTTTATGAGAATACTTTGAAATGTGAAGTTGAGTGGAAGAGCAATTAAATGATGACTTGTCGTCATGCAAATTGAACTTCGTCTTTTATATTCATATAATAAAGGAACTGTTCCTGATTAATTTGCTTTAAATGTATTAGAAGATAATAAAGACTGTTTGAAACCTTTGGTGTAGTAATAAATATTACTGGAGTTTTTTCCCAACACCAAATCATTATTTTTAACACCTCGACACGTGTTTCGATCACCAAGTGTTGGGAAAAAACTCTAGTGATATTTAACTCAGAGAATGCAAGTCGATTAACGTCATCAGCAATGAAATTGTGTACTTGGTTGAAAAGCATGTAGTCGGTTGGCGAAAGGTCTCAATTCGTTCAATTTTCTAACGATGATTCGTTAAACGTGCGAATAAACGTTGTTGTGAAGCAGTATCGGACCTCTTCTGTTGACCAGTGCTGGCTGCTGCTGACGAAATGGTCTTTTTTGGTGGGTTTTGCCTTTGAGAAGCCTGGATGGCTCATCGGTATCCAGCCATTATTCTGAACGACTCCTGTTGTCTCATCACACGTGACGATCCGCGCAAAAGCAAAGAAGAACAGACCTCCAAACGTGACAATTTTTGTCGATCGTTCAAATCGTAGGGCACCCACTTTTCGAGCTTTTTGACTTTTCCAATAAGTTTCAAACCAGCAGGGTCCTCAAAACAACGTCCTGGATTACTGTAGGTCGACCACTTCGAGACTCATCTTCAAGGCTAAAATCTCCAGAACGAAATTTCGCCAACGAACCTCAAACGTATGTTCGACGTTCAACTAAACAACTCGTTCTATATTGAAATGCTTCAACAAGTGGCATGATGAAGTCCAGTTTATAATTCATTACAGTAACAGGTTCCAATTCTTACGTTCTTTACTAACCTATACAATTTCTTGGTCCTTCTCCAAATGGAATATGAAGAAAAGGGTTTCTAGCCTGTTTCATCTCTGGAGTAAACCTTTCTGGATCAAATTTTGTAGGTTGTGGATAATAATCAGGATCCATGTGTAGACTTATGATGGGAATCAATACCGCAGTTCCTTTTTCTATCACAATTTCACTGTCCCTCATTTTGTAATCTTTCACACATTTTCTTTGTAGAACAGGTACTGCTGGATATTTTCTCATCGTTTCTGTAATAGATTGCTATATTTATATACTGAATAATAGTTATTTCCTATTGAAACTCAAGGTATGAAGTAATCCTTCAGTTACAAGATATATATTATGCAGGTCGTATTTTTAGCTGATACTACTATTGCTATCTCGGAAACGGTAGGCCCTACAAAAACGGCTAAATGAAACAAAAGTTGACTTTTTAGGAATGCAACATAATAGTTTCCTCAGATCGATGAAATCACCAGTCGCGTCTGAGATATGCTTACCTGTTCTATCGATCTAAAATATTTTCAGCATTGCGGCGTTGCCACTTCCATCAAAAAGTCCTAGCAACTTTATTTTTTTTAATGGAACACCCCGTATATTGATACATTTTTGAAATCGCTCTGGTATTTTAATACTTTTCTGTTAATAATGTCCTATACCTATCTCTATCTGTTTTCGAGATGAAAAATAAATTGTGCTAAATATGGTCCAAAACATAGCCTTAATTGAAATTGAGTACAGCAGTACTCTCAATTCATAAAAAGTTGATATTCTGATGATAGTTTGGACACCAAGAAATCGACTCCATATCATACAGGGCGTGCTGAAAAGTAGTCAAAAGTTCATTTTTTCAAATGAAACCCCCTGTATATTACTCGGTAAATTGAAAGATGGTGAAAAATGCTTCAAGATGATATATCATGTCCCTATACCTAAATCGTCTAGTTTTCTCAATAAAGTCGCTTCTTCTAGAAACATTTTTTTTTTTTAAATTTGGATTTAGGTAGCAGTGGAATTAAAGCTTATAGCAGTTCGGTTACTTTTATAAGTAATTTACAGAGAGTGATCGACGGTGTTTCGAATCATCTTCCAAAATGAATGCAAATATCGATTATTCAAACGAAGTTCTTATGAAATTATTTATTATACACATGAACAAAGTGATCAAATCATTGTCAGAATATGTAAAAAATTCAACCAAATGTTTCCTGAATTAACACCAATGAACGAGAGGAAGTTTGTAAGGTTACAAAATAATTTTCTTAACTATGGCTCAAAGTTTCCAGGGAACAACTGTACCAAAAATCAGTCATTTCTAGGTAAAAAGTAAGATTTTGTGGGCTAAAACATGTAAAAGTACAGACAATAACAGAAAAGGATGATTCAAAATAACAAAATTGTAAACAAAATATCACACTTTCACAATAAATGCTGAAAATGTTGTCCATTACATTCTGAACACTTCAAAACGTTTTTTCGTACGCGACTAGTGGTTGCTTTTTCAATTTCCTGGGGATCCAGATCTTCAATACTCCGCACTATTCGCCGTCACAATTCTTCTTTGGTAGGCACTGGAGTACTGTATACCCTTTCTTTTAAAACACCCCATTAAAAAAAGTCAAGTGGCGTGAGATCGGGTGATCTCGGTGGCCAATCCCACGGCCCTAAACGCCTAAACCAACGATCGTCGAAGAGTTCGTCAAGTTTCCTGGATACTTCCTGGGTGGAATGAGCTGGCGCTCCGTCCAGTTGAAACCACGAATTCCTATATTCCTCTAAAGGCAAATTTTCAAGGAAATGGTTACAGTCGTCCTTAATATTTGGATATCTCTCTGCATTCAGTGTGTCTTCATAAATGAAAGAGCTAATTTTATTGTTCTTCAGAATACAGAAAACATTCAGGTCAAATTTTTCTTGAAAACACATTTCTTTTGTAACATGAGGATTATGATCAGTCCAAAAATTTTGATTCGTCGCTCCAAATTATTTTTGACAAAAATTCCCGATCTTCCTGTGTATAAATCAAAAGGGATTCACAAAAATGCATTCTACGTTCGAAGTCTTCTGCTTTTAGAGCTTGAACTTTGGTAAATTTATACGAATTCATTCCGTGATTTTTCAAAATTCGTTGTACTGAAGCATGTGATACACCTAAATCTTTTTCTGCACTGCGAATGGAAGCTTCTGGATATGCATAAAAATATGCCAGAACGTTAACAGTATTGTCCTCATTTGAAGTAACAGGTTTTGGTAATTTTGAAGGCGCTTTTAACATGGAAGTTAAGGAACCTTACAAACTTTCTCTCGTTCATTGGTGTTAATTCAGGATACATTTGGTTGACTTTTTTACACGTTCTGACAATGATTTGATCACTTTATTCATGTGTATAATAAATAATTTCATAAGAACTTCGTTTGAATAATCGATATTTGCATTAATTTTGGAAAATGATTCGAAACACCGTCGATAACTCTTTGTAAATTACTTATAAAAGTAATCGAACTGCTATAAGCTTGATAATTCCACTGCTACCTAAATCCAAATTCTAAAAAAAAAATAATGTTTCTAGAAGAAGCGACTGTATTGAGAAAACTTAACGATTTAGGTATAGGGACATGATATATCATCTTGAAGCATTTTTCACTATCTTTCAATTTACCGAGTAATATACAGGGGGTTTCATTTGGAAAAATGAACTTTTGACTACTTTTATGCACAATGGAAATAATAGTAATTTCAGAACGGTCTGTATGGAGTCCATTTCTTGGTGTTATTTGAATATTTCGAGTTTGTTCAAACTATCATCAAAACTTTTCATGAATTGATAGTACTGATGTACTTAATTTCAATTAAGGCTATGTTTTGGACCATATTTAGCACAATTCATTTTTTATCTTGAAAACAGATAGAGATAGGTATAGGATATCATTATTAACAGAAAAGTATTAAAATACTAGAGCAATTCCAAAAATGTATTAATATATGGGGTGTTCCATTTAAAAAAATATAATTGCTAGAACTTTTTGATAGAATTGGCAACGCCACAATGCTGAAAATATTTTAGAGCGATAGAACAGGTAAGGAAATGTGAGAGGTGAAATTTTCAGAAAAATCATGCTTTGCGTTTTCCAGAAACGTCTAACCTACCATCGATCGTGAGTCACGCTGTATGTATCACTACGTATTTATAACTGATTACTTTTCACATTCCACTACATTTTTTTCTATACAATCTTCGTCAATAAGTTTGTATTCAATACAATTAAACCCATTTTGATTGATCGATTGCTTGATAGAAAGTAAAGAAGGGAATTTCTATTATAAATCGTCAATATTTTGAAATATTCTCACCATCTAATACTTGCTGGAGATACTGCATTTCTTTCAAATTCTCATAGGTGATTTCATCATTGTGTTTTTTCAATACAGCATTGATTTCATTTCTCAGTTTGTCCTGAATATCGGGGGCTTGTGCTAACTCATACAAAGCGAAATTCATCGTGGAAGAAGACGTGTCGAAACCAGCAACAAAGAAAAGGAACACTTGAGCAACCTGTTGGGTATGACATCTCTTTAAATAATTTGTATGGTGAAATTCATTAATGAAAAAGCAGAGTAATGTAATCAGAACTTCGAAATATATATTGAAGAATTATTCTAATTACATTGTGTTATTTTCTCTAAACAGTTTACAAAACCGCAACATGTGTTACATATACTATACAATTGCTTTCTCAAGCTGTCACACTCAAGAGTATAGACATGACTGAGAAAGTTATTGTATAGTAAAACACGTGTTGTGAATTGTTCAGTGAATATCTCACAATTAAGTGAATTGTTTAAGGCTTTTGTGGCCAAGATTTTCAGTGTTACGATCTTCGTTCGGGTTTGAAGGCCGTCGTGGTTTGGAACTGTATTCTAAAGGTGCGTATTCACCAAAAAAGCGAGCACGAGTGAACAAGACTGAACGAGCATTCTGCATCAATAATCGTCTGGTGAGTACGGGCTAGCGAGCGAGCGAACGTATGCTTGTTCTCGTTCAGAAAAGATCTAGAAGAAGACGGTACATCAAAAGGTGCTCGCACAAAGTAGATGGATCAACTACGACTACGAACTTGAAATTTCGCTCTGGTGTGGACGAGACATCAAAATGTCGAGCAAACACGGGCGAACATGAGCGAACACGAGCAAACATACACGAATGCCCGCTCGTGCTCGCTTTTTTGGTGAATACGCACCTTAACGTTTCGCCAGCACGAGTGGCTGGCTTCTTCATACGTCTATTCATCCTGATGGTCATCTTTGCACCCGATCATGGATACTACAGTCGGCTTGTACGGAAAGCCATAAAAATCCATTAACATACAGAAAACTACTACAGAAAAGAGGAGGCGATAACGCTTAACCGAATTTGGGATCCTTTACTAAAAGATGCTAAGGAGGCAGCAGTGCAACGCAATGAAACAGGTAATAACACTTCGGCCAAATATGCAACGCAATGTAACAGGTAATAACACTTCGGCCAATAACAACGCACCAACTAGAAAGGCAGGTTGCCTGTGTCAACATAAATACATCTCACGAACTAGAAATCACTAGTCATCGGTGAACTATCAGGATGAATAGACCTCTGAAGAAGCCAGCCACTCGTGCTGACGAAACGGATACAGTTCCAAACCCGAACGAAGATCGTAACATTCACAATGGAGTGTTTCTCAGATGTGTGAATATGACCCGTTTCAGTAAGTACTCGTATAAGGAATCTATACTTCCCACGTATTTCGAATTTTTGTTATTTTCTCCCTGCATATTGAACAAACTTCTTTTATTTAACTTAAGTTTGCGCTGGTCAGGCTCTATTCCCCTAAGCCCTGATACATTCGAGAGAGCGTGCTAGCATTATCAACCAACGACCACTCCCCATACAGTGGGGTAAGTGATCATTGGGTCTGTGAATCATGTGCCCTGAGCAAGCGCAGAGAGCCAAGAATGACAGCCTTTTGCATTTGTCCGGCTCAGATTTCTACCTTAGTGCGTCAAGCCGGCATGGTTTTGAGACAGAAAGGGCATCATTCCACCAAGGATTCCAGTAATCAGAAGAACCATCTTAACGGAGTGGTCTGGATAGAGTCTGCCAAGTTTGAAGAGAAAATTTCGATATTTTATCCGTTTTTCCTTCTCTTTTCGGACGATATTCTTGCCAGGAGCTGAAAACTCCACGGCAAATGTCGCCTATCTCTGGTGGTCGAAAAATTCGGCACTTCTGGTTCCTCACAACGGATTCAGTATCCCCCGGAGCGTAGGGCAACACCAATGACTTGGCAATACTGTAAAAGTATCGTATGTGGTTAAAAATGATTTTTGAACCGCGTTATATCGATAAATATAGGCTGAGATCACATATGATGGACATGCTGACATAAAGTGCATTAGTCTCTCAGACGCCTCACGGGGGCAATAGTGAGATGCAGAATAGAAAGGGCCTGAGGGAATCGCCCTGAAATACATCCCTTCTGAAAGTTAACCACCCTGTTTAGACTCTAGCCGGACCAGATGTTATGGTGAGGCGAGTCAGCCAGAGTGGTATCAATTGTTCAAGACATCTCACTATTTTGTCGTTTCGCAAGGCATCTGACCAAACGAAAAATGAGCTCATGCAATGTTATATCAAATGCCTTGCGGTAATCGATCCAGGTCATAGAGAGGTTACGCCTATACTGAATCGAGTCCTGCGTTACACATCTATAGATTAGCAGGTCCTCTTCACATCCAGCGACTCCTCTCTTCGGCCTTCCCTGCTCATTTATCCGTTCGAACAAGTCAAGTCAAGTGCAGTGATCAACTTACAACACGAATTTAAGCATGTTATCGGCCTGTAACTAACTCTAATGAATCGAATCGTCAAATTTCCCTTTTGGAGGTGAAAACGGTTCATCCTTCGACAAACCAATCCAGAATCGGCTGCTCTCCGTCCAGCCATGAGTTGAAAACTCTAGCCAGATGGCGGTAGATGCTTGGTAGTTTTTTCACCAATAGGTGTTCAGCTCATCTGGATCTGGAGCAGAAAAGTTCTTGGAATCATTAAGGACTCTTCGAAAGTCATCCGGGGTTGTCGGGTTGCGCATTGCATTGAGCCCGGCTGTCGAAGCTCTTTGCTGAAACCGATTTTGAATACTTTTTCTAGAGATCATTTACCCTAACACCAAACTGATATTTTTGCACTCGACGCGCGTTTCGCTAACAAGGTTAGCATCTTCAGGAGAAGCAAATTGATACTGAATCTAAAGACAAGGGTTAGCTGTTTATATATCTAAATATACAAATTAATTTGTCAACAGTAAATATGGCTTTCTGGAGACCTTTCGAAACAAATGATAACATTACGTATGAGGAATCTGTGTCAATCGACAGGGACCCGGAATTTGAAAATAAGGACTCACATGTTCAAGTTCAGTGAGTAATTTTAAATATTCATGAATGTGAAATACTCACAGAATGCTGTTGTGAATGGAATATGCGATTTAACGAAACTATCTCGTTCGACAGTTCTTCGAGTCATTAAAATAGGGGATGTCATTGACCATGCAATGAAACGAAAACGAAGGAATAAAAAATTCGCAAACGTTGATGGTGCTACAAAAGATGTGATTCGGCGAACATTTTATGGTATATACCAAAAAAATGCATTACCAACCTTGGAAATGATTTGGTATAAATTACTCGACTATCCCAATTACAATTACAAATCTTTAGAAACTCTACGAGGTGTCTTATTGTCTTGTGGTTTCAAATATAAAAAAGTGAACAAACGGATAGTCATAATGGAATCGACACGCATTGTTCAACTCCGACAAGAATATTTGAGGCAAATGAAAAGCTACCGAGAATCCAGCAGACATATAATCTACTTCGACGAAACTTGGTTTGACATCCATGATGTTGTCAAATATGGCTGGGTAGACGAAACCAAGTATTGTGCTTTGAACACACCTTCTTCAAGGGGAAAACGTGTTATAATTTTGCATGCCGACAATGAAAGTGGTTTCGTACCTAACGTTTTGCTTCTGTCGGACAAAAATATAAAAGATTCGTCTAATGATTACCACGAATATATGACTGCGAATTTATTCGAAACCTGGTTCAGTGAGCAGCTTCTCCCAAATATTTCTCCAAACTCGGTTATTGTTATGGATAACGCTTCGTATCACTCTCGGTTATTGACTACAATACCAAACAATAACACAGAAAAAGCAGATATTGCTGATTTCATGCGAAATCATGACATGGAAATACCCGAAAAGATTCCAACAAAAAAGGTATTACTGGCGACCATAAAACAACGTAATTTCAAAAAAGAGTATATTATTGATTCGATGTGTGAAACACGTAGTCATATTCTCTTACGTTTGCCTCCATACTATTGTGTGTTCAATCCAATTGAAATGGTTTGGGCCACAGTGAAAAAAAGCTTGCGGAAATGTAATCAGTCACCGACTTTGAATGCTGTTGTGCTTGACAACATAAGGCGAGTGGTGAATGAAGTAGGTAATGGTGATGTGTAGAAGAACTGTGTGGCCCACGTGATAAAAGAAGAGGACAAATATTATGTGCAGAGTTCCATAAATACGATCGTTATTCAACCCGATGATGATTCCACCTCATCCGAATATAGCGAAAAAAAATTTTGATTTTTCTAGCAATTTTGTTGGCCTCTATTATTTTGTAAATATATGTTTGACGGGAATTCGATGTGATTATTTGTGTTTTCATTGTATTTTAGAATTTTCGACTCGGAAATCAACTACTTTGAATTTCTAAGTTTTTCATAATTACCCATGGTGGAAAAATTCAGTTGAGATAACTTTTTCATGGGGTGATCAATTGCTATGATTGTAAGAATAAATAACTGAAAAACTACCACTGAAAAATAATATGCCGACGCCTATGTGGGCATATTATTTTTTGCTGTTCCAATTGGTATTGGAAATACTATACTAGACTGATTCACTCGAAGTCTGTTTCGTAATTTATGGGGATGGATACTACCATTTACCTGGGTTGTTGCCACTACCTGCGTTGCGTCTACAGAGTTCGAATGAATCAGTCTGGGTATCAAAAGAGAAACTTTCATAGACTCTCAAAAATTTTCTATACTTTTTTCAACTGATGAAAGCTCAATAACTCACCAACTGGTCCATAGTAAAAGGCTTGTCATTATTTTTGGTTTCCTGCATCATATTAATCAGTAGTTGAAAAAAATCTGGTCTAGTAACATTGTTGTCTTTTCTGTACTGTACTCCTTTTTTTACTGCCATCCTGAAGAAATCTGATATATCTTTTTCCACGGCTGGAAAACCTTAAAAAAAACATTCCATAGTACTTCAATTCGTTCCTTCATGTTAGTTCGAAGTGAGAAAATTATTTTTTATTATTTATATTCCATTATTCAGTTTGGCAATTTCACTTTTAACTGTTCAATTCAACAAGATATGGAGATGAAAAATTCACTGAAACCAACAAAAAATGAAATTTGGAAATCCTGTACGATCCCAGAAGCTAAGCACGCTCATCTCCTCAGAGGGCGTTTTTAGTTTGGATCGTATCGCTGTGCCTGTAGAACAACAAATAAGAAACTCGCATTCCCTGGGGCTTCAGCTTTCAGCACGTATTCTTTTCGCAAGGTCTTGACCGAGAAATCGTCGTACCTCAACCAACAGTTGTGGCCAGCGTAGAAGGCATCGGTTACTTAGTTCAGATGCAATGAAAATTGAAACTTCGCAAGTAGACTCAGGGTTATTTTTTCACAAATAATGCAGACACGAGTGCATCTACATATGTCTCTCACACACAATGAGCCTTCTCTCACTCCCTACACAGTTTTCAGCCACTATAATTGTTTATCCATTGAGCGTAGATACAGTTTGCGAAGCCATCGAAGGTGTGAATTATCCAACAGAGTTTTTGAGCTCATTGGATTTGCCAGACATGCCACTGCTTGATTTACAACTAAAGGTTCGATCGCTCCGTAATTTGAATCCACCACGGCTGTGCAACTGCACACGATTAGTCATTGAAAAATTTCAAAGAACACGTCGATTTTCATTTCTAGGGGGACTAATTCTGATATGGAAGTGATACCCGAAACTTCACCCCCTGCGGTCAGCAACTACCCCCTATTTTTCTCAATGACATGAGGAGTCGAGTGATATATCATTTGAAAGGTCTTTTGTCCTTCTATTACTACTGTCATTTTTTCGAAATTGGTTCATTCGTTATTGGGAAATTAAATTTTGAACGTTTCATTTAAGAAAAAATTGAAAATTCGCCTGTCGCTCATTTTATTGAGTAAATCAACAAAATTAATATCGATGGCAACAAACACAACCAACGGATGGAGTGTTCAAAATGAGCTCCATCTAGTTCCATACAATAATACACACTACTTTCGAAAGCGTTCCCTACAATGCCTTACGTTATTGAAGATCTCAGGAGTCAGAAATCGGCATTTCCGAACAATTCTCTGTCGCAAGTCTTCTAGATTTGTAGAATTTATTCATTTAGTAGTAAATATTTTAAAATGGACGACACTGTTAATTCGTACTAATTAAATAAATTCTATAAATCTAGAAGACCTGCGACAGAGAAATGTTCGGTAATGCCGATTTCTGACTTCAATAATGTAAAGAACGCTTTCGAAAGTAGATTGTACAAGATGGATGTCATTTTGAATCCCTTGATTGTGTTACCATTGATACTACTTCTGTTGATTTCCTCAATAAAATGAACGACAGCGAATTTTCTTCTTTGTTTTTCTTAAATGAAACGTTCAACATTCAATTTCTTAATACTTTCGATTACGCGTCCGTTTCTGGCATACAGGGGGGTCAATTTTTCGTCCAAAGACAGTAATTTTACTCATGCTATGTTATATAACACTCACCTAACTTCAGAGCCAAGTCTGGTGAATTGCTTGTTATTGTTACCTGGAGCAGATGTAGAATACCATTAAATTTTTTTAATTTTCGCCCGGCTGTTCTGAATTCTGCTTGTGGATTGGTGAAGCTATTACATTCCATTCCTAAAGCACAATCGCCAATGACGTCTGTAGTGAACTTAGCTAAAAACTATGTAATTGATTTTATTTTGGAATAAACTAGTAAAGAACATGATTTATACGTGGACTGTTCAAAGAATAAGGTGAACTTTGTGCGACAAATGGAATGGAATACTCAAAAACACTTGAAATATTGACAGTGGCATACGTTGATTGTACTCTGAGTTAGAAAAATGTTTACAAGTGGTACAAGCTTTTCACAGAAGGTCGAGAAGATGTGAGTTCGTCACATCAACCAGCACATCAACAACCGATGAAAATGTCGAGGAAGTGAAGGAAATTTTTATGGAGATATTGGAGATGCTGCTGAGGATGTCGGCATATCGGTTGGCTCATGACATACAATTTTTTTGTGAATTTCGAGCATGAAACGTGTGGCAGCGAAGTTTGTTCAAAAATTGCTGAATTTCTACCAAAAAAACCGTCGCATGAGAAGAGTCAGAGTCGCTTTATTGTCATAGAAGTTTAGGTTTTGTTGACAAAGCAGGCTTGTGAACTAAAACAATCTGAAACAGTAACATAAAGATCAAGAATGTAAAGCAAGATATTAATATGGCCCAAACACACTTTAGAAAGTTTATGGTAAAAGTCTGTGATTATCTTTGTGCATTAGGCAGACTGTTTCTAAAATGAAGAGACATGTAGACTGTTAAGCTGTGATTTGCTAAAAAAGAGGCTTACAGAAATCTTGCACTCTAGCTCCGGTAATGAATCTCACTGCTATTTTTTGTATTGTGAAAACTTGACTCAATAAGTTTTGACAGCTGCTTCCCCAGAAACAAATTCCGTACTGCAAATGGGACTCGAAAAGTGCAAAGTATGCTTTTATAGCAGAGTGATAGTCCCAAGAGTTAGAGATAGACCTTATCGCATAACAACTTGAGTATAATTTTTTGCATTGCATATGCGTTTCAAATTTTAATTTGTTGTCTATGTTGAGGGCTAAAAATTTGTTCTCTAGTTTATGATCAATGATGTGTTCTTCAAGAATTATATGGTCCAGGTTACATTTAACATCTGAGCATCGCTCAGAAATTGTTGAATGACGTCAACGGCGATCCAAATTTGCTTGAAAGGTTCATAACTGGTGACGAATCATCAGTATTTAGTTGATACATCAGAACCAAAGTCCAATCGTCCAATCGTCATAATGGATAAGCCCAGGAGAACCAAGACAAAAAAAGCATGCCAAGTTCGATCAAATGTCAAGGTTTTGCTCACTGTTTACTTCGATTATCGTGGTATAGTGCATCAGGGGCTATTGTCACATGGTCGTACGATCAATAAGGAGTATTGTCTTGAAGTTGCACCGCTTACGAGAAGCAATTCGAAGAAAACGTCCAGTATTGTGGAGAAACAATTCATGACTTTTGCATCATGATAATGCACCTGCTCACTCATATTTGCTTGTTTGTAATTCTTTTGGCTAAAAACAACACCGTAATCATGGCTCAGCCACCATATTCACCAGATTTGGTCCTCTGCGACTTTTTCCTGCTACCAAAATTGAAGATACTAATGAAAGTATGACGTTTTGCGGCGATTGAGGATGCAAAAACCGCATCGCTGAGAGAGCTCAAGAACAACATTGATAACATACTTATAAACATCACTTATAAACACAAAATGCGAAACCGAAATAAAAGAGACATGCCTATCTGATCACAGAGGACAGTTCATTGAAAACTTCGAATACTGAAATATTCCTAAAAAAATGATAATTAAACGGAAAATGATACCGAACTCTTTGGAAAAAATGAATAATGAATTGAGTTGTACCTGCTGGAATATTCCTACACATTACAATGTTAACAAAATCAACATTGTAAATGAAAATTTTCTTAAAAAATTGGCTACGAAGCTCTGATTGAAGTAGAGAATGTAAACAAACCAATTGTCAACTTTTTTAATGATAATCTTAGAGGGATGAGGGACAACTTTTCATGTTTGAAAATAGTGAGTTACGCAAGTAACTCTCACAGGACATACAGATCTATAAATCATATAAAAACTATTATAAAAATTGTATTGAATTCCCAAAAAAACTGCGTATGATTATATATATGGGTTTAAAAATAAAAACAAAGATTGCTGGAGATTAATAAACTATGAAAGGAATAAAAAAAACAACACGGAAGTGAAATCAAATATATCTCCTTCCGAATTCAATGACTACTTCTGTAAGGTGGCAGAGGAACTCACTAAAAATTGGCAGAAAATGGATAAGCTTTCCGAACAGTTCCTGAACAATCTCCCTAGAATAGAAAGCTCCTTTTTTTTCCCTCCGGTAACTGGGGATGAAATACTGGCTGGAATAAAAAGCATGAAAAATTCCCCCTGTTATGACGTTTATGGATTGAACAGTATAATTTTGAAAAAAATTGCTAATGGTTTACTAGATCTCCTAACCAACCTAATCAATATGTGCTTCTTGACTGGAATTTTTTCCGATGTATTCAAATCAACCAAAGCTATTCCGATTCACAAAAGTGGCGACAAGGACAGCCCAACAAATTGCCGACCTATTTCGATAACCCCGATTATTGGGAAGTTAATAGAGAAACTTGTGAAAAACAGATTAATACTGTACTTGGAAAAATATAAAATTCTAAATAATAGACAGTTCGGTTTCAGAAGTTGTAGATCGACGGTTCAAGCCGTGGAGGAGGTGATGGGCGATATAGTTGAGAGCGTTGAAGCAGGTACTTAAAGTAATTGCCATGACACTTTGCGACCTCAGCAAGGCTTTTGACTGTGTTTCTCATACAATATTTCTTCAGAAACTTGAATATTATGGAATACGTGGAACAGCTTACGAATTTTTCTCCTCCTACCTTAATCAGAGTTTCGAATCATCAAACATGGGGTACCTCAAGGGTCTGTATTAGGTCCTCTCCTATTTATTTTATATATCAATGACCTACCGCAAAATTTGTCACCGCCATCATGCATGATGTTCGCAGATGATGTAACTATATACGAATCACATGTTAATAAGGAAATATTGTCAAATTCAATGGAATTGGCGGAGCGTAGAGCGGAAGAATGGTTTCTAAGAAATAAATTGAAACAAAATCCTAATAAATGCCAAAGGATTTCCATTTCAACTAACTGTCGTGTGAACTCAGCTAATAAAGTTAAACTTTTGGGTATAACCTTGGATCATTCTTTGAAATGGAACTGTCATGTTGACCAACTGTGCTCAACTTTCTAATCAAGTCTATCTACTAAGACAACTGAAAAAAGTAATCAGTTTCGAAGCATTGAGAATATCTTACTTTGCCCTGTTCCATTCACACATTACTTATGGTATACGACTATCGAGAAAATCTAGTCTCTCACTTAAAGTTCTCCGAATACAGAAAAAGGTCATACGGATATTTGCTTATGTGGGATATAAGGAATTTTGTAGAAACCACTTCACCGAATTCAAAATTATGTCACTATATTCAGCGTATATGTTTTATTGCCTGTTACAGATCCACAAGAACATTGGTATCAATGACTCCGATACGCATAATTATAATACAAGAAACGATAATCAGTTGATCAATCCGCGATACAGACTCACTACCTTGACCAAAAATTCGCTAGACTTGAACCTCTTCAATAAACTTTCCGCCCACATTAAACTGCCAAAGTGCCAGATGATGACAGTACTACCAACTGTCGAAAGCGCTCGCAGATAATTAATAAAGATATAAAGCTTCAAATCCTTTTTGTATATTTTATTTTTCTTGTTGTGTAACTTCAAATTGTGTATTCTGTACGACTTGCTACAAATGTGTATACATAATGTGGTCAAATAAAACAATATCATACTGAAAACTGCATATCAGAACTGCTTCGAGGTCAAAAAAACTGGCACGAGGGTATTACATCTGAAGGGGACTACTTTGAAGGGGACAAAATAAAAAATGATGAATAAATAAATATTTTTTTGACAGAGACCGTATATCCTGAAAAATACATAAAAAAATTATAAAAAACATTCAATATTCTGAATAAGACAGAACTCGAAAGATCTGTTGAAAAAATCTGTTTAAATCTGTTTTTCCGTCAACCGGCTGTCACTCCCCTACGAACGACAACTCTCAAAAGTCAAAACTTGTGTGAGCTGAGGAATAACGAGGTTTTACCTTTCAACGTGGGTTGGACGATAGGAAGTGAAAATCGATTTTCCAACCTTGCGGTTCGAACCACCGGTTCACACCGATATGTGAGGTGGGTTGAAGTGGGTGGAGCAAACCACCCACCTGCTATCAATCAATAAAAAACTAGCAGAATAGATGATACTCCTTTCGACAAAATGTTACTATTAAATTTCAAGGCACTACACAACAAACGGTACATTTCGAAAACTGTGGAAAAATAACAAAAACTACGAAGTAATGAGAGTAGATGTCTTGTAGAAATAGAATAAATATTTTTTGTGGTGCTATTTTCCTGAAAATGAAGTATTAAGTTGAAGGGAGTATTAGCGTTCAGTTAATTTGGAAGAAAAGAAAACAAAACAATTCACGTTCAAAAAAAGCGAAGGTCAATTAGGATAAATAGTTTGGAGAAGGAAATGTAAGTAGAGAATCAGAAAAGTGGTAGAACTGTAAGAGAAAAACCTACCTCATTTATATCCACATCTTCATTACTTTCAGCACACTTAATGATAGCATCAACCATATATCGACTCTTTTGAACTACAGCTGGAAACATCATTTTCATTTTTCCAGAAGTAAATGTGGGAGTCAGTTTTATTCTCATATTTTTCCAACTTTTCTCATCCAAAGCAAATAGATGGGCTGATATAGGGTCATCTTTTTCATTGTAATAGAATCCTCTGTCTATGAAATACTGAAAATCCTAAAATAGAAGAAAGTGACTGAAACTTCAGGAAACTCAAGATGTTACTCTGAAGACTATGTACCAGAAGCAACTTAATGTTCAGTAAAAGTCAAAAACTTGAGTTCTAGTCAAATCTATCATTGATTGAAAAGAAAAAGGGTAATGGGAATCAGATGTCAATTGTGATCAGCGTTCTATCATCTATACGAAAGTGCCTTTCTTTGTTTTATTGAGGAAAGAAAAATCTTCATAGACTGCTCCTTCCACCTAACGGCGGTTAGGAAACTCGTGCCGCATTCTCACCGACTGAAACCTCTAAACACAAACCTCTTCTCCTCCTTCTCCTCAACTCTTCCTCCCACGGGAACCTCCCACTTCAACCTCCTAATAGAAGATTGAAGTAATGTGAAATGTTGAAGTATAACGTTTCAACTCCATTCTCCTTATTGTCTATTATGAATTGAATTGCTCCATATGTGATATTCCAGTTCTCTTCATTGACAATGAATTTCCTCATTATATTCTCTGCTACGAAAGTACCCCTGCAAGTTACATGAATTCATGCCGAATATCTTCCCACTTGACAAAGTAGAACAATGCATGTAATATGTCATCCTGGATGCCGCAATATGGACATTCATCAGATTCCACTTTCTAAAGCACCCGTGTCCTGGTGTAGCTTGCGTGCGCTAGTAATCCATCTCTCCATGTGTCCTCTCTGTCCAATTTTGTATATTTGGGATTAAGTGATATGTCCACCTTCCATAACTGCCATTATATCTCTCAATAGTCTGTAAAACAGTTCAGCTTCCTCTTTATTGGAGGTCGATATTATGTTGATATACTTGTAGCTTCAGGTTTCCGAACAGAAATGCTTTTTTTTTTCAAGAAGCCATGCAGCTAATCGAGTTCAGCTATTTCAGACGAACTCCGTTTCTCCATAAGAAGGGGACTTCTGAGTGTGGCCCTCTATCAGGTTTGCCATCTAGTTGCTTGACTTTTCTTAGTTATGCTTCTAGCTGTTCCCAAGTACCTCTACCGCATTTCTTTTATGAGAAATTCAATGGAAGGAACTCCAGCTATCACTCCCGTGGCTCCTGCTGATACAGTTCTGTGAGCACAGCAAATTCTTAAGGTTATTTTCTTTTGCAGACTTGTGAGTTTCGATAGTGGTTTTTTGTTTTCCACCAAGCAAGTGCTGCCTATAAAATCTGAGAGTGTGCCATACTCAGAAGTTCCCTTTTTTGGAGGAACGGAGTCCGTCTGAAATAGCTGAACGCTATTGGCTGCATGGCTTCTTGAAAAGAAACGCCATTTCTGTTCGGAAACCTAAAGCTACAAGTATGTACAAAATAACGTCCTCTAATGAAGAAGAAGCCGAACTGTTTTACAGACTATTGGGAGATCTAATGGACAAACATAAATTTACTCGCGTTTATGAGTACGACGAAATAGGTATTTCCACAGTGAAAAATCCAGATAGAATATTATCTCACAAAGACATGAAAAGAAGCGAAAAAGAAGGAAAAATATTACAATTTCATGTGTCATAAGTGCTCCTGGTGGTTTTGACCCAACAATGTTCATCTTTCCGAGAGAGATAATGACACTTCAGCTTTGGGAAGACGATCCAGCAGACATACATCTCACTATTGGTATAACTGTGGCCCCCCCGGAAACCGGAGGCACAAGGTCACCCATATGTTTTATATGAATGATCTTGAACTTAATGCCTCTGAAGAGAAGGATCTTCATCAGTCCTTGAGAGTGGTGGAAAAGTACAAACATGCTGTCTATATGAAATTCGGGATAGACAAATGTGCAATGGTCCATCTCAAAAGAGGACGATGCGGGGACTACGGAGAGGATGTAGAGCTCGTAGATGGAAGCATCCTATACCATTTGGATGCCGGAGAGACGTATACTTACCTCGGGGTGGAACAACGCCACTCACAAGAGGTAACAGCCATGAAAAACTCTCCGCGGCAAGTATCAGCACAAACTTCGACAGATCTGGTCATCGGAACTGTCGAAGAAGAACAAAGTTGCTGCAGCAAATATGCTTGCCGTTCCAATCATACTCCACTCGTTTGGAGTAGTGAAGTGGACTTGGGATGAGCTGTATCAACTCGACGTAAAGACCCGAAAAATGATGCATCTCTGTAAAAGTTTGCATCCCAAATCTTCCGTTCCACTGTTGTACTTCCCCCGACAACAGGAAGGCTGTGGACTTTTGAGTTTGGAGTGTCTACATGACTGAATGATACTGGATACAGCCTGTAAAGTCGTCAGGAGTTCGGATCCTCTTCTTTGCATCGTCCGTGACCATGAGAGAGGAGGAATTGGAGCATTTCTCTTTAGGGCATCTGCCCGAGCAACTGATGAACTCGGATGAACGGGTTGGAACCCGTTCAACAAAAAGCTCAAATAAAAGCCTTACTTCTGCGGAAGAATAAGCCAATGCATGGGGTCTTTTTCAATAACATTGGAGACCTTGGCTTATCAAAGCGCCTGACGTTCGCTTTTCTCAGGTCGAGTGGGCTGAAGTCGGAAACTGAGGGGTTCATCATGGCTTGCCAGGATGGTGTCGTCAACACCTCAGTCTACCGCAGTCTCGTGATGGGTTTAGAGGTTTCTGACACAAGGTGCAGGGCCTGCCGCGAGGCGCCCGATACCCTAATGCACTTGCTATTAGCATGTCCAGCATATGTGGTCTCGGCCTATATCCATCGACATAACGCGGCCGTAAGAGTGCTATATTACCATCTACGACACTCTTACGGTATTGACGAGACACCGGTGTTGCCTACGCTCCGGGGATATTGAATCCGTTGTGGGGAACGAGAAGTGCCGAATTCATTGGAACCTGATGTAGTCCTTCTCGACCACCAGAACAAAACGATATTTGTCGAGGAGTTTTCAGCTCCTGGCGAGACAAATATCGTCAGAAAAGAGGAGGAAAAATGGATAAAATATCGAGATTTTCTCTTCGAACTCCGTAGACTCTATCCAGATCACTCTGTCAAGATGGTTGTTCTAATTATTGGAGTCCTTGGTGGAATGATACTCTCTCTACTCTCAAATCTTGAAATCGTACCGGCTTGCCGCAATGAGGCAGAAATCTTAGCCGCACAGATGCAGAAGGCTGTCATTCTTGGCTCACTGCGCTTGCTCAGGGCACATGATTCTCGGATCCAAGGATCCCTTACCCCAAATATATTGGGACTTCGGAGGATAGGGCCTTACCAGCGCACACAACGATGAAAAAAAATTGTCTTCATTTTTATTTCGGCGGAGTTTAGCTTACGCTATTCTACACTCATGATCATCTTTGATATCCTTCGAGTGGCTTCAACACTTCGCCAATTTTACCAAGCCATCGTCACAGGATCCTGTATTATCAATACCCAGCAATCATGTCAGTCAAACTTCTTAAATCCCTTTAAAAAAAACAATATGCATATGCTGGCACTACCTCTCCCTACAGTCCACAGGTCGCAACCCTTGGATTTCCCATTTTTAGACCCAAAAGGAAGTGTGATATATTTTCAAAAAACTGACAAGCAAAAAAGACAATTCAAAATGACGTGACGGCTATATTAAAAAAAAAACTTATTCATTTGTGGCATTTTTAAATGAAGGCGAATCAGAGTTCCGCGCATCAGGTATTATCCCATAACGTTTATGCTGAAGAAGTCTTGACCCCATCAGAAGTAATAATTCAAGATTCATCAATCATCATCTGCAGAAAAATATCATATGCCATCATCATTATTTACAGCAATTGATCCAATACCATCGACATCTACTGCAACAATGGTACTGGAATATTGAATCCAATATACTGTTTTGCTGACGACAGCACACTTGTCCCGTCATTTCATTTGGATTCCAGGATATCGGTTGCGGATGCATATCTTCACCGACAGCAGGATGCTGCGTACCTTAATGAGAATCTTAAGAAGAAGTGATCTCGAATTGCGGTGAAAGTAACCAAGTTGCATTTATCACCACAAAAACCCAGGCATCGCTTTTCTCCGAGGCAAAATGTCTCAGAACCGGATATAATAATGTCAGGACAGATAATTTCGCTTTCTGCTTCGAAAAGTTTGTTGGGGGTTAAAATTAACACCAATATGTTTTGGCACAATCATGTCGCTGGAATTGCAAAGGGTGCTCCTCAAAAGTTTGGAACACTGTTCCGAACAAGAAAACTGTACACACCTCAGCAACTTTTGCTTCATAAAGCTCAGATCAGACCTTCTTTGGAGTATTGTTCTCATGTATGGAGCTCCGCCCCTAAGCATACCCTGAAGCTGCTGGATTCCATCCAGAATAGAGCCATCCGCCTGATTTGGAGACACGAACATCACTTGGGACATTGATAGTCTGAAACATCGAAGAACTGTTGGAGATTTGTCTCTCTTTCATATATACTTCCACAGAAAGTGTTCAAGTGACTTGGCACATTTGATTCCACCAAGAGCGATAGCTCAACACTTCACTGTTTAAAAACTCTTTCATTTGTAGAACTGCGTTTATGTAGAATAAACTTCCTGAGAACATTTTTCCAAATGAATTTATTCTCCAGCGATTCAAATGCAACGTGAATCGCTACTTTTGCACAAGCATCACTCGAGAATTTTCCTGTAGTGCTTGTGATTTGTTTTTAAAAAAATCCCATACCGAAGATCTGTTTCCATTATCTACTATCATGATATCTGAAAGGCACATAAAAAAGGAAGAACGAAGCAACACGGAAAAATTTTGACATCAACACTCGTCAAAGATAGTCTCGTTGAAGATGAAAATAAGCATGTATATGAAGCGAAAGCAAACAGAAAAAAACCTGGTGCCGAAAGCTTGCAAGAAGCAGAAACTCAAGAAAAATTTTACAAATGAGACCAGAACGCGCGTTCTGCAAGATTAAAAAAGTTTGAAAAAAAATTGTGTGTTTCATGTGATTAATTGCTTACGTGAATCCTATTACCTCCTTTTCCCCTAGTTTGCATAAAAAAAGCATGTTCATTAGTTTATCTAATTGGTAGCGAATCAAACAATGCTGCGTTTCCAATACATCGTCTTTGTATAATATTCAGTACCATAATGAAAAATAAATCAAAATACCGTCAGCAGAATGTTTTTCATCAACGCTGGATCTACAATCACCAGAACTGGTCGCAAAACTGTGTAAACCCCTCCGAATTTCCAACCTCTCTTTTTGATTTCTTTGTAAAAATCCATGGTCGCCAAAGGAAAAACTCTGGTTTTCCTGAACAAGGATGAGCTGTTGCCTGTGGGGAACTTCGGTTTCAAATAAGGCACCCCTCTTCTCTTCCAGTATTGATAGGAAATATTGAAGTAGAGGTAGATAGTGGAAAAACATATTAGCATCACCATTGAGAAGGTGCCGAGAATTTCTACCGATAATATTCCCATGATCGATTTCTGAAAGGAAAATCAATTTTGTAATGTACTTCAAAATTTTTTGACACGGTTTTCATACATCCCATTTAATTTCCAAAACTCTACTGATAATTCATCTTTTTTTCTGAAAAATGGTTTATACTGAATATCTACTTTTTCCGGCCAGCCGATCAATACATAATTCACTACAACTTTCAAAATTTAATCCTATTTTGTTTCATTTTTCATAACATTCACATCAATTGGCACTTGTTCATTCTCAGTGATATAATTCAACGTCACATAGTTATCTTCCTCGGTAAAAGAATCATTTGTCATGTTTTCCATTGGGAGTCGTGACAAAAAATCCGCACAGTTTTTATTACTGCTGACATACTGAATATCAAAATCAAATGAAAAGAAAGAATTATTTTTTTTTATTTAAGCAAATTCGCATCAACCTAGTGGTTATTAGCGAGTAGTACATGTTTATAATTTTGTTATAATATCGATACATTCAAGAAATTTGATAATATTTGGAATATTACAGTTTCTGCCAATAGTGTTGTAGATGTCTAGGGGAAAGTTAAAGTTGTTTCGCTGCACCCAGTATTTTGGACAATCGGTGAAAATGTGCTCAACACTCAGTTTTGTTTCACATATGTCACACATTGGCTCTTCGATGTGATTTAACAGATAATTGTGCGTGAGTTTGGTATGACCCAAGCGTAGCCGATTGATGACTACTTGATGTTTTCGGTTGTTTGTTTCATCAGACCACGGTTTCACATCATATTTGATTGTAAGTAGTTTTGCCTCGGACACTTGTCACTGATTTTGCCATTTCTGGATTATCGCTCTTTTCACCATTGTTTTAATGTCTGTAGATACTACTTTCGACAATACTTCCGATTCGGTAGAGGTAATTGCACCACGAGCATATTCGTCGGTTTTTTCATTGTCCTGAATTCCAATATGTGATGGGATCCAAATGAAACTAATATTTTTTCCAAGTTGCTGGATCAGATGTAGTTTTTTTTATTTTTTGTGCAAATGGATTTTTAGGATATAAGCGCTTAAGTTCGTATATGGAGCTAAGTGAATCCGTTAAAATGATATAATTATCTCCACCTGCCGCATTGACATAGACCAGCTCACGGTAAATGGCATACAGTTCTGCACTAAATATGCTGGTAGTTGAGGGAAATTTATATGAGAACGATTCAGATGTTGTAACTATGGCAGCTCCTACTCCTTCGTTGGTTTTTGAGGCATCCGTGTAGATTTCCATATGATTAGGGTGGTTAAAAAAAATTTGGTTGAGTTCGTTTTTGATGATCTGGCTATTGGTATTGTGTTTGTCGTATTTAGTTAGGCTTGTGTCACAGTTCGGCCGTTTAACAGTCCAAGGAAAAGGTGGATAGAATTTGATAGGAAACGTTTCCGGTAGGGTTAGATCGAGGGTAAACAAATGGTCGCGGATCCTCTGGTAGAAAGGTTTATAGATTCTTGTACGATTTGTGGAGAGATTCCTATATTTATCGCAGAATGGGATTTGTTGGATTTGCACTTATTGTTGCTGCATATGCCAAACTGAGATAGGTACGTCTGTTGTGGAGAGATGACTCTCCTGTTGCACAGTAGATGCTTTCAACTGGTGTTGTACAGAAAGCACCTAAAGATATTCGTAAGGCTTCGTTGTGGATAGTGTCGAGTAACTTGAGTGTTGTCTTGTTCGCCGAGTTGTATGCAATACATCCAAAGTCCATTTTAGATCTGATGAGTATTCTGTAAACGTGCAGTATTGTTTGACCATCAGATCCCCACTCTTTATATGCCAACGTTTTCAACATATTCAGTCTTCTGTTACACGACTCGTCTAGGCTTTTAATGTGTGCATTCCAATTTAGTTTGTCATCAAATATCATACCCAAGAACTTTATGGTTTTGACATACTTAAGATTTTACCCATATAGGTAGAGGGCCGTTTCTTTTTTGGAGAAGAGAATACATTGTGTTTTTTCTGTTGAGAAAATGAATCCAGTTTCATTGGACCAATGCTCTAGATTCGAGAGTGCTTCCTGAGACAATGTTAATAAACTATCTAAATTTTTGTTTTTGCAGAAGAATACCAGGTCATCAGCATAAAGGCGTGCTTTCATTGGTGATTTATTTTCTTTTAGAATGTCATTCATGACGATAAGGAACAGTGTTGGGCTAATGACAGATCCTTGTGGGGTACCATTTTCCAGTGTGTGACTGTTCGAGTAAGTTTCATTTGTTCTGACGCGAAAAGTTCTTACTTTCAGAAAGTTCTGGATGAAAGTGAAGCAGTGCCCGTTAATTTTCCATGAGTCTAGTATTTTCATTATACGGTATCGCCATGCAGTATCAAATGCTCTTTTTATGTCAAAAAAGATGGCCAAACATTTCTGTTTCACTGCTAGTGCTTCATGAATATCGCTTTCTAAATCTAGAATATTGTCGTTGTTGTTGTCGGATCGATGTTGTCTAAAACAGCTTTGCTCGGGGGTCAATAGATTACCGTGTTCAAGGGTCCATAGCAGTCTTCTGTTAATGATCTTCTCTAAGATTTTGCACATCATACATGTGAGAGAGATCGGTCTATATGAGTTACGGTCGGTTTTTGATTTACGTACTTTGAGGATGGGAACAATTATCGCCTCTGGCCATGCTGATGGAAATTTGTGTTCTATCCATATTATGTTGTATATGCGTAAAAGAAGTTCATGTAAATTATGTGGGAGATTATTCATGAAAATAACTGGGATCTCATCGGGGCCGTGACTAATATTATTGAACGTTGAGAGGGCATCTTCGTATTCTTCTTTACTTATAGGCATGTTCAAGGTGTCCTCATAGTCTATGACGATGGGTATTTCAACTTCCTCTTCCTTTTGCTAAGAATGATTCGTCATAATGGGAGGAAGATGAGTTTTCTCTATACATTTCTGCCAGAGTCTCCGCAATCTCTTGTTTATCTGATACAGTTCGGTTATCCACTTTCAAGATATTGATTCCTTGGTAAGTATTAGCTCCCGATATACTCCTCACCTTTTTCCATACTTGGGTCATAGGTGTTGAGCTATTGATACTCGAAATATACTGTCCCCATGAAATCCTCTTAGCATTCTTGATTGTTACTCTTGATATTGCTATGAGTTTTTTGAACTCAATTATATTTTCTGTAGTTTTGTATCGTTTACATTTGTTGAATGCTCTTTTACTATCACGTATTGCCTGTTTGCATTCATTGCTCCACCAGGGAACCGAAATATGTTTAGGGTTAAAAGAAGTTTTTCCAATAGCAATCACAGCTCCTTGCAAAACGACTCTGTTGAAGTTGGCTAGAGTTTCGTCTATATTGTCAGTGATTTCACAAGTTGCTATATTGCTATTCAACGTGGCAATGCTGCTTCAGTACTTGGAACTATCCCCCCTTCACATAATTTAGATGAGATCATGCGTTGCCCTAATTTCACTACGGAACTGAAACCTCTTCGAAACAAGCCGAGATATTCATCAGTCTCCTATCAAGGTTAATTCACAAGTGATTGATCCACCTTCTTCTTTTTCAGTGCGGTCAGTGGATTCAGGTCATTCTTGCTCCCCAAATATGAGTTGCAGTCCTCGTAGAACTAGTTCCCTTTCAGTGGAAGAGATTCATGAAACAAGAGTCGAATCGATCCCTCTACAAAACCCTTCTCCACTTGGAAGGATCGATAGCAGCTTGAGAAATGGTTTTTATGGAGATTCTGTGAAACATGTTCTTCCTTACGAATCAGTAGATATATAGTAGTCCTGAAAATTTAGAGAAGAATTGATAAATTAGGAAACACTTGCTATATGAATAGCATTTTACAAGTGTTGTTTATGACGAAGAATTCAAAGAACGAAGTTCTAATGATGAACGAGAACGGGAATGTTTCCTACTTATTTATCAAACACAAACACCTGTTCACGCAGCTGCAGTTTCGTAAGAAGGTATTATCTTTTTCTCCAACCGATTTCCTGGAGTCTTTGAAGTCCACTAGATGCTCGTTAGGACAACAAGAGGATTGTTCCGAATTCTTGGGGTTCTTGTTGAAAAGTTTTCGTGTGCAAAATAATAGCAAAATCAATACTCCTGACCGCTCTGGACTGAATGATTCCGTACACCCCATCTCGACTTGTGTTTGTAAATTTTTTGCTGGAAAAATCCTCACTCGTTTACTTTGTGGTAAATGTTGAAGAAGTACCAAAAACTTATGTGAATTTCTGGAACTACATCTAGCTTTTCCTAATATGACTAATAACCAGTCCGTGCAAAGCTTATTGTTAAATCATCTGAAAATGGAATTTTTAACAGGTGATTATCGACTGTATTGCCAAACATGCGCCAAACTAACTGACTGTTATAAGGAAACAAGTATAGCTGAGGCACCAGTCAATCTAATGATAACACTGATGATTTTCAAACAAGACTCAACCTCTAACGGAAGCAAGAAACTCTTTGGAAGGTTCGAAATAGATGAACATTTCAACCTAGCAGACCACTATTATAATATTCATGCAGTAATGATTCACTGTGGTTCTGGCGTTGAATTTGGTCATTATTACGCCTTGGTCAAAGACGAAACGGACTGGTTTAAATTTGACGATAGTCGTGTGACGAAGTGTTCTGGCGATGCATTGAATTTATTGGAGCCTCTGGAGACACCCTACATTTTGTTTTATAAGAGAAAGGACATTGTTAGATCAAGATCTTCAGATGATGTGGTGCTGCAGGTTTTTCCGGGTTTTCCTGCAGCGAAAAAGCAAATGCGCCACTGGAATCAATGAAGTCGCCCCGGAGCGCCAATTAATTTCTATTGCTGTTTTAATTTTATTTTTATCGTTGTTTTAATAAAATGTGCAAATACTTATTAAAAAAAGAACTAAGAAACAAAGCGTATCTCTGTAGTCTATTAGCGGCCATAGTAGGAATACCCTTTTTCTTTCCAAAAATTCAAATGAGCGGTTTATGATCGCACCTAAGCACGAAATGTCTACCTCATAAATATGAATTAAATTTCTGCACCCCACTAACTATACTCAGTGCTTCCTTTGTTATTTGTGAAGAATTTTTTTCAGTATTTGAGAGAGTTCGAGAAGCGAACGCGATTGGTCTCTCTAAACCATTTGGATACTTGTGAGAAAGGGTTGAACAATTCGGATACACTACAAATTTCAAAATGTATTAGGATTTTATGAATCTATTTTGAACTATGATATCTCAATAAATACTCATTCTTTGCAATCGAAATAAGTGTCACTTGAATGAGTGCATTTTTGTCAACGTAACACAAGTCGATTGATTCCATCAGCATAAAAATTTGCTGCTTGGGATTCGATGAAGTCGATGCAGGCCGTTTTTGCCTTAATGACGAAGGTTTTACCGGTGGAAAAGTTATCGAAGTGCTTGGTAGTGGTTGTCGGTCGGCGAGAGGTCTGGGGAGTATGACGGCTAAGGCAGAACATCGCAGCTCAATTCTTTTGATTTTCGGACAGTGATTTGTGGAACGTGCTGACGGGCATTGTCGTGGAGCAGGATCCGACCTCTTCTGTTGACCAGTGCCGGCTGCTGAGTACATTTCGACGAGTTCCTCACAATAGGACTCTGTTGTGAGGGTTTGGCCCGGTTGCAGAAAGTTATAGTGAATCACTTCACTCTTTTTTGTTGGATTTTCGCCTTTGAGAAGTGCCTGTGTCGTAGAAGATCCACTTTTCATCACACGTCACGATTCGATCCAAAAAGGATCTTTTTGGTTGCGCAAAAGCAACCTCAAAACGTGACAATTTCTGTCGATTGTTCAAATCGTGGGGCATCCACTTTTTGAACTTTTTGACTTTTCCAATATGTTTCAAACCATCAAAACCGCATGGAAGCTGTCGCCCAGTTCTTCCGCCATCCCATGAAAAGTTTAATATGGGTCAATCCCCATATGATGATGATGATGATGATGATGATGACCTGGATTACTTGAATATTCGTCTTCGTCTTGGAGGCTGAGAACTTTAAAACGAAATTTCACATAGCAACGTCCAAGAGAGCGTTAATTAACACTATCATTCAAATACCAGATTATTTTTTCGGGCCATTCCAGCAGCACTTTGGTTCAAATTGAGTTCATAGAGAAAAATTGGTAGAACATTGCTCAAGAACATCATATAGTAATAAGCTGAAAAGAGGCAAAAAATTGAAATTTTGAAAAATGAACAGCATTATCTGCCGATCAGTATCTGCCCCGACACAGTAGAATAAATATTTATTGACAAAACTCTTAAAATAACTCAATATCTTTGTGTCTATATACAAATGTATACAGGGTATATCTTGACGAGTTAACGCAATATATATATATAAAGAAAACTGATTCTGAAAATTGGTAGGATGGGTGAAGAACTAATGAAGAATTCAACTGAAATATTATCGTTGAGGTGACGTTTCTTTTTCATCGGAAGTGACGTCATCTTTGTTATTTTCAATGGCATACCCTGTATTTCACCTCATTTTTGAATTTTTCCCGTGAATCAGATTCTAACTCAGGTATCATACCCTATTTCCAAAATGAACCGTTTTCGAGTTATTCGAGTTTTTTTAGAAAAAGTGACAGATGCAGCCTCTCGAACATACGTCATTTTTAAAAATATGCAGCTAGTGAATCGTGATAATTGAAGATTGAACGGATCACGCATCATTTTCACGTTCACTGAATAATCCACAGGGTGCTCAAAAACTAGAGTCCAATAAGTGAATGAAGAAAATAAAAAATCTCAACTTTTTCAAATGAGAACCCCCATATTTTTCCTCAAGGTTCAATTCTATTATGAAAATAAGCCCTAGTTATGATACACTTCCCTATACCCAAACCTTCTCGAAATGTTGATATTTCTAATAGGCTGCTGTCCATCTTTCAACACAATGTTTGGTCAGTTTGGTGACAAATAAAGTTGTTTATTGTCAGATTCTCAGAAGGTACAATATGGCTCGTGCTGGTTATAATAATCACGATTTCTTTAACTTCTTCGCGGCTTCTCTCGCGTTAAGAAGTATCATTATTAATTAGATATAGTTTTTGCGGCTTTATTTTTGTTTAGCGTGTGTAAAAAATTAGGGCCTACAAAACTTCTTTATACACAATATTCTTAACTTATCTGTCATTAGGCGCTAAAACTATCAAGCTATTGGGTGAACTTACTCGTGAGCAAGCAACGTAAAACTGTCCACGAGAGAAGCAATGTTCTCTCAAGTCAATACCCGCAAATTTGAGAATTTGCCCCTGAGACTTGTTTATTGTCATGACAAAGCAGACTTTTAGGGAAAACTGTGATCGTTTAAATTCGAACGTGATATCATTAGGTATTAATGGGATTCGTGGTATATAATACACTCAGTAGTGACCTTCACTGTACTGCGATGTAACGCTTTCACTTGCAGTCTCGTATCGTTACAGATTTTGGTGGTTTTAAATTTTGCATCAAGGTATCAAGGATCAACGTAGCTGTGTAATAAACATTCATAGCATCTAGAAAATACATAACAGACCAACATGTATTTTTATTTTCAGGTGACCGATACCTAGATATTTTCAAAAATCTCGATTCGGATCAATTGGAAAAAGTGTCGCTCACCGACCATCGAAAAATTTGATATCAACATGATGGAGCACCTCATCAGATGGTGAAGATTTATTCAGAAGAAACTTATTACGACCAGTGGTTTGGAACAGACGGTCCTCAATCATGGCCACCGCGATCGCCCGATTTAACTCCAATGGATTTTTTCATTTGAGGTTATATAACATGCCAACAACAAAAGAAGATTTTCAGCAGAGAGTTCGTACTGCTTTCAGCTCTATTCCACCGGACATGATAGGACGAGCTGTAGGATACTTAGTGCAGTTGGCATATTTTTTCAGTTACTGTATTTTTAAAGTAAAAATATAAATTACTAGCTGTTGCCTGCTCCGCTTCTGAACCTAGTTTTCTTTTATTTTCAATATTTTGATATAATAATTTGTTCACAAAAAGGATTTAAAGCTTTATTATCTTCTAATTATTATATGCGAGGGCTTTCGATAGTAGGCTATACTATCATCTTCATGGCTCTACTCAAACTGAATGTTTTATCTTCTTGTTTGTTCTTTTATACGGTTAGAACGCCTTAGTGCAGGTATTTGTCCTCTCTTTTCAAACGGATGTGTCTGTTGATGTTTCTCTAGGTTCATTGTTTCTAGGAATGTGTATTGTTTTGTGGAGTATATTGAATGTTAGGTCTTATTGTATTTTGATTTGTATTTGTTCCTCGATAAGTGAATTATGACTTTTGCATTTATTTATGGATGTTCAGGTTTTCCCAGATGTCCATACGGTTTCCTTTATTGACTTGTTTTATGAGTTGATGTTTTCTGGTGAGGAAAAATTATGTTTGTTTTGTATGGCGCTATTTCTTGCAATCAATTCATAGAACGAAAATTCATCAAGGAAGTCAAACAAAATTTTCAATTTTCTGTTTAACGTTAAAAAATAGATAATTGAAACTTGAGCAAAGCGACCAATCGAATGTGAAATAAAATTTACCTGTATTCCCAGAACAAAATAACTATTTCTTCAGTTTTAGAAAATTATTCAATTGAGACCCCATGTATTCTATAGGTATTATGTTCAAATCAGCCAAACCGTTCATTTGATGTTATTTTTTGATAATTCATTGAATTCACAATAAAACACCGAGAAATAGAGTAATCGAATTTTTCATTTATTTTCATTATGGTAGCCAATCCCAATATGGCAAATGTAGACAAAATATACAGGGTGTAACTGAATAAGTATAAAACATTCAAGGAGGTGATTCCTCATCGAAAAAAAAATAGGATCTTTCATATAAAGAAACTTCATTGGATCATCCCTTGTTAAGATACAGCCCCTTAAAGGGGGTACATAAAATTTGTATAACAATGTTTTTCACAATCACTAAAAAAGTTACAACATTGAAATTAACCTGACGTTTTTTACTACCAAAAAGACACTTAGCCAGTAATTTATTTGGTTCACCCCATGGTTGTAAGGGGTGGAAAACGCAACCCCTAAAATTTATTTCCAATGTAACTTTTTGTCTTATCATTTGTTTACCATTTAAAAATTCATTTCCGATAGCCTGTTTTATTCTAAACAAAAAATTTCTCTTGGGTTTTTTGCCCAAAATAAACCAGTTCGCAGCAAAAAAGTATTTTACGAACAACTACAGAGATACATCGTCATAAATGGGAACTGGATTTATTGTTATTTTGTAGTTAGTACCTGTATTAAAAGATTAAAGGGTAATAAACAAAAATAATTCATTAATAATAAAACACACAACATGTAGAAATCATAGTAAATGTTCAATATGTCTACCTTCAGACATTACGCATGTGTCTAGACGTATTTGTCAGGTATATCCCTATAATAGACATTTTATGAAGAACATTTGCTAGCAATTAGTCTCTCGACATGTTAAAACTTTATGATTTATGGTTCAAATGAATGTGTAGATTTCCATATTTTCACTTTAATGCAATTCGCATTATGTAGTCTCTAGAGGGTATATCTGTACGGTCACTAAATTGAATAAGTATAGAGTGTTTTGACTTTGACTAGTTGGCGCTTGACTGTGCGAACTAGGACAGTCCATATACAAAGATATTATGTAGGAATCCTTCGGATGATATCTGATTCAATTCCATAATGAATTTTAGGAATACAAACTGAATTCAGTTATATGAATATAATAATCATTTATTAATTCACTTACCGTTCTCAAAAATAACACACACTATTATGCTAGATTGATTTTTTTAAAGTTTCGTGAATTTAGTTTGTATTTGTTGATTACCTTAATCGGTCCTCACTGTTCACCAAAATGTTTATGTTTTATATAACCCCGACCAAGATGCACACCATTGTCGATGAGTAAATAATTGCACTTCCACACGATACAGATTGTTCAAAATTCAATGGTATCGTCGAGATAAGAAAGGAGTCTTCGTCAAGGTCAACAACAGGACCGGAGCTGCCAAACTGAACCAAAAAAGTTGATTTAATAATAATACTTTCGCCTTTATTATTCAATGAACAGAACAAAAACTCAACATGACCTATACGAGTATATTCAACTAGCAATTGAAATAAAGGGTGAAGTTCATCGTCCGTAATAAAATACATCACGGAAAATGTTCTTCGACTTAACCCTAAAAAGAGAACGAATAAAAAGGAAAAGAAAAACAAAAATAAAACTATGATTCCTATACATGATGATATTATAATATAGATACGAACAAACACCTCACCTAAAGAGTTTAGCATTCCTTACAATATATGAATAATTTAATTTAATTTCAGCTGAACAAATGGTCTTTATATTTAAACCAGTCCTTTTCGTCTTTGACCAAGGCGTAATAATGACCAGATTCAACGCCAGAACTACAGTGAACGATGACATGCAGATTATAACAATGGTCTGATAGATTGAAATGTTCATTTATTTCGAACCTTCGTAAGAGTTTGGTGCTTCCGTCAGAGGTTGAGTCATGTTTGAAGATCATCAGTGTTATTATTAGATTGACTAGTGTCTAAGCTATACTTCTTTTCTTATAATAGTCATCAGTTAGTTTGGCGCATGTTTGGCAATACAGTCGATCCTCACCTGTTAAAAGTTCCATTTTCAGATGATTTAACAATAAGCTTTGCACGGATTGGTCATTAGTCATATTAGGAAACGCTAGTTAAAGTTCCAGAAATTCACATACGTTTTTGCTACCTCTTGAACATTTACTACAAAGTGAACGAGTGAGGATTTTTTCAGCAAAAGATTTACAAACACAAGACGAGGTAAACTGTACGGAATCATTCAATCCAGAGTGGTCAGGAGTATTGATTCTGCTCCCAAGAATTAGGAACAATCCTGTTGTTGTCTTAACGAGTATCTAGTAGATTTCAAAGACTCTAGGAAATCGGTTGGAGGGAAAGATGATATATTCTTACGACACTGTAGCTGCATGAACAAGTGTTCGAGTTTGGTGAATAGCTAGGAAACATTCTTATTTATCATTAAAACCTCGTTCTTGAAATTCTTCGTCATGGACAACACTCGTAAAATGCTATTCATGTAGCATGTGTTTCGTAAATTATCTAATCCAATTTTCTTCTCAAGATTTTCAGGACAACTATCTACTGATTCGTGAAGAAGCACATGTTTCACAGAATCTGCATAAGAACCATTTTTCAAGCTGCAATCCATCCTTCCAAGTAATGAAGGGTTTCGTAGAGGGCTCGAGTTGGCTCTTGCTTCATGAAGCTCTTCCACTGAAAAGGAACCAGGACCACGAGAACTGCAACTCATATTTGGGGGGCAAGAATGACCTAAGTCCATTGACCGCATTGAAAAAGAAAAAGGTGGATCAATCACTTGCGAATTAACCTTGATGGGAGTAGGAGACTAATGAACATCCACATATCTCGGCTTGTTTCAGTTCCGTATTGAAATGAGGGCAATGCATGATTTCATCAAAATTATGTGAAGGAGAAATAGTTCCAAGGACTCAAGCAGCATTATCACGTTGAATAGCAATACTAATTCTTTCTATCAAAAAAGAGGTAGAACAGTGATCTTTCGTTGCTTGGCCTGTTCTCCTTCCGAGTTCGTGAACGAATAACAGAGACTCCGGGCCATAAACACCAAAAGTTTCAACCGCTACTGGATAGATCAGATAGTTGTTACCAAGTTTTTGGTATTTTTTCGCCAGACAATGCTGCGGTTCCAGCAGACTTCGAACATTCGGCTAGATGGGAAGCCGCGACCGCAAGTGAAGTCCCATACCACAGGTTTACCGTATTTCTGTATGAGACACATACCATCTGGTCGTTTACCATCATACCGAAGTATTCTTGAATTGCAGGAACATCCGCTGTGCTTCTGGCGTTGAGTCTGGTCATTATTACGCCTCGGTCAAAAATGAAACGGAACACTTAGTGTTCTGGCGATGCCGTGAATTTAGTGGAGCCTCTGGAGACACCCTACATTTTGTTTTATGAATGAGAGGGTATTGGCAGATCAAGATCTTCAGATGATGTGGTGCTGCAGGTTTTTCCAGGTTTTCCTGGAAGTGAAAAAGCAAATGCGCCACTGGAATCAATGAAGTCGCCCCGGAGCGTCAATTAATATCTTGATATTATCTCGAAAAATATTCAAAATTTTCGAATTTAAAAAAAATATCCATAAAGATCATCAAATTTTCTAAAAAAAAGTTTCAATTTCAAGCGCTGTACCTCTATTATTTATAATTTTTACAGAGCCCTGAAACTAGAGTCAAAAACGGGTAGTCTGGCTTTCGCGCGTGGTGCATCAATCTGAAACGGCAACGAAAAAAATTTATTTATTGATATTAAATATGAAAATTAAGGAATGAAAAAATTCATGTAGTTTTGGAGTACATCAATGAACAACAATCCGTGGTTACAAAAGTTTTATCCCAATTTTTCCATTGATTATGCATTTGTTAATTAATAATTTTTTATAAACTGAAAGTTAACATAAAAACCCTGATAATGAACAAACTAAAACCCTACAATTTTTTTTTGCTTCGTGAAGTTATTCTCAATAGACTAATGAATAGATCGCCGTTGCAAATATTACAAAATTTTGATTTTCCACTTTTTTATGAACAATTGAAAATTGAAAATTTAAAAAAGTTAATACATTTTTTTCTAAATCTTGATTTTTCTAACGGTTGAAAGCTACTTAATTTTTCCCACTGTTATTGTTTAAAAAATTGTTTTGAGTAAATCTAATTTTTTTTTTCGTAATATACTCATTGATGGAAATTATGATCTATAGAGAAAAAACGGTTTAAAAAAAATGTATTTGTTGCTTAAAAATGCGTTTATTAATTAACAATCGTTTCTTGCGACCAAATATTAAAATTAAGGAACCATTTTTTTTCTGAAAATTATAAATTTTACTTTAATTTGAAATTTGAAAATTAATAATTTTTTCGTTTTTTATTTGTTTATTTGAAAAACAATTTGTTATAAATGAATTAATTTTCTCCATTAATTTTGTTAAACACTCAATTTTATGATAAAAGTAGCCATGTATGTTTATTTTTGAAAATAACATTTTCCTATTCTTTACTAAATAAGTGTAAAACATTCAAGTAGGTAATTTCTCATTGAAATAAAGATAGGATCTTATTTTATCCAATTTTATTGGAGCATCCCCTGTTAAGATACAGCCCCTCAAAGGGGATACATAAAATTTGTATAACAATTTCTTTCACAAGCATTAAAAAAGTTACAATATTGAAATCAACCTGACGTTTTGTACTACCAAAATGAGACTCAGCCAGACATCCCAGCATGGAAAACGCATCCCTGAAATTTATTTCCAATGTAACTTTTCGTCTTATTATTTGTTAACCATGTAAAAATCTTTGTAGTTGTTCGTAAAATAGTTTTTTGCTGCGAACTGGTTTACTTTGGGCAAAAAACCCAGGAGACATTTTTGTTTAGAATGAAACAGGCTATCGGAAATAAATTTTTAAATGGTGAACAAATAATAAGACAAAAAGTTGCATTGGAAATAAATTTTAGGGGTTGCGTTTTCTACCCCTCACAACCATGGGGAAAACCAAATAAATTACTGACTAAGTGTCTTTTTGGTAGTACAAAACGACAGGTTGATTTCAATATTGTAACTTTTTCAGTGCTTGTGAAAAAAATTGTTATACAAATTTTATGTACCCCCTTTAAGGGGCTGTATCTTAACAAGGAATGCTCCAATGAAATTTTTTTATATGAAATATCCTATCTTTTTTTCGATGAGGAATCACCTCTTTAAATATTTTAAACTTATTCAGTTACACCCTGTATAGCTTTTAATATTATAATGCCTTGAAACTTGTCTTTTTCATTCGCTCTTTTGTTTTTAAAATTATAATAACTCTCAAACTATCGCAGATATGATAAAAATGCCTCAAGTAATTTTTGTTTACTAACAATTCATTAACAATTTAAGCTTTTCATTCAAGTTCTAGTCCTATTATTTATTTAATTATTGACTATTGTTTATAAAAAAAATTCCAAGTCTTTTCAATGCACAACTATTATTATGTACCATACAATTATGAGGATTCCATGACTAGCACTTTGAGTAGGTTGGTACTTCAAATAAAATTATATATGCATGGACTTCAAGTTAAATAATTCAAGCTATTAGTCATTACGTTAATTTCAATTTAATGAATCCCCTCAATTACATTTCTTAGATTTTCTATGCTCGCAAAGTTTATATCATCCGCAATATATCATCATTATTCGAAAGTATGTAATTATTCGAATTTGAAAATGATAAGTAGATACTTGAAGCTATATTTCGAGATAGTAGTTGATGATCAGTTAAACAAAATGTTTTATTTCGTCAAGTTTTGGAATTTTTTGTTTTCTTCCGCAACACAATATAACCTTTTCGTTGAATATCTAAATTGTATCCTCAACTTCTGTGACTTCACAAGAAACTTCATGAATTCCACCTCGAACTTATTTTTATTATCATCAACGCAAAACAAAATATCGAGAGTTTCTACTTTTGGCAGGAACGCAGTAGGCTGAGTTTGAGGCTGTCACTTGGGCTAAGTATTGCGCAAAGTGCGACCCGTTAAGGTCTATGCCTATTCCAGAAATCAATTATCTGCTTTCAAAAATACAGGGGTGTCGTCATCTTAAGTGTGTAACAATGTATAATGATAATCTCAAGTCCGTGTAAAACCGCGTCCGGTGTTTTTAGTTGTTCTTTGAAGCCAACTTGTGGGTCAACCCCACAATGCCTCTTCCGGGTTGAGTGCCCTGTGTTGAAATCTTCCCCACACTGTTACTGTGTGTAGGACATTCCATCTCGTCCATCCACCCCCGCTCCTCTGAAGCTGTTCTCAACTTGCTGATGGGCACTTCCTACTTTAGTAGGTAAGATGGCTTTTACTTTCTGGTGGAGTGTTTTGTTTTATCTTGGCTTTCCTAACTGAATTTTTGCATGGGGTCCCCCAAAAACTAACCGGAGACTATTGTTTAAAAAGAGATCGCGGTCGAGTGTTCCTCGATGAACCTGAAAAGGAAGTGTTTGTTATCAGTTTAAAAAACATTATACTTACCCGAGCCGCCCGACAGCGACTCTTGAAGGTGGACGTTGGTTCTGCTTGGTTGACCTCTGAGCTTGTCTCTCTCTCTCGGAATCTGGTATCATATTGTTTCAGCTTTGCGGATTATCCTAACTTGGAGGGTTGTTTCGGTGGCAATAGATTTGGTATAGGAATGTAGGCTTCCACGTCTGGCATCAATGTTTTGGTTGGTTTCTGGGTTTTGCCGTTGTCTTCTTTCGTTACAATCTCCAAATGTTTCAACTGCAGCTGCGCAGTCATCTTCAGTGGCGCAGTCGAAATACTCTTCGTGACTTATCAACTTGGTGTTTTCGAAGCTCATTGTGTGGCCTATTTCATATATATATATATATATATATATATATATATATATATATATATATATATATATATATATATATATATATATATATATATATATATATATATATATATATCTTTATTAGAACAGCATGAAAAACAATTATTTTTTTTTTCACATAACTGCTGACCTAAAAGGACTTAACCTTTTACCTTACTATATTAGAGACCGCACTTGATACATGGTATCCTGCGAGGTCTCCAATTACACTAACCTAACCTACCTTATCCTACTTAACCTACAAGATTTTCCTAGTTTACATTCATTTAGTAGATCTTACACTAAAATAACTAAATAACTGTTTGTTTGCTCCAAAGCAGTAAACACGTTTGATAAACTTCAACATATTTAAAATACAAGGTCTAACAAACCAAAATGAAAACTGCATGGTTCAGATGTGATCGTAACGTCAGTTAGAAGGGTTGAGAAATGCTGCGTTAACTATCAGTACTTCAGATTTCATCCTTTATTAAAAATTGAAAAATGTTTTTTTGAATTCATAATCAGAGGTGTTTATAATATCTGAGGGCAATACATTCAGGATACTACCTATATTATAAAAGAATGAACGTTTAAATAAACTTGAATTGTGTCGTGGGATATGGATTCGATTTTTCTGACGGATGTTTATAAAGTGAATTTGTGACCGAAATGATATTTTGTTATATAAATATTTAGGTGTCTTTTCTATCAAAATTCTGTGGAAGGTACATGCACTATGAAAAAATATTGTTTTCTTCATATTCAGCCAGCCAAGTTCCTTGAGTTTAACCGATACATATCGGAATATCTTCTCAAACCGTATATGAATCTGATACACGAATTCTGATTTTTTTGTAATCAGGACTCATCTCTTATAGTTAGACAAGGACCATAAATCACATCTCCGAAGGTAAGCTGAGACAAGATCAATGATTCTGATAAAACAATTTTTGTTTGCTGATTCAGAATGTGTCGACATCCATACAGGAGTTTAATTTTACCGAAGGATTTTTTAATAAGGTGGTCGATATGTGCCGTGAATCGTAGTTGATAGTCCATATACAAGCCTAAGTTTCTGGCATTGTCAACTATTGGGAGAATTTCATCGTTAATTTTAATAACAAAGTCTCTTAGAAATGTTAAACGCTTTGCCTTAGATCCAAACAATAACACTACAGATTTGAAGGGATTTATTTGTAGACAGTGGTCATTAGATAGAGTTACTAAATTCTGTATATCAGTATTTAAATTGTCTATTGATAACTTACTATTTTCTGGTTTGAAGGATATGTATAGTTGAGTGTCGTCAGCAGTGTGATTGACACCATGAAAAGCTGTTTTTCAGAAATGAGGTATACACCGAAAACAATAGAGGGCCTAAGATTGTTCCTTGTGGAACTCCGCAGGATACATATAGTGGCTGCGAAATTGATTGTTCAATTTTTACTGCTTGAATTCTGTTACACAGATAATTGCTTAGTAAAAGCCTTGCACCATCATTCAATCCAATGTGGTTCAGAATTGCTAATATGAGGCAATGATTGATAGTATCGAATGCCTTTGAGTAATCTAGAAGTACAAGAGCGGTTAGTTCTCCATTATCCTGCGCAGTGAATATATCATCTGTAACTTTGAGTAAAGCTGTGACGCAGCTACGATTTTTTCTGAAACCGGATTGTGTTTCGGGTAAAATCGAATATTTGTCTAAGTGATTACGTAACTGCTTTTCAATAACTTTCTCTAGTACCTTCGATAGAACGCTCAAGATACTTATTGGGCGAAGATCCTGAAAGTGTTGTGGTGTGTCTTTTTTCGGAACAGGTATAACGTGTGATACTTTCCATTGTTCTGGAAAAGCATTCTCCAGTATGCAGGAATTGATGATATTCATCAAGAAGTCTATAATAAATGGGCAACGATACAGGATGAGTTTCATATTGAGGCCATCTGGTCCCGTTGCGTTTGTTTTTATTGTGTTCAGTATACTGATAATCTCCTCGTTGGTTATAAGATTAAAATTGAATGGCATTATGTCTGGTAATTTTTGGCTCAGATAATAGTCTAAAAGTTGAGGGTTTGGTTTGTTATTACTGGCAACTATCGCAAAGTGTTTATCAATCGCATTAGAGTCGGCAAGGTGATCTGGTATCTTTTTTCTAAATTTTTTTCTCGAGTGAATTCCCATGTCATCAAGATCTTTCTACATAGATTTTCGGGTACCTGTTTGAATTCTGAACTGTAAGTAAGCTTTTTTCTCAGTTTTTACAGCGATATTGACGTAATTTCTGAGGTTTTTGTAATTATTCCAATCCATCGTATTTTTTGTTCTTTTGTATTTTCTGAGTGCCTTATCTCGTTCATGCATTACCATTCTGATATTTTCTGTCAACCAGGGGGCTGGAGATTTAGTTATTGAAACTGTTTTCGAAGGAGCATGTTTGTTAAATAAAGATATAACGGTTTCATTTAGAATTTGAATTTTTTCATGGACATTTGGTGTTAGGTATATTACATACAATGTTGAGTTAACCAAATCATTATAAAATGCCTCGTGGTCGTATATGCCCTGTACCGCATTGGTTATCGTGAATACTGTTCTTATATAGTACCCCGTCAGAATTCGGTTCACTTTGTCGGTAACTCCAGGAATATGGATAAGAAAAGCTTTTTGGTGGACCGTCTGTTCATCGGGCTGTTTGGGATGTGGGGTACGACTTTGCTGAGTTGAGTCTTTGGATTTGGGTTTAAAAATAGTCGTCTTGGCGAAGGGCGCATTGGAGTTCGTCAAGTCCCTCAAATCTATTGTGGCCGTCAATGAGTCTCATAAACCTGTGACATCTCACAACATTGCACACCTCGCTTCTGCACGTCACAACCCCTTTCCTACTACCAACTCCACCCTTGCTCCCACTACCAGCCTCCTCCTACATTCGTCCAGGGACATGAATACCAGACCAGAGCCTGTGGGCCCACAGTCGACGATTGGGAGTGGGCAGATTGAAAACCTTGCGAAGACCAGCGGCGAAACGTGGAGAGAAAGCAGATTGAAACCCGGCGTCGAGTCGCTGAACCTCAGTGTAGTGACATGTTCTTGAAAATGGCTCCAAAGTCGAATCTTTTGAACTATTATGACTCACGATCGGAAGACCGTGGGTTCGATTTCCGCCTCTACCAGATATTTTTCTCGGGAGAATTTATCTGGTTGAAGCTGGAATGATTCTGCAACCGTTTTAGGAATCACACGTTAAAAGGTAAGACCTCGTTAGTCCTTAGCTCGCACAAGTTTCTCAACTTCTGAGAGTTGTCGTTCGTATGGGGGCGATAGCTGATTAACGGAAAAACAGATTTTAAACAGATTACGAATACCAGACGCGGTTCAACTCGGATTTCAGATCATCAAATTGCTGACCGCGAAAACTTTTCCAAACCACACAATTTTATGTATTCAATAGTAGGGGATGTTCACAAACTTAGTATTCACCACTATAACAGAGAAATGAATTGCTATTAAATATATTCGAATTGGCTGCTATAACAGTTTTTCTACCAATATTTGTCGAAATCTATTTAAAAAAAATTGCTTTTCCGTTAACCAGCTGTCCCCCCCTACGAACGACAACTACGAAACTTGTGCGAGATAGGGATTAACGATGTATCATATTTCAACGTGTGCTTCCTAGCACGGATTTGACGATAGGAAGTGAAAATCGATCGTCCGGCCTTGCGGTTCGGACTAGTGGTTCACACAGCGGTCGATTGATTGAGTAGATCAACAACCCACGCCAATCCAACCGGTTATCGTCTCACTAATGGATCAATTCAGTGGCAAATGATATCCGAAATGACATCAGGATTACTAATCCTTTCCTGGCTGGTGATCTACAGTGTCATCCCCAAAGTATGCACCATATGGGAAATTTATTTATATTAAGTGTTTTTCGACAAAGTGTTATTCCTGATAAAATTTATGCATTCCCTAAAATTAAGCATGCATCAACAAAATACAGTAAAACACACGTAATATACGAGAAGCCTTCAAATATTTGATTTTGAGATAGTTGTAAAGTACTCTTATTTCGAAAAATCTCGGGAAATAGTATCCATTGTATAAAGAAATTACCATATAACGTAGATATATGTACCTGAAAGTTCTTTTTTAACTCTGAACATTTCATATTCGAATCATTTTTATTCTTGTCTATTTTATGTCACTTCAACAAATACACAGTTAAATTCAACTTTGAATATATTACAAGAAATTCTTATAATTTTTTCAACTTCAAATAAATGGGTTGTTTGGTATGTAGTACAAATGTGTCAGGGTCTATTTCCAATGGAAGACTTGTCTTAGGACTAGGGTATACCTGGTATTTCCTCAATATGGTCAATAAGCCTAACTTCACTTGCATCTGACCAAATCGCATACCTGAAATAAATAAAATTTTGACTGCCCGAAATATTTCGAACGTGCTTGAATCTCCTTTTTATAGATGGATAAATTCCTACCACCACCATCTTTTATTTGAAACAGAAAAAACTACCGAAATAATATGCAAATTGTGTTATGACTACTTGAAGGCTACTAAATTGTCAGATGAACTATTTCAATCTCCTTCAATTTTTTCTTTCATAAAATTCACCTATTTCCAAAATTCTATGCACAAACTCCAAATTTCATTACAGACGACTGACGAAAACCAAGTATTTCGCTCCAACTTAAAATATAAATTTTTAACAGGTGATGATCGACTATATTGTCAAACATGCGCCAAATTAACTGACTGTTATAAGGAAACAAGTATAGCTGAGCACCAGTCAATCTAATAATAACACTGATGATTTTCAAACAAGACTCAACCTCTAACGGAAGCAAGAAACTCTTTGGAAGGTTTGAAATAGATGAACATTTCAACCTAGCAGACCACTATTATAATAGTCATGCAGTCATTGTTCACTGTGGTTCTGGCGTTGAATTTGGTCATTATTACGCTTTGGTCAAAGAAGAAACGGACTGGTTACAGTCGTGTCACGAAGTGTTCTGGCGATGCATTGAATTTATTGGAGCCTCTGGAGAGGACATTGTTAGATCAAGATCTTCAGATGATGTGATGCTGCAGGTTTTTCCGGGTTTTCCTGCAGCTGAAAAAGCAAATGCGCCACTGGAATCAATGAAGTAGGCCCGGAGCGCCAATTAATTTATATTGTTGTTTTTATTTTATTTTTATCGTTGTTTTAATAAAATTTTCAAATATAATAAATATATCAAAGTGACTAGATTGTACTGTTTTCTATGTTTCCTTAAAAACAAATTCATTTTAATCTGTATTGAAACCTTTCGTTTTGAAAATGATCTCACAACTTCATTGAAATCAACTTTTCATGCCAGATCTTGTTCAATAGATAATAAAGCTCTCTTTTGTGTCATCATAAAGCAATGAACGAATTAGAATCGAAAACTATCACCAACTTCAATTGGAAATGTTATAATCTGTGAGTGAAATAAAAGAAAAATCAATATTTGTCGGTTTTTTTTCTCTTCTTGCCGCTCAAAAAATCTGGCAATGTAGGCTGTATCCTAACTCACCTAAAGGTCCACCGCCTGTGACTATATACAGTGCATTTCTTTAATATTCCCTTTTTTATTTTCTGGACGGGTTAACTCAAAAAATTGAAATTTGGAATGATAATAATAATAATAACAATAATAATAATAATACCCTGATGTAGTCCTTCTCGACCACCAGACCAAAACGATATTTGTCGTGGAGTTTTCAGCTCCTGGCGAGACGAATATCGTCAGAAAAGAGGAGGAAAAACGGATAAAATATCGAGATTTTCTCTTCAAACTGCGCAGATTCTATCCAGATCACTCTGTCAAGATGGTTGTTCTGATTATTGGAGTCCTTGGTGGAATGATGTCCTCTCTACTCTCGAATCTTAAAATCATACCGGCTTGCCGCACTAAGGCAGAAATCTTAGCCGTACAGATGCAGAAAGCTGTCATTCTTGGCTCACTGCGCTTGCTCAGGACACATAATTCTCGGACCCAATGATCACTTACCCCACGATGTGGGGAGTGGTCATTGGTTGATAATGCTGGCGCGCCCTCCCGAATGTATCGGGGCTTCGGGAGATAGGACCTGACCAGCGCACACTACGGTGAAAAAAAAAATAGCACTCTTACGGTATTGACGAGACACCGGTGTTGCCCTACGCTCCGGGGGATATTGAATCCGTTGTGGGGAACGAGAAGTGCCGAATTTATTGGAACTATTCGTTCTCCACCCTCAGGCTCATACAAGCTAATAAGCCTGATGTAGTCCTTCTCGACCACCAGACCAAAACGATATTTGTCGTGGAGTTTTCAGCTCCTGGCGAGACGAATATCGTCAGAAAAGAGAAGGAAAAACGGATAAAATATAGAGATTTTCTCTTCGAACTCCGCAGACTCTATCTAGATCACTCTGTCAAGATGGTTGTTCTGATTATTGGAGTCCTTGGTGGAATGATGTCCTCTCTACTCTCGAATCTTAAAATCATACCGGCTTGCCGCACTAAGGCAGAAATCTTAGCCGCACAGATGCAGAAGACTGTCATTCTTGGCTCACTGCGCTTGCTCAAGGCACATGATTCTTGGACCCAATGATCACTTACCCCACGGTGTGGGGAGTGGTTATTGGTTGATAATGCTGGCGCGCCCTCCCGAATGTATCGGGGCTTCGGGGGATAGGGCCTGACCAGCGCACACCATGGTGAAAAAAATAATAATAATAATAATAATAACAAACCATTTATTGCCCAACAGTAACAACCATTTATAGAGCAATTTAAGATGAAAATATATATTAAGTATACTCCTAGCACTAATACATAGAGATCTCAGCGTTATCATACGATATACGCTCTAGATTATTTTTTAATTCGATTAAAGAACAGGAGAAAATATCAAAATATTCACAAATTTTGTTATAGTTCGTGCACATTACATAGATTGGTGCTTTAAGCATAAGGTTAGTTTGCGCCCGTTTGCACATAAAAGTGCAGCTTTTTCGAGAGGTTTGCCGGGGTACAAATATGTTGATGAAAGATGATAATTCACAGGAATCAATTTTATTGATCAAAAGATTGTACATAAATATTAAGGAAGTTGCGCCCTGCGTTTTTCTAAGGATATAAAGTCAAATCTTTGTAATAAAGAAACATAGTTTTGGCCTCTAGGTGGTATACTCCATCAATTTTAAAGCTCAAAAATTTCAGATTTTTTTTTGTGCCTTCTCCACGATAGAAATATATTTTCCATATATGGGGTTCCATATTAGAGACCCATATTCTAGTTTTGATCGGACAAAACAGAAATACATTTTTGTTAGAGCAGACAAATTTGTGAAATTTCTACAATTTCTTACAATAAAGCCGTATGCACGCTTTGCTGCATTTACTGTACGACTAACGTGTATGTTAAAGGTGAGCTGCGCATCAAAATAAATTCCCAGATCTTTTATCTCGTCAGTACGCTGCAGTTCTACATTATCTATTGAATATGCAAAGTGAAGACTATTACTTTTCCTAGTAAATGTCATTGCTTTACATTTGGATATATTCACTGGGAGTTTATTTTTGATACATCACCTATGAAAAATATTCAACTGGATCTGATAATGAAATTAGTGCATGAATACTTTATTTTGAAATGAAATTGACAGATGAAACTTCCAAGATGTCGACTGGGCGCTATCTGGTAGAAAAGAGGGAAAGAGAGGTCATGTGATACATCATTTTAAAGCTCCTGAAGAATACTTCACAACCGTCAATATCTTCGCCTACTACAAAATGGCGAAACATCAAATAATTTCCTGAAGACAAACACATTAATATCGATATTTTAGAAATATTCCTTTTTATCTACCATATGGCAATTCCAACAACCCGATAAGGTTTGTTAAGTTATTTTTTGTTTATAAAAACGACAAAAAATGTTAGTACGACAATGAACATCATTGATCAGTTAGAATATTCTCATTTAGTTTTCGGTTTTCTCAATATCCAGAAAAAATTAAGGTATGGGCAGGAGTATTGGGGAACCATATTGAAGGACCTCTATTTATTGATCAAAATTCAACAGAGAAACTGTATTTGAATATGCTGGAAACCACTGTTGACCCTCTCATCATTGAATTCTATATGGATATTGTATTCCAACAAGATGGAGCACCACCACATTACTCCATACAAGTTAGAAACTATTTGGATTAGCCCAGTCGTTGGATTGGCCTAAGAAGTCCTAAAGAATTGCTAGCCCGCTCGCCAGATTTGACACCTTTGGACTTTTTTATGGGGCTTTTTAAAGCAAAAGGTGGATATACGGCAGATAATAATGAATATTTGTAGAGATATTGACGTTACTGTGTTCGAAAATGTTCGGCGTGAAATATCGGATAGGCTGTTCATATGTCAAGAAGTTCAAGGCAATCATTTCGAGTATCTTCTGAACTGACCTCAAGTTTATTACTTTTTATTATGTACTTAAATGTCAATGTATTCAGGCAATTATTAAATGTTCCGCCATTTTTTAGTAGGTGAAGATATTGACTTCATATTCTATGGTTTTGAAGTATTCGTCAGGAGCTTCAAAATAATTTGTCACAATACCCCCCATTCCATTCAATTTTTTTCCCAGATGGCGACCAGTCGCCATCTTGAAAGTTTCATCTGTCGATTTTACTTCAAAATAAAGTATGCATTGATTTCATTGCATTGCAATGCATTGATTTCATTATCCCACATTTCAATTTTTTGAGTTGACCCGTTCAAAAAACAAAAGAGGGGGCATTAAAGAAATGCACTGTATAAACTTTCGTGTAGTTTTTCCGAAAATATATTCTGTGATCTAGATATTGAGTGGAAATTTGGAAGATATAAAAAGTATAACAAGATTTTCAAAAGGATTCTTGATGAATCTTATATTCTTCACAATTTGCAGATAGCAATGCTAAACATCACATGTTGAAATTTAATCGCTAAACTTACACAAAATAATTCAATTCATAACATAGTGCACCAAAACACTGCCATTAATATTGTTATTTCATGTATCATTTCGTCCTCATTTTGCTAATCTTATGATTAATCTCATCTTGAGTACGTAGAATCCCTTATGTTTATATTTCATATTTATTCCACCCCATTTCAATTGTCCTGGAAAAGGAATTTGAAATTTCCGTAAGTTCGACAAAAAAGAGTTTTCTTCATCTGAACGTTGATTTCTACATTAAGAACATCTACGAAGATACACCTACCCCTCGATGCATTGGATCTTCTTCAAGACCTTCTTGAAGACCTCGGCTTATGAAAGCATCTGACTCCAGGTATAAGGCCTTCCACAAGGGTGCAACAAAGGATAATGTCAATGATGAGATGCAAAAAAAAAAATTGACTGAGGGAATGATATGAACCCCTTCTAAATGTAACCCGCTCTATTTGGACTCTACCTCAAGGAGCGGCTCCGCTGAGTGGTATCAGTTATTCAAGGCTTCTTAGTAGTTTATCGAGCACCGCTAGTCATTTAGCAAATTCAAGATGTGCAAGATTATTACTTTCATTTAATTACTCTCATTACTTACTATACGAATATCTGATATGTCACCTACCTATACACATCCTTGGTCCTTCTCCGAACGGTAAATATCCAGGATAACTCGAATTTTTATTCATGAATCTTTCGGGTCAAATTCCATCGGCTTTGGATGATAATTAGAGTCCCTATGAAATCCAAGTACCGGAATGATGACGTTAGTATTTTTCTGTATAGTGATACCAGAGTCTCGAAAAGTATAGTCTTTCGTGCACACTCTGGTTAATGTTGTCACAGAAGGCCATTTCCTCAGCGTTTCTGTGAAAAATAAGGAAACATTTGAATAATGTTTTAATTAATTGACTAGAACTGCCGATACTTGATGAAAATCCATATTAAAACTAATTAATACACTTCATTGTATGATTTTCACTATAAAGGGTTTTACAAAAATCGCGACACGTGTTTTGCTACACAATAGCTTTCCCAAGCATGAATAAAAGTTACTTTTGAATTACAACTAGTTTATACTCTATTACCTACTTGTATGCCTACTTTTCAATGAATGAATCTACCTGGAAAGGTCAGGTATGAATTCATTAACTATATGAATACATTTTTCGAAAGTACCTGGAAATACACAGATCGAATAATAGCGAATTATTCAGTTCAGTTTGATCGTTCATAAGATATTGACAGTTTTTTGAATTTATTTATTTCCACACTCTCCAACAGGTTGAGTTTCAAACCTTTCTTCCAGAAATGGAGGGGCTTGAATTCATGGTTGAGCTCATGTCCTTCTGGATTAAATGAGTGGCATATGTGGAATCCATTTTTTCATTCTGAAAACTATTTTGTGTTCTTTTATGCGGGCTTTGAACGTTCTTTCAGTTTGACCCATATTTGAACTTTTATTTTTGTTATTCTTAATGTGCATGCCTAAGTTGTTGTTAGTTTTGAAAGCAATATTTACACCTTTGTTGTGCAGAAAATTCGAAATATTCGTAGTGGGTTGGCCTAAGTAGGTTAAGGTTCAATAACTTTTATCATCATTTCTTCATTGGAAAGTAAGCATACAGGTAGGTAATATGTTAAACTATGAAATAGTTGTAATTTAGAAGTAACTTTCGTTTTGAGCTTGAGAGAGCTATTGTATAGCGAAACACGTGTGGCGGTTTTTGTAAAACCCTTCATAGTGAAAATTATACAATAAAGTGTATCAATCAGTTTTAATAATGTTTTCAGAGAAAAAACGCTAAAGCCTTCGAATATAATCAGAGACCAAATAAACGGTTTAGCAGTTTTAAGTTGATAATTTTCAACAACAAAACAAATTAAACTTCACACGACCAATCTTATATGAAAAAATCAGATATGTTTACTGAATATTTTTTCATTTCGTGTATTCACAAATGAATCTACTAGAAAGTGAACTACAGACAACTTGAAATGTTCTTGAAAAAAAGATTAACAACATCAACAAACAAAATTGAGTAGGTTTTTCACGTGCAAAAGCAAAATATAATATTATTTCTATTTATTACGTTTGATAATCTGTGTTGCTTCCTCTCGTTATTTTTCAAGCTTCCATTCGAGCATTTCCCAGATTACCCAGACGAGCACTAGTACTTCTTTCGTAGCATTTTATTACTGACCCTATGAATTTCCTTGAGAAAACTTTTTGAGGGACAATACACTTCCTGTGTTTCGAATTATTCCTGAGCTCATAATGTTCCAGTTATCAGAAACATCGTAGATCCCCGACTTTTCAGAAAAGTAAAGACTCAAAATTCATAGCTCTTCCATACGAACCAAAATACACCAACGGATCAGTTTGATGTTTGAAAAAAAATCAATATGAAAATTGCTTTGAAATAAAATAATGATAATAAAACTTTTAAAACAGGTTTTTATTTAAGTGCCCTAAAAAGATCAAAATAAAATTATAAATCTAAATTAACCACATTCATTTATGACTTTACAGAATTGAAATTATAATAAAAACTTGTCGCGATAATTTCAATTTGTAATTGAAATTTTGTAATTAGGTAGGAGGCACCTACAAAACATGTAAGCAATTCATAATGTTTGTAATTAAATAAAAGTACCGTGAATGCTCAAAATGTGGAACTTCAACCTTGAATAACTTTGTTGCACGCATAGGATTTATCGGGTTTGGAATTTATTGCAGTACCTAGTTGCTCTGTCAGAATGTTTCTTAATTTAAATTTCATCTGACTGAATATGTAGAGATTTCTTCTAGGCATCGCAACAAACTTTTATTATAATTTCAATTCTGTTAAAGTCATAGGTCACAGGTTAATACAATTTAAAATTTTATTTTGATCTTCTCAGGGAACTTAAAAGTTTTTTTCAAAAGTTATTTTATCATTATTTTATTTTATATTTTTTAGTTTCAATCGATAGTTATCGATCAATACGAAAGTCTATCTATAAAATGGAGAGTCCTCCAACAGAAAAACTTAAGGAACCAATGCTAATGATGCCCATCTCACCAAATTACACAAGTCATGGTATGCCTCTTGTGCGTGATGGACCCTCTTACTCGGGGAACTTAGAGGGTTGTAGATAATAATATTTTTTACAATGCAAATAAATATGGGTTCTTACAATTACAACCTACTTCATTATTTATTGTCTTCTTTTTAGGGTCGAGAAGTAGGTATTTAAAGGTTGAAGCTCGATTTAATTTTTTTTCTAGAAATATATTTTTTTATTGAAACCAACCCTGTATGTGGCATCTATTTCATGGTGGGCCTACCAACTGCCTATCATAAACGAATTTGTATACAAAATTTCGTGTGCCTGCTATTCACCTCTGAGGAAATCTCTCGTACGGAGCCGATCCTGGCAGCAACATCAGGTCACGTTTACGATTAACATGCATTGTCATCGGTTCTGGACCAGCATACAAAATTTCAGGTCAATCGGATACCGAGAACTGGGTCAAATTAAACTTGCAAGATTTGTTAATATACATACTAGTCGAGTTAAATGAAAGCTTTTAAAAATGTTCACTTCAACGAGTGCTGAGCTACCAGAAACACAAGACGACGGCGAAGGATAAGCCTGTGATTTACGAAATGAGCAGTGAGGATTGCGAAAAAATATGTTGGTCAAACTAGGCGCACTATAATACGCCGTTACAAAGAACATGTTTTACATATTCGATTTCATGTACCAGAGAAATCCTGTGCAACATGTAATGGAGAGAACGGAATGCTTGAAGTTGAGACTGGTAGATGACAACAAAAGTTTAGAAATCAAAAAAAGAAAAGATTCAGTATCTCAGATGGTGAATAATAAGAGGGTAATAAAATACTGGGAATTGATTATCGACCCCTATAATGCAAGGTAATGAGTCGTCTGGATGTTTGAAGAATTTTCAAAAAATGAGTTGAATTTTCATTTTCTTCGAAAAATATTCATCAGGTCTCCAATTTCTATTCTGTCATTTTCAAAGTAGTCCCCCTCATATATAATACACTTGTGCCTGCGTTTTTTTCAATCCTTGAAGCATTTCTGATACGCATTTTTTCGGTATATAATAATAATAATTCTACCTGGAAATAACATAATCCATACACATGACAGAGACTGTACTAATACAACAAACTGCAATTGTGCTGTTATAGTTAGTATATGTTAGGTATCTGGAGTTATTGTGGATCGGCATATGAGATGGGATGACCACATAAACTATGTATAAAACATCTCACACTTTTGACTAAAAAATTCTTATGAATTGAAAAATATTCTGGAGTACAAAAATTTAATCACCATATACCAGTCTCTAGCAGAATCTGTAATAAGATATTGTATTGCCTGGGGTGGTACTTTTAACAAATCCCTCAATATCTTTCAAATATCTCAAAATACAATCTTGAAAATATTATTCAAAAAACCTGAACTGTACTCTGCTGAATTTCTGTATGAAGAAACGCAATTACTGAAAACGTGAGAACTCTATATCCAATGTTTAACTTGGATGTATACAAATAAATTTGAACTTCAATCAACAAACAAAGAAAAACAAACAAGATTCGTTACTAGTTCATCCATGAACATACCAGCTCCTAATAAAAGTGACACACAGATATATATTTTCTATCATGGTTCAAAATTATTCAATCTTCTGCCAATTATGAGAAACAATTCCAATCTCAATTCATTCAAAGAATCAATCAAAACATTCATTATGTTCAATACCGAACTTCTCGATGTACTCGGCTAAATATAAACGATGTCAAGCTAGCTCTTCATCATTCCCAATATTCATTAATTTTGTAAATTAATTATTCGAAATGTATGTATATAGATATATACATAAGATAATGACATATAATTGAATACCCTCTGTGGTAGATGGAAAGCGCAACACAAGTACTTTAGTTACTTAGGTGCATCCATCCTCACATTGTAAACTGTGAAAATGGTGACCTATAAATAAATCTTGAATATTGACTTCTGTTTCATCTCACACTCACCTTCAACGACCGCATTCATGTATGGCATTCCCATGAGTGCGTCATATGTGATTCGATTATCATTTTTCTCCATGCACTCTTCTATTTCACTCCTCAGTTTGTTTTGTATTTCAGGTTTTTGGGATAATTCGAAGAGAGTCAGCGTAGCAGTTGTAGAGGACGTTTCGAATCCAGCAGAGAAAAATATAAAAACCTATAAGTAAGGTTAGTTTCACGACTACTGACACACTAGTGAAGAAGAAACTCAAATAGGTACCTGTCCTATAATCTCATCCATTGTCAGTTGATTCGTTGAGTTCTTCATGTCAATCAACATTTGTAGAAAATCACTTCTTATCAAATTATTATCTTCTCTATATTTTACAAGATCCTTAACAGTTCTGCAAAAGAATTCCGAAACCTCAGGTTGAATATTTGACACTCCAATCTTTTCACATAGTTTTGGAAAAGAAATCGTGAGAAAAATTTTGATTGTATCCATCAAAGTGAATTCGTCGAATAATTGTCTTCCTATGTTTCTGAACTCAGCGTTTGGATCCTTGAAACTGTTACAATTTAGTCCTAAGACAGCCGATCCTGAAATATTTGAAAATTCTATCATTAACAAAAATGAAACTACTGATAAATTTGTTTCATTTTCAAATAGCTATTGATGAGAATGAAAAATAATAAAAAATTGAGATTTCCTCCTCATCTTGCTCATCTTGCAAAGAAACCAGAAGAGTTTCCGACTTCAACATGAATATTGCAGCTGCAACATGCACCCAGGGTTTGAGTGAGTTGATGTGAGTGTTTTTATAATAATAATAATAATAATATAATAACAATAAAGTATCATCACAAACTTCGAGAGATCTGGTCGATATTTGTCGTGGAGTTTTCAGCTCCTGGAGAGACGAATATCGTCAGAAAAGAGAAGGAAAAACGGATAAAATATCAAGATTCTCTCTTCGAATTCCGCAGACTCTATCCAGATCACTCTGTCAAGATGGTTGTTTTGATTATTGGAGTCCTTGGTGGAATGATGTCCTCTCTACTCTCGAATCTTAAAATCATACCGGCTTGCCGCACTAAGGCAGAAATCTTAGCCGAACAGATGTAGAAGGCTGTCATCCTTGGTTCACTGCGCTTGCTCAGGGCACATGGACCCAATGATCACTTATCCCACGGTGTGGGGAGTGGTCGTTGGTTGATAATGTTGGCGCGCCCTCCCGAATGTATCAGGGCTTCGGGGGATAGGGCCTGACCAGCGCATACTTCGGTCAAAAAATAATAATAATCGTCTTTATTGGGTGAAATAAAATATGACAACCAAGAGGCGAAGTTCAAAACTGCACTGTAGAACACTACAGGTTTGTTCTACCACGTAACCTCCACAGCCGAGAACTGGCAACAAAAATATAACAAATACAAAAAGCAAAAAATTAAAAAAAGAAATACATTATAAACCTGATACCGATCAGCATTCGAATAACAACAAAAAAGAAATATACATTATGGATAAATTACACAGCTCTAGAAAAATTTTTTTGTGTTGCCCTGGATATTTTTGCAAATTTTTATGTTTTCGAGTGCCTAAATCACGAATATATTTATGAAAGTACTGAATGTGCTCTATTTTTTATGATTTTTACGTATCTTGTATTTTCAATAATAATCGGCTTGTTAGTAGAAAAAATTATTTTCTCAGTCATGATTAGACAAACATCACATGATCCCCACTTCTCGGGCTCTTTGCTCTGTAAAACAGCTGAGAACTCAGTTATTTGATAATATTGAAGTACTAATACGGAAATCAGGATAAGTTGTTATATGTTAATATTTTGTTTCAATTATTGAGTGTCCGTTCTAATATATTTATCTTGTCTTTTTAAACATGAGTTTGTCACGAAGGAAGTGCAAATATAATAGTGATTTATTCTGTTATATTTGTGGTATTTATATATCAAAAAAACAGAAAAGAAATATCACAGACTTTGTTAAGGAAACTTATGCTGAATATTTCGGTTTTAAAATGGACAAATTAAATAAATCATGGGTTCCTAATAAAGTTTGTAAGTCTTGCGTTGAGTCTTTGCGGTTGTGGAAAAAAGGAGAACGTTCTGAATAGACTTTGATATTCCTATAATCTGGATGGAGCCTAAGAATCATTTCGATGATTGTTACTTTTGCGTAGTAGATGCTAAAGGTTTTAATCGAAATCAAACGTGAAGATATCCAGACTTACAGTCTACAAAATGTCCTGTTTTACACAGTGAAAATCTCCCTCGCCCTATTTATTTTTCAAAAGTGATTCAAACAATGATGTTGCCAAATTCACAGAAATCGAATCAGTCTACCAGTGGAAGTGAATGGGAGGGTGAAACATCTACGCCAAAGTTGTTTTCTCAAAATGAACTCAGTGGTTTAATACGTGATCTAAATTTATCAGAACCAGGATCAGAACTGTTAGCTTCAAGATTGAAAGAAAAAAATTATTGGCACCGATAGTTACAATTACAATGTACAGAACGCGAGAAAGTGAGCTATTACAATTTTTTTCATGAAAATGAAGGATTGGTATACTATAATAATATTGCGAAGCTGCTTCTGGACATGGGTTTGAAAGAATACAAACCTACTGAATGGCGTCTTTTTATTGATAGCTGTAAAAGAAGTTTGAAATGCGTCTTACTGCATAATGGAAATAAATTTGCATCAATTCCAATTGTCCATTCTACAAAACTCAAAGAAGAATATGAAAATTCAGATTAGTTTAAAAAAAAATCAATTACTCGGAGCATCAATGGTCGATCTGTGTGGATTTAAAAATGGTTAATTTTTTACTTGGTCAACAAAGAAGATTCACGAAATACCCTTGCTTCATTTGTATGTGGGACAGTAGAGCAAAGCAACGTCATTGGGAACAAGATATTTGGCCTGAAAGAAATTCTTTAACTGTCGGTAAAACTAATGTAATAAGAGAGCCGTTGGTGAGCAGAGACAAAATTATACTTCCACCATTGCATATTAAGTTAGGAATGATAAAGCAATTCGTAAAAGCTTTGGAAGGAGATTGTTTTAAATATATTTGTAGAAAATTTCCAAAACTTAGTATGGAAAAGTTGAAAGGTGGAATATTTGATGATCCTCAAATACGGCAATTGATGAAAGACACTGATTTTATTAAAGTTATGACTGTTCCGGAAAGTAAAGCTTGTGAAAGTTTTGTGTTGGTAGTCGAAAATTTGCTAGGTAACCATAAAGCACCAAATTATGAAGAAATTGTACAAAATATGCTGAGAAACTTTCAGATTCTAGGAGCAAATATGAGTATCAAGTTACACTATCTTCGCAACCATTTGGATAAATTTCCAGATAATTTAGGAAATTATAGTGAGGAGCAGGGAGAGCGGTTCCACATGGATATAAAAGTAATGGAAGAAAGATATCAGGGTCGATGGGATTGTCACATGATGGCCGATTACTGCTGGTCTTTAAAAAGAGATTGTCCTGTGAAAAATTATAAAAGAAAAGCTCTTAAAAGGCGTTTCATGGAAATATAACATGTTTTCGAAATTTCTCTCTCTATTTACTTCAAAGTATCATATTTTTCTCTAAATAAAACTGATATTATAAATATATCTGTTATTTTGTTTCTTGTTTTCGAATTTTTGTAATGTAAAATGAAAATAAATATTTGAAAGAAAACGAGAGCAAATCTTACAAAACCATTGATAATTTCATGAATTGTAAGTATAAATACACCCAAAATCAATCTTACAATCTAGGGCAAAAAAACACTGTAGACCAGTGTTATTGAGTAGTCAACTTTCTTCACCTAGTAGTTCAATTTTTGCCTAAAATTACCTATTTAAAAATGTTTTGAATGAGAAAGAAGTTTATTATAAGCGTTGCATATCTGATACGTAAATAATCACTTGAAAAATTCATGAGTGTGTATCGAAGGAGTTAATAACCTTTGTGGCGTACATTTAAGTTGTGTACGTCAGTCCGAAATGTAATTTAATTAAATAGATAATTCGGAATTTCATTGCAGATAACCTTACGTTAGATAAACGCTGAGTGTAGTGACCTTCCGTTGCCAACAAGTTTTTGACATCTTTGATGATATTCTCTTCCTTCTACGTACCTCATGAATAAGGCGAAGGCAGCAGTTTTGAATCTTTTGGAGTCTTTGTTCCTATTTGTGAGGCTTGGTCCATGAAGGACATCTGCATAGTTCAAAGATGAAAACACGACATGAGTTGGTTTATTGTGTGAGGACTCTGCACCATTATTTATCACAGTAAAATTTTGGGCAGCTGAATTTAAACATGGCCATAAGAGCTTGGAAGAGGCGGATTCACTGTCCTTGTTCATCTTTCACTGCCTGAACCACTGTGCATGGTGTTTTTGGCGAGTGCATTGGATTGGAATGTGGGAGTTGAGCAAACCGGCCATCGGATGCCAGCTTCCACGTAGCCTCGCTGGATATGGGAAAGACAGTATCACTTGTGATTCTGCATCCCAACGATGGCCTAATCCTAAGGTGTGTGTATTCGTGCCGAGAAGATGAATGACACTGAGCCTATCAGCTGTCTCTAAAGAACCTTCGAGATACCGGGCTCCTTTGCGTCGTAGCATCGCCTTGTCACGGTAATGCGGGGCTCTGCCGCGATTGACCTTTCTCTACCTACTCGTGGGACTTTCTTGGACAGAGTAAACTTAAAAATTCTTTCTGATCCTGAGTCTACAGAGGAGATGGATGTCGAGCAAACTGGCCTTCCTGTAAATTTAGATCAGGAGCAAGATCTTCTCCACACACCAACTCCTGATTCAATAAATGAACCTAAAAAAAAGGTTTAGTGGTGCAGCCAGGAAACGACTGAGTCGTCTCCTCAACAGCGGGGTACTTTATAAAACCGCCTTGCACCAAATTCTTGAGTGGCGTACACAGAATCTGTCTCAGGTGGAGGAACAACCCCCCCCCCCATGAGCAGGTTAACAAACGTTTGCGCTCAAGTGATGATTCACCAAAACCAGAAGCGAAAAAGCCCTGCACGGTTGAATCTAAGGCAACGACAGGTGTAGCTGACGTGCAAAAACCCTCATATAGGAAGGTTGTCGCGGGTATCGAAGTGAGAATCTTACACCTTAACTCTCTGACTACCTCATTAACGATGAAACAGTAGAGCATATACTTGTGCCTACCCCGCTGAGGATAAAATCAGGTTTTGAGAGTTCGGTAGAGCCGTGCTCTTACCATCTGACCTGAAAGACCACTCACCATACAGGCTAATCGGCTTCGTTGAGAAGCTGTGTTCATTTGGTAGATTGTCAAAAAATGTGAGCCACAATAAACCCTTGTGGGTTGCGGTGGATGGTCGAATGGACCCACTCACGTTGGACGTAACCTTACCTAAGAGCTTGGGGGACGATAAACGTCCGGGACGTCCAATTGGACTAGGATTGCAATTACAGACGGAAACATCGCCAAAGTTCACCAGATGGTGCTAGACATCCGAATTGAAGTGAGAGAGATAACAGAGGTTATGTACATGTCAAAAAAAGTGTTGGAACGGGTATTCATGATCCAGAAACGCATTATTCGAATAATATATAGCCTGGAATACCGTGAATCGTGTAGACCAACTTCTAAATCTCAAAAAATTCTTACCGTAACAGGTATATATTTATTCAAATTATTGATAGACACACATAGGAATATCATCAACCTACAAAAAAATTCAGATCTTCATCAATACTCTACGAGAAAACAGGAGAATATACATCTCAGAAGCTTCAAGCACCTCTCGTATAAAAAATCACCAGAGTGGGCAGGAAGTTACTTTTATAACCTGCTGCCGAAGGAAATAAAAAATACCACCGTTAACAGATTCAAAAAGCTTGTAAAAACTCTACTGGCTGACAATCCGCTTTATAATATTCAAGAATTCGTAGATCTTCTAAATGTTAATAAATAGTAATTTTGCATTCAGGTGAGAATACTTGTATATTGTACTGTTTCTTTAACATTTTTATATCATTAATTCTACCTTTTATTTCTACAAAGCTCTGTTGGCGCAGTTTAGGAGTAATAAATCCGAGTTTTGGCGCTGATTAATTACTGTTGATGGCACACCATTATACGCCCGAAACAAAAATACAGTCCAAACAGTGGACTGCAAAGAAAGAACCGACTCCAAACAGCAAAAACTGTTTTTTATGCTAGGAAAGTTATGGCGACTATTTTTCTGGATGGTCATGGGGTAATTTTTTGAAGGACAAAATACAAGCACTATAGAAAAATCCTTGAGTTGCTCTTAGAGCGGTGCATGTGCGAAAGTAGTGATTCACATCGGATTTGAATCGCTGGAGATTAAATCCATTTGTGAAAACGTTGTCAGGATGTTTATTCCACATAAACACAGTTATCCAAATGAAAGAGTTCTTGAACAGTGAAGTTCGAGGTGAACTGAGTTGAACCTCGAAACGATGAACAGCCACAGTCCGTCGCGTATTTCTGATATGTACCGCTATTGGTGGAATCAATGTGGCAAGTCACTGTAACACTTTCCGTGAAAGTATCTATAGAAGAGAGACAAATCTCGAACCTTTCTTAGATGTTGCAGCCTATCAAGGTTGGCTCTTTCCTGGATGGAATCCAGCAGCTTCAGGGTATGTTTGGGGGCGGAGCTCCATACATGAGAACAATAATCCAAAGAAGGTCTGATCTAAGCTTTATAAAGCATCAAAAGTTGCTGAGGTGTGTACAGTTTTCTGGTTCGAAAGAGTGTTCCAAGCTTTTGAGAAACAGCCTTCGTAATTCCAGCGACATGATTGTGCCAAGACATACTGGTGTCCATTTTAACCCCCAACAAACCTATCAAAGCAGAAAGCAGAAAGCGGAATTGTCTGACCTGACATTATTATATCTGGTTCGGAGACATTTATCTACTTGGAGAAAACCGATGCCAATATGTGGCATTGAATTGAACCTGGTTACTTCCACTCCAATTTGAAATCACTTCTAGATGCTCATTAAGATATGCAACCTCCTGCTGCCGGTGAAGATGTGTCTCCGTAGCCAATGTCCTGGAATCCAAATAGAATGACGAGACATGTGTACTATCGTCAACAAAGCAATATATTGGATTCATGTTTTTTTTCAATAAGTCGTTGATATACAGAAGAAAGAGGGTTGAAGACAATATGGTTCCCTGGGAACACCAGCGTTTATGGTAAAAATATACCAGAGTTATCCATCGACGGTCACTTACAGGGAAAGTTCTTTCAGGAAGCTGGAGAGCCAAATATTTCAGTATATCCATTGGAATATTCTCATGTTCAGGAGCCTATTTCATCTTCAACTACGAGTGAGCAAAATCAATTGGTATGCTCTACGTGCTCTACAAAAGCCAAAAAGAACATTTTTTGAAACGTGACAATTTCTGTCCATCGTTCAAATCGTGGGGCACACACTTTTCGTGCTTTTTACGTTTTAAACCTTCAAAACCTACATAGAAGCTGACGCCCAGTTGTTCCACCATCCCACGCATCATTTGTGATGGATCAGTCTCTACCAGGCTCCTAAATTCTCGTCCTGGATTACTGTAAATCGTCCACTTCGAGGCTCATCTTCGAGGCTGAAATCTCCAGAAGTTAAATTACGCAAACCCACGTCGAACACTACGTTCATTGACACTATCACTGGCACTGGTTAATTTTTGGGAATGCTCTTTGGAGAGAGATCTTCCTCAAGTGAAAAGGCAATCACCTTCGTGAACAATTATTTTGCAGAGAAAAACGCCGAGTCTATTTGGAAGTCTATTTGAAAGAGTTACAGAGAAAAGAACATCGCTGAGAGAAGTGTGTATAGTTGAAAAATAATAAAAGATCAAAAAAAATGTCTTTGTTGGGTCAGAAATTTTTCAGGCTACCCTCGTAGTTCTGAAAGGGGTGGAAACCGCAACCCATAAAATGTATTTCCAATGTAACTTTTTGTCTTATTATTTGTTTACCATTTAAAAATTGCTCTTACCAATTACATCAGTTGTAAAACATGCCATAACTTCGAGCATTTTCACGTCGCTGTTTTCAATCGCATTCTGTTCCAAACTAGCTGCCATTTCATCTGCGCACTTTGACATAGTCTCCAAAAATTTTCTCATTTTTGCAGAAGTGAACAGGGAAGTTGATTTCGCCTGAAAAACAAATTTTCATTGAAATAATATCTAAAATAAGCTCTGCTCCTAAACACTAAATGGATTTATTTTACGCCAGAGATTCCAGGTTTACCTTTCATTGAAATTATATCAATATATTTTTCAATAATGAACCAAATAAACTGAAAAAATTCTTCTTCGATAGAAAGACACTTAAAAATTATAAAAAGTGTTTCAGAATTCGGCGGACAAACTAAATCGGTAGAAAAAAATACAGGGTGTAACTGAATAAGTGTAAAACATTTAAGGAGGTGATTCCTCATCGAAAAAAAGATAGGATCATTCATATAAAGAAACTTCATTGGAGCATCCCTTGTTAAGATACAGCCCCTTAAAGAGGGTACATAAAATTTCTATAACAATTTTTTCACAAGCACTGAAAAAGTTACAATATTGAAATTGACCTGACGTTTTGTACTACCAAAAAGACACTTAGCCAGTAATTTATTTGGTTTACCCCATGGTTGTAAGGGGTGGAAACCGCAACCCATAAAATGTATTTCCAATGTAACTTTTTGTCTTATTATTTGTTTACCATTTAAAAATCTATTTCCAATAGCCTGTTTTATTCTAAACAAAAAATGTCACTTGGGTTTTTTGCCCAAAATGAACCAGTTTGCAGCAAAAAATTATTCTACGAACAACTACAGAGATACATCGTCATAAATGCGAATTGGATTTATTGTTACTTTGTAGTTAGTACCTGCATTATACGATTGAAGGGTAATAAACGAAACTAATACATTAAAAACAAAACACACAACATGTAGAAATCATAGTAGATGTTCAATATGTCTACCTTCAGACATTACGCATGCGTCTAGACGTCAGCGCATTGAGCCACGTATTCGCTCAAATATTCCTGGAGTCTCTCTGATTACCCTGCACGCATCGATGATGCGGTTTCTTAAGTCCTCTACATCGTGAACAGGGGTACGATAAACCAAATGCTGTAAATGGCCCCAAATAGAGAAATCGAGAGGATTGAGATCCGGGGATCGTGAGGGTTTTCATCAGCCCATATGTGGTAATTATGAAAATTAATAATCTTGTCCCGAGAAAAACTACATTCGTCTGTGAATTCTATCGTCTTCAGAAAGTCACAATTTCTTCTGATCATTGCAGCATTCAATTGCAAAATTTAAGAGGGTTCGGCAAGTCTCGCGGTAACAGTGCCTGTACTCGTTGCAGATGGTAGGGGTATAAGAGTTGTTCCTTTAAAATTCGAAATACCATCATATCATCAACATTCAGCTGAAAAGCAATCTTTCTAGTACTGGTAGTAGGCTGTTCTTCAAGCTGTGGTGTTGGTACTTCTCGATGGCGACCACAATCCTGCGTTCTTTTGTCGAATGAACCATATTCTCGTAATCGTTGATGGAGTCGAGCAAATATTCTATGTGAAGGATGCTGCCGTTGAGGATACATTTCAACATGTCTTCTAGAAGCTTCTAACCCATTCCCCTGCGACAGACCGTAAACGTAATGCATATCAGCCATTTCCTCATTTGTGTATGCCAATAAGTGAATTATTGAAGTAACAAATTAAGAATAGAACAACAACACACAATTAGTATGATTTCAATTTCGAATCATACCAATTTAATTGTCACTATCGCTAATAGCCACCGACCAGGTAGATTAGTTTCGTATTTTCGCATTTATAACGATGTATCTCTGTAGTTATTCCTAAAATAATTTTTTGCTGCGAACTGGTTTATTTTGGGCAAAAAACCCAAAAAACATTTTTTGTTTAGATTGAGACACGCTATCGGAAATAGATTTTTAAATGGTAAACAAATAATGAGACAAAAAGTTACATTGGAAATGAATTTTAGGGGTTGCGTTTTCCACCCCTCACAACCACGGGGTAAACCAAATAAATTTCTGGCTAAGTGTCTTTTTGATAGTGCAAAACGTCAGGTTAATTTCAAAATTGTAACTTTTTTAGTGCTTGTGAAAAAATTTGTTATAGAAATTTTATGTACCCCCTTTAAGGGGCTGTATCTTAACAAGGGATGCTCCAATGAAATTTCTTTATATGAAGAATAATATCTTTTTTTCGATGAGGAATCACCTCCTTGAATGTTTTACACCTATTTAGTTACACCCTGTACATACACTGCATTTCTTTAATGCCTCCCCCCTTCCATTTATTTCTTGAACGGGTCAACTCAAAAAATTAAAATTTGGGATAATGAAATTAATGAATGAATACTTTATTTTGAAGTGAAATTGACAGATGAAACTTTCAAGATGGCGAATGGGCGCCATCTGGAAAAGGAGGTCTTGTGACACATCATTTTGAAGCTCCTGACGAATACTCCTACAGAATAGCCAGCCCGCTCGCCAGTTTTGACACCGTTGGACTTTTTTTATGGAGTTATTCGAAGCAAAAAGTATACGAAACTGAATCTGCTTCAATATTGGAAATACGGCCAAGAATACTGAATATTTGTAGAGATATTGACGTTTCTGTGTTCGAAAATGTTCGGCGTGAAATGTCGGATAGGCTGTTCATAAGTCAAGCTTATTATCTCATATTATGAAGTTAAATGTCGATGTATTCAGACAATTATTAAAAGTTTCGCCAGCCATTTTGTAGTAGTTAGAAATATTGACATTATATTCTAGGGTTGGGTGTGTCACAAAACCCCCCTTTCCATTTAATTTTTTCATCAGATGGCGCCCAGGCGCCATCTTGAAAGTTTCATCTGTCAATTTCACTTCGAAATAAAGTATTCATGCATTAATTTCATTATCCAAAATTTCAATTTTTTGAGTTGACCTGTTCAAAAGATAAAAGAGGGGAGCATTAAAGAAATGTACTGTAAATTGGGAGAAAGAAAGGAAAGAAAAAAAATTTCAACAAATCATCGATACATACTTGAAAATTAATGATTTTCGTATGATGTAGATTCATTTGCAAGATTCAGTAGATATACTATATATTTCTGTCACGCAGATATCTTGTTTTATTGACATACTCGTATTTCTTTCTTTCAGTCTGAAAAATTCTGCAAGAAATATGCAAGAATTTGAGTGTATCGAGAATTTGACAAAATCTTTTCAAAATATATTTTTAACTCGATATCTTCGAGAGATCTTGAGTGTGAACACAATTTTTACAATTCTTAGCATTGCAAAGATTACAATATCTCAATATTGAAAAATAATTCCGTGATTAACTTTAATGCTCGTATCAAATGAAAATTGAGATAAAAGATTGAAGTTCTTTTCATAATCATATTTCATCGTAATTGGTGTTATTCGATCATGAAACTGTAATTTTTCAATCGTAATATTTTACTAATACAAGCCTGTTACGTAATAAAAATAAAACTGAATTGTTCATAAAATATTCCCAATTATATTTCATTCTTCAACATGGATATGTTATTATCTGATTCACAGAAGTTGAGCCTCACGATAAATTCACTGTGAATCTATTCTTCACGGTTTTTCACAGAGAACAAGTTAGATGGGTGAAACTAACTTCCAAATTCACTTAAATGTATTTATTTATATATTTATATCCAAATAGATCTATCGGTCTTATTACATGAATAAATTAAACATTGTAACTTAATATTAATATTAAAAAGTGCTTACTGCAGCAACAGCACACATAAGAGCATTATACACTCATATCCAAGATATAATGCAAGCAAATGCTTCTAAATTCACTTTGTGAGAGAGTCCAATCCTAGCCCTAGTAGTTGTTACCAATCGAAGTATATTGAAAATAACTAGTGTTCGGGTTCTGCGAAAAGGTATATTAAATTTTATCAAAGCTAACAGTTCAGGAGAATTTATTATATTGTTAATAATTTTGTAGAGAAAAACCAACATGCAAAGGGTAAGTCTATGTTCCAAAGACAAAATTTTAAATTCATTTCTCAAATTAATTGTTCCTACTGTATTATAATCTGCTCTAGTGTGATATTTTTTAAAATACAACCATCTCATAAATTTATTCTGTATTTTTTCAAATAAACATCTGAATGAACTTTCAATCAAAAGAATTGATCATGAATAATTTTACACAGTGATCAATCCTTCCAATAGCTTCTTTACATTTTCGAACAAAACGTTGCCAGCAACCAACCAGGGCCGGATTTAGGGAAGGACTGGTGGGGGCAGTACCCTGGGGCTTCCACAGGAGAAATTAAAAAATGTCTAAATTTTGACGGGTCAGCAACGTTTAAGTTTTCAATCCCATACATTTTTTTTGCATTTTTACAAAGAATACTTGCACAAACATAATAATATTGTTATCGATATATCAGAAAGCCCTAATCAATTTTTGATTTGATCGAGCATTTCAGTAGCAATGCTTTTTTATATGTAATTTGTAATTTATACCTGTGAGTTGAAGAGAAATAAAATAAGTGAAAAAAACATTGGACCCTGCAGGGCATCCTTACAACTTCTCGCTTGTAGCACAAAATTTTGAAATTCATTTAACGAAATCACTTGAATGGAAATGTTTGAACGAAACTATCTATCGCTCACTTCTTCTTTTTTTAAAAGTTGTAATTTTCTTAACGGGATGTTAAAAAATCAACTATTATGGAAAAAAGTTTAAGGGACCCTTCATGTCCCCTTTTTTCGTATAAAATACTAATAATAACTGATCTCATTGACAAAATGTAGTACAAGATGTAGTAGGTATGACAATTTCCAAGCTCAAATACTATGGATGTTCAGCTAATGTCATGAAATTTTTCAATTATTATTTGAACAACAGATATCAAAAGGTACTTGTTGATGATAGAAGTTCATTCCTTGAAAGGTTTAGATCAGGAGTACCTCAAGGCTCAATTCTTGGTCCAAATTAAGCATTCTCAAATTAAGCATTGTCAGGTACAAGCATTTGCGGATGACACCCAGTTATACCATATTATCGAACCTAACAACATCTTAGTATCCCAAAATCAAATAAATGATGACCTTGAAGTCATGAAAACTCTGTCGAGCAAACACAATTTGAATCTGAATCCTAGCAAATGCCATATCATATTCTTCGGCAACATAAACCAAAGACAATATGCTGAAGATCATATGGAACTAAAGATAGGTGACCACAAAAAATCTACTTTCAAAATCGCTTTTCCTTTCTAAAATCAACTATGGAGACCCTGTCTATGGTCCCTTCTTGAATTCCGCTAATCAGTACGAAATACAACGTGTGCAAAATTCTTGTGTTCGCTTCATTTTGGAAATACGTAAATTTGAACATATTTCCCAAGCTCGTGCCAATCTTGGTTCGATATCAATGTCCGTTCTCAGGGAATATAACTTCTGCAATACCACCTATTCAGTACTGAAATCTAAAATACCTGTTTCTCTATTCAATAAATTGACAAAGAGGTTAGAGCTCCATCCTTGCAACCTTCGAACTAACGAAAACTTACACATCCCTCGTCATTCGTCAGCCATGCTCAGACAATCATTTTCCTTCCTTGCTGTATTTTTCATAATACGATTACTAAGGATCTCATGCAATTTTCGAAATCCACATTCAAAAAGAAACTAAAATCAAAATTCAATATGTGATCAGAAGAATTGAATGTATACATTAAACTATGATCTTGTTGTATACTCCTATAACAAATTGTTCCATCACACAATCTATTTTTCTTTGGTCCACTTATTTTAAATTTTTTTCTTATAATGCATATTAGGTTAAGTGTAAGAGTAGCTAATAGCTGAACTTCGCCTATTATGTAATGTTAAATACTGAATAAAGTCGATTATTATTATTAATTCTTAAGTAATATCTCCCACATTTTTATCAAAAGGCAGAATTCAGGTTCTAAACTTTACAATGTTAGCTAACGCACGCACCTTCACTTTTCGATCATTCAAAACGATATTATGAATTTTTTATGTTTTCTGGGATTACTGCCTCATTTGGACGTCCACTGCTTTCTGCATCATCGGTGTCTCAACGACCATGTTGGTAGTCAGCAAACCAACGTTAAATTGTTGTTTCTGATGGAGTAAAATAAAAACACGTAATTGTTTTTGATCCATTGTTTTGAAAATAACGAAAGTAGTATCACTCTTAGCACGATAACTCACAAACTTATGAATAGAATATCATGAAATTTCTACTAGCGTCATTTATGTGTTAGGCCGACACTTCTCAGCCCATTTAGTATGTATATTGTGAAAATAATTATGAGGTCAAATGATCTTTGACTGTTATGTAAGAAACGCGGATACATGCTTGGAAGCACTAATTACTGTTTGGGTATTCATTTTACGTCTACTCATTAGTCAGTTCATGGTGTATTTATGTTCAGTTTATAACAAACAAGGATGAAATTTGTGTTACACACGTGAACATCCGTTCATCTTTGACATTACCACGGTGTTTCGATGAGATCACAAGTGGGATTTCACTGAAACGTCGTGATTATGTCAAAGACGAACGGATGTAATGGCACTTCATCATATGATATCATCCCTGAAATATATATATATATATATATATATATATATATATATATATATATATATATATCTATATATATATATATATATATATATATATATATATATATATATATCATATATTATATTATTGTATCACAAAAAAGTGATACAGTAATATAAATTTTTAAATTTTTTTACAAAAAGGCTCAACTTACCTACTGTTAGTGAGGATGGCCGTGTCGAAAAGACTGTTACATTTAAACAATTGAAACACATCAATATACATCCTCACAATAAAATAAGTCACTTCATTACGGCCATCCTCACTAACAGTAAGTAAATAACGTTAGCTTAGGAAAGTTTCCAGTTTAATCTTCCTCTTGAAGATGATCACTTGGTGATCGAAACACGTGTCGAGGTGTTAAAAATAACGATTTGGTGTTGGCAAAGAACTCCAGTAATATTCATTACTACACCAAAGGTTCCAAATAATGCATCTTGAGTATTCGATAGTTGCAAAAAAAGTATATATGACATTTACTTCCAAAAATTTCAAACAATGAATCTATAAGTATTCGCAACTTTTCATCAAACAAATCAATTCATGTAACATTTTAAAAAAATCCGTGTGAACATGGCGGACGTGTCGGTAGTTACCTGTAAATATTGCTCGAATAAAGTGAAAAACGGTATATAATGCAACGAGTGCAACTCGGTAGCTCATCCAAGTTGTGCAAAAAGACTCAAAAATGTTATATTCAGGAGCGATGGCATGATTTGCTGCCAAAATAACGTGAACGACGTACATAACCTCAACGAAGAAGGAAGTTTAGAATTGTCTTTTAGCGAAGAGCAAATAAGTTTCGATGAAGAACCACTGAAGAAAGAAATAATGTACCTAAAAACAATATTGAAACATAAAAACCAAATTATTCGAGGACTAAATGAAAAAAATTCATTTCCTCCAAGAGAAAATTTATCAAATACTCCCTCCACTGGAAAATAGCCCAAAAAATGAATCAAGCTTGAATACCACAAATAGACCCTTGAAGACAAACGATATTCCCAAATTTCAAAGCGAGAGACAAGAAATTGAAAATTCCTACGCTAAAGTGGTAGTGGCTAATGACCCGCCGGTGCAGGTCACTGCATCCACCTCAACCCATAAAAATCATAAAAATCAGGAAAAATATGTCTCAGCATCACAAGTAAATACAGCAATATTACAAGCAACTCAAATGAAAACGATAAGAAACCTGCAACAGTTAGGGTCAAACCATATAAAAGAACCGAACAACACGGACGAGGAAGGCTGGGAAAAAGTGAGAGTGCAACAGAGGAGAAAGCGTCGTTTCCTAGTGGAACAAAACGACCAATTCTTCGAGGTTCAAACTGTTCCCAAGTTTGTATCACTACACGTAACAAGATTGAAACCAGAAACAAAACCAGAAGACTTAGAGAGAATATTAGAACCAAATCTTCCCGGGGTGAAATGCGAAGTGCATCAATCCAAGAGACCAGAAATATATGTCTCCATGAAGGTTACTTTAAATAAAGAACACTCAAAAAACGCATGGAAGAAGGAAATATGGCCAAATGGAGCGGTAGTGTCACATTTTTTAGCCAGGAAGAGGATGCCTGCAAACATAATGGATCCTCTAACACAGACGCAACCCAACTAAAACCCCCGTCAACTACAACCCTCTTACATCAGAACATTACTTTGAGAGATGAAAACAACGAAAGTTCGGTATCTATTCTACTTGCTAATGTTCAGTCACTCAGAAACAAAAAACTGCTTTTGGAATCGATATTATTAGAAGACTTTGAATACGACATAGTTTGTTTAGATGAACATCACCTAACAAGGCAAGAGGTCGAAAGTTTTGCAATTGAAAATTATGACGTTTGTTCGTTTTATGCTAGATGTAACTTCGAAAAGGGTGGGGTAATGATTCTCTGTAAAGAAGGAATGAATTACAAAAACAGGACTGACCTTTAAAATCTGTCGGTGGAAATACACTGTGAGTTAACGGCTATCCAGCTGGTTGATTTTCAGCTCTTAATAATCACAATATATCGTAGCCCAAACGGAGATTTTGAAATCTTCCTAAAAAACTTCAACTTATTATTGGAAAAAATATTTAACTTCAAAAAAGTAATCATAAACGGAGGCTTTAATGTACATTTTAATGATAAAAAAAACCCTAAGACTAAAAAATTCACACAATTGATAAATTCTTTTAACTTTCATGAAAAAATCCACCATAAAACGAGAAATGAAAATACCCTTGATAATTTTCTCTTGAACTTTGAGACGGATGCACTCACGAGAGTATGGGATCCGGGCCTATCCGACCATAATATCGTAAATATGAAATTGATGCTAAGCAGTGATAATGGACGTAATAGCAACAAAATATATTACAGATCCTACAGAAATGAAAAAAATAAATTCAATTTTTTCCAGAAATTAGATATGCAGAATTGGGATTTCGTTGATTGTAATGAATGGAGTATAAACAAAAAATTTTTGAAATTTATTGACATACTCAAGTCATGTATGGAAAATTGTTTTCCTCTCAAACAAAAAAATAATAACAAACAAAGCAGTAAAAACTACTGGTACACAAATGAGCTCCAAACCATGAAAAATCAATTACAGCTCGTATCAGAACTATGCCAAATTTCTAATGATATGCATATAAAAAATCTAAAAAAAGAATATCAAAAAGAATACAAACAAAAACTGAATATTACAAAAAGAGAGTTTAATAACAGGAAAATAAAGGATTCGAATAATATTAATAAAACGTGTTGGGATATAATAAATGAAGAGAGGGGCAAAACAAAAAAACAGACAGAAATCAAACTAAACGAAAATGAGATAAATGACTTCTTCATTAACAAAGCAGACGATATATATCACAGTATAGTACAAACCCAATCACATGTAACCTCTCCATTGCCAGGAAATTTTTGCTGTTTCCCAAACTTTAAATTTAGGGAAGTAACCTTTAATGAAACTAGAAATATAATAAATAAAATGAAAAATAAAACTAGTGCTGACCATTATGAACTAAATGTCTTTTTAATAAAAATAATCAAAAATATCATAATCTCACCCTTAACAAAGTTGATAAACGAAGCAATAAAATCAGGAATTTTTCCTGATTGCCTTAAAATTACTAAAGTGATCCCAATACCGAAAGAAAAAAATGCCGAAGAATTATGTAAACTGAGACCCATCTCAATACTTCCCGTAATCGGCAAAATATTTGAAGCAGCTCTGAAATTGCAGTTAGTAGAACACCTTGAGGTACATAACATCATTCCAGATTACCAATACGGTTTCCGGAACGGAAAATCAACCACGGACGCTGTAATGCAGCTGGTAGATAAAATCGTCGTAGGATTTCAGAAATGTGTCCACACAGGAACAGTGTTCTGCGATCTTCAGGCGGCATTCGATTGTGTGTCACATGAAATTCTGCTTAAAAAATTGGAGAGGTTCAAATTTGAGGAAAACTCCATTAACCTTGTTAGATCATACCTATCGGAACATAGACAATACGTTTTTTTGAATAATAAGGCATCTGATACCAAAGAAATAAAAAACGGAGTCTACCAAGGTTCGGTTTTGGGACCAGTTCTATACTTGATTTATGTGATTGATTTCAAAACTGAAGATGACTCTGAGATTACGCAATTTGCTGACGACACGTCATTAACGCTCCAAAACACAAATTACGAGGCTATAGTTAAAGAAATGAAAGTAGCAGAATCGAATGCTAATAGATGGCTGACAAATAATAAATTAAAATTGAATACAAATAAAACGCAACATTACTTTTTTACACACAAACAACTGCCTATAGACCAAAATGAATCGATTAAATTTCTTGGATTCCAAATGGATCCAAAGCTCTCTTGGGAAAAACATGTAGATTTTATTTGCAAAAAATTGGCAACGAGCATTTATATTATAAGAAGTTTAATGGGCATCTCATCTATTGAAACCATTATCACTGCTTATCATTCACTTTTTATGTCCCATGTATCTTATGGTCTAGTACTCTGGGGGCACTCGCCTCATGCAAAAAGAGTGTTTGGACTGCAAAGAAAAGTTTTGCGAGTTATCTTCAAACTGGGATATCAAGAAGACGTTAAAACAACATTTATTAATAATAAATTATTTACATTACCTTCTCTTTACGTCTATTCATGTATAAATTATGTAAAAAAAAATCCTCACTTATACCTGAATCAAAACGATTTTCATTCACATAACACCAGACAAGCACAACAGATTAAAATTGAATTCACAAGACTAAATCACTGCCGTTTTTCGAAAAATTATTATGGTCCTATTTTATTTAACAAACTACCAGAAGATATAAAAAACTTAAATACAGCCTCGTTTACAAATTATATGAAGAATATCTGCTTGGAAAACGCTTTCTATAGTATCGACGAATTTTTATCATTTGACTTCAACACCAACTGATATTTTGAATTTACAATATACGTAGACAGTGATATTTATATTGAAATTGTTCACATCTTATTTCCTCATTTGTTTATTTTTCATTTATTCATTTAGTGTTTTTATGATATTCTTATGGTATATGATATTTGACAAAACCTTATAATACTATTGTATTTTTTTATGGCGAATAAAGGATATTCTATTCTATTCTATTCTATTCTATTCTAAATCAAGTGTCGTTTAAAATAGAACAAATTTTGCGAACAATCGTTTTTAATGTGTCGAACAAATGCATGAATCAATTAAATTTAAACAAATAAATTGTTACTTGAATAAATTGAGGAATGAATATTTGTGACAATAAAAAGTAAAAAGGCGTTCCATTTATCTCCCAGTTAATCCATTGAAAAATCGATTGAATTTGTATAATGTTCATATATCATTTGAACATTATACAAAAAAATTATCATCAGAAACTTGAAGAACGGAAGAAAAATTACATTTTCCAGTGAAACAATTCAATTGTTATGTAAGTGAAAATGAAACTTTTCACTTGCAATAAATAATTATTCAAAGATGTAGCCAGTACAATGTTGTACAGTGTTGTACATAACAATATTGAACGTATTGTAAATTCTCTCATTTTGAAATTGGAGTTTTGTCGTTTGCTGTTCAATTTGTAATGAACGTAATGAGCCAATAGCTTCCTCGAACGTAAGCAAGAGATTCCGCTTGAGGAAGCTATTGTATAACGAAACACGTGTCGCGGTTTTTGTAAAAACTCTATCAATTAGTCTTAATATAGATATCGGCCAGTATCGGTCACTTCTATTCAATTGAACATGACTTCATTACGTTTTTCCATATTATCAGTTATCTGGTTAAAAAAAATTAATGAGAGTCATATACGACTCCGACTTGATGATTTTTTTTTGTTAGGTTGGTAATGAAACATATACCCTTGCAGTTCTCCATTCAAATCCATCCTGGGTAAAAAGGTTCACAGTTGTGGGGTCACTCGAAGTCTTGTATACACCCCTTGCCACGAAATAACCAAAATCGCTAGTTAAAATATCTTTGGCGACGTCCGGATCCACGATAACCAATTGCGGATCGATCCCAAAGAATACACCTGAAACAAGAATAGTTGTGCCAATATCTCCTGAATCGGAAACTCAAGAAAAAATTAAAAAGCTGAGTAGCCAACGACTATGCAACATTATGACTTGGAATTACCCTACTCGTTGGTCGTATTGATTTTGAATATGACTAAGTAGCTGCTGATGCTGAATACCATGATAGTTGTTACAAGTCTTTTCTAAGACCTAATACTGGCGGTAAAATTGGGCGTCCACAAAGTGAGGATGTAAACTCTGCGATGGAGACCTATTCAATGATGTAAAGAAATCGAATAAAGCTCTTTTGGTTCTGGAGATGTACACGAAAACCCAAAAAATCTCAAGTTACTTTTTTACCTAAATCTTCTTTATTCGCAGACATTTTGAAAATCTGTCCACATTTTGCTATTGGCACTTGATATGTGCTCTAAGAATATATCCATAAATCTTTTATAGATGGTGTTATCTGACTTGGCTACCCATCTTTGAATTTTTAAATACGGACCTGTATTTTTTGTTGTAGTTTTTGGATCGTAGACGTTCACTTCATACTGAGGTATTGCTTCGAATGATTTACATTTCAAATATTTCCCAAAATCGGATATATCTTACCAGGGATGTATTCTAGGTATAGGACATTCTTCATGAATTTGATATCTTTTTTTTTGTAGTATCCAAAAATAATAAAATACTGTATGATTTGCATTTGAAAAAACTGTGTTGCATAAGTTTTCTCGATGTTATGTTTTAGGTGGAAATTTCGACCACCCTGTAAATTATTTTCGAAAATTCGATGGACCTGTTCACGACTTGATGCTTACGGTATGATTCTGTGAAATAAAACATTTTCAACTGTTACTGTCTATGAGTTATGATTTTTTCTGAGTGGTGCTGTAACTGTCAAATTTTTCAGAAAAAAATTAATATCTCGAAAACTAACAAATTTGGGTATAAGCATTGTTATATAAAGTGGGCCTAAAATGTGTACAGGGTTTTCCATTTAAAATAAGGAAGTTGCCCTCAACTTCCGGTATAACAGAAAAAGACCGGAAGTTGAAAATATTTTAGTTGAGAAGGCTATTTTGTAAAGCCCACTACCACAAAATTTCAAGTTTTTATTTTGAATCGTTCGCCATATATTCCTAACGAACGCTCGTCGTGAAAGACCCTGTATATGTTCAAGACCAGTGTACCAAGATAAAAAAATTAAAAATCGCTGAATAAATGTAGTAACCCGCGAAATTTGAACATTCTCCTCATTTTTTGAACTGCCCACTGTACTGTAACTGTACCAATAGCTTGCACGTTATTTTCAACCTGAATGATTTTGGAACGAAGACAACTTATCAAAACAAATATACTATAGTATATTTCCTTAAGCAGTGGAATAATGAATCATTTTCAGGTAACTGCTATGAATAATGAAGTAATGAAGATATTATGAATAATGCAATCATTTGTAATAAATATATTCGAAATGACTTTTGATGGCTTTTAGTGGGAATGTAGCCCTTAGTTGGTGACTCGTTATACATATACAGTTTAATTCATTGATAAAGAAAGTTACCTACCTCCGATCTTGCATCCCATCTTCGTGAATTCATCGTAAAAATATTTGGATATAATTCCAAGGGATATTCCTTTGGGAAAAATGGAGGTGTTATTTCCCATTGGAAAGATGGGTTTCAAATAAGGTACATTTCTTCTCTTCCAATATCCATATCGATAATGCACAAAAATTGTTACTGATATACTCAGTGTTACTAAAAATATCAATAATTCCAAAAGATAGTTCATCGTTATTGAATTTTAATACTCTAATGCGATGTGAACATCTACAAGCGAGAACTTAACAGTCACTCAATGTTATTCAATATCAATGTTATGCAATAACAAATATTAAATATGAATTGGCAGATAACAAGGTAACTGAAAATTTAGTACATCTGAACCGTAGTCAGAAGCGGCTTAGGAAACTTTTTAGGCCCCGGATATAACTTGATAAGAACTCTTGATAAAGTGATTTTCGTATGATTCGATGGACTAATTCGTTTGGAATGCACGTTTTCTTTCGTATAAATAAATATTTATATGTAAGTATTTGTTTCGGTTGGGCTATTTCTTCTAGTTTCTATCTGAAAGTAACTTCTACGCATGATACACACATCCATGTAAAAATAGTTTATTTTAAAGACGATGGTGCGACGTTTTCTACAATGTCTGTATGAAAATTGAGGAATGAAAATAATAAAAAATTATACTTCTTTCACATCAAACAACATTTCTATTCAATCAATTAAGCATATGTATGTGTTTTCGTATTGTCATCGTGACAAGTAGATTTTTCTCTTCTGGTGAAATGGAGTTATAAAAAAGGTGCTGATGAGGTAATGATACAGGTGTTTAAATCCAAATATTTGAAGTAATCCATTTTGGATGATAGAGTTCCATATAGGTTAGGTTAGGGTTAGGTCAGAAGTGAGTAGGTCAATTCGACCCTCCACCGCAACCCGCAAAGGTATATTGTAACTCATACCTTTCAAACTCGACCAAATGAACCCATATTCTTAACGATTCGGTTCGCTGGGGGGCAGGCATAAAGTATGTTTAAATCTCTCTAATCTGTTTTTAATCTGTTTTTTCCGTTAATCAGCTGTCGCCCCCATACGAACGTCAACTCTCAGAAGTTGAAAAACTTGTGTGAGCTAAAGACTAACGTGTGATTCTTCTACTATTTCAACATTTTCCAAACAGAGCCGACACACTGACTTACGACAGTCCGAGTCTCTGCTTATGATGATTCAGACAACAGTGGCCTATGAGAAGGCCTGTTAGACATCGCAGTTCATCACCACTGTAGTCCAACAACTGTTTGATCTCAAACTTCGGAAGGTGAATGAACGCCTTGGAGTGAGCCAATCCTGGAAGATTCTGCCAGAGAAGTCCACGAATCTTCCTGCCATCCAGGTATTCAATATTTGTTTGGCAAAGCCTAAAACGATGCCAATGACAGGTTCTGGTACGATAAAGCTGCTTGCAGCACCTTCCTTTGCAAGGAAGTCAGCAGCTTCATTACCTTCCAGGACAGTATGGTCAGAAATTCAGACCAGAGGCAATTCATTAAGTCTTCCTATTGAGGAGGACCGTTTTTGGCAATGCTACCAATTTAGACGTTGCTCAGTAGGATCCAAGAGCTTTCAACGTTGCTTGACTGACCGTGAATATTTTTATTGACTTGTGTATGAGGCTGGATTCTACCAATATCTCCGCACACAATTCAATAGCATAGATTTCCGCTTGAGATACAGTCGCATAAGTCTCTAGGCAGATTGATATCTCTATCCTGGGTCTGCGACTGAAAACATCTGCACCAGAACTTGAAAGTGTTTTGATCCATCTGTCAATCAACAACTATCTGCTCTTGATATTTTCTTCTCCCAGAGAATCCAGTCCTCTCTACTAGGTTAGGTATAAGGCAGTTCATAGTTGACAGTTTGAGGCATAATGTCAGAATGCTGTGACTTCCACTCTCAACCAACCGTCTATTGTACTCTGCACAGTAATCTGTCTGCTTCTCAGATCAAACTGTTCGATCTGAGGAGTAAGCAGATTGATATATCTGAGGAAACTCGTGGCGAGTTTTGAAAATGGCTTCACAATCGGAACCAAAACTGCAGACGCGGTTCAGCACGAAATCAACGAAAACATGTACAGTGTCACACATAAATTTCGCGACATATGGAAGTTTTCCTTATTAATAGATAAAATTAAAATTTGACTTCGCAGTTGATTTGTGGTTGAAAAATGAGTAAGAAACAGCCTCTTTCCTTTTGTCATGTGCTACTCCAAGTCTGTCAAATTAAACATTATTTTCGAAAATAATCAAAAAATCTTTTTTTTTTTAAATTTCGAAAAAGACAAAAACATTTGCTCAGTTTCCAATTCTATACCCTTGCTCAATCATTTTCTCTATCGATTCGAACAACATGATTCAAATTTCATAATTTTGATGAATACGATACTTCAATGTCATAGCTTGCCAAGAAAATACCCGCATTGGCATGTTGCCAGTTTTTGTTAACAGTTTTTTCATTTCATCGTTAAACTGATTTGATGTATGGACGTTTATATGTCAGTAATCGTATTCTCATATTCCTCGTATTCCCTTTTTTAGCAGATTTGTATCCCATTAGCTGCAGAGGAGTTCGAAATATTTTGATGCAGTTTACACAGTGTTACTGATGGATGTAAACTGTTAGATACAGTTATCCGGCAAATAATAATGCTTCTTGAGTTAATTCCATGAATCTTATATTCTTTATTGTCACCAGTAGATATGTAAATAACATTAAACCAAAATAACTACAAGCAAATTCACAACAAAATATCATAACATTCATTGTTTCATCTCAATAATCTTGAAAAATCCGAATTAATCATTCAGTTTGCCGTCCTTCCCGTTCTATACAAATTATAGTCCTTTCATTTACAAATTTTGTGACATTTTTAATAAATAGGGGATTTATGTTAGCACAACACTCCCAAATGGTGTTCTCCAAATGTTCTTTGTTTACAATTGGTTTGTGCTTATACACTTTTCGTTTCAGATAACCCCATAGAAAAAAGTACATCGGAGATAAGTCGGGTGATCTTGGTAGCCAATAATCTTCCCAATATCGCCCTATCACTTCGCTCCAAAACATCTGATTGAAACACTGTTTCATTTCTACCGTTTGGTGGATCGATGCCCCGTCAAGCTGATACCACTAACTTTGTCTAACATCTAGCGGCAGATTATCCAAAGCTTCAGACAACTGATTCATGATGAAATTTCTGTAGATGTCTGCGTTCAAATTTTCCCTAAAAAAATATGGTCCAATTATTTGGTTATGTAATAATCCACACCACATATTCGTCTTAAACGAATATTGGTCACGACATTCTATAATAAAATTTGGATTATGGTTGGACCACCAGCAACAGTTTTGAGAACTAACTCTTTCGTTCGACGTGAAAGTTGCCTCGCCTGTCCATAAAATCCAACTTTGTAAATATTCTATCTTCCTTTATTTTATATCCCAACAATAAATACACAGTTAAATTCAACCTTGAATATATTAAATAAAAAGTATTATAATTTTTTCAACTTCAAATAAATGGGTTCTTTGGTATGTAGTAAAAATGTGTCAGGGTCTAATTCCAACGGAACACTTGTACTAGTACTAGTGTATACTTGGTACTTTCTCAATATGGTCATTAAGCCTAACTTAACTTGCATCAGACCAAATCGCATACCTGAAATGAATAACAAAATGTTTAGTGAATGAAAATATTTTCTAACTTTTTGGTCCTACTTTTTATAGATGAATGAATTCTTGCCACCACCACCCTTCTTTTCAAACATAAAAAGTGCCGGAATAATATGCAAATTTTGTTATGGATCACCTGCGGTACTTTTACGGTATTGACTTAAAACGGACGTTGACTAATTACTTGTGATGCACTATTTGGGACCTTTGGTGTAGTAATGAATATTAGTGGAGTTTCTTTCCCAACACCAAATCGTTATTTTTAACACCTCGACACGTGTTTCGATCACCAAGTGATCTTCCTCTTGAAGATGATCACTTGGTGATCGAAACACGTTTCGTTAAAGTAATGGTATAATGTTGGAAAAAAACTCTAGTAATATTCATGTTGACTAATTCTCTAGGGATATTGAATCCTTTGTAGGAAATCGGAAGTACGGAATTCATTGAAACTATTAATTTTCCACCTTCAGGCTAATACAAGCGAATAAGCCTCAATATTTGTCGTGAAATGTTCAGGTCCGAGTGACACGAATATATTTCATGAAGAGAAGGGAAAGCAGATGAAATATCGAGATTATCTTTTCAAACTATACAGACCCCTTCATTAATATGGTTGTTCTGATTGTTGGAATCATTGGTGGAATGATACCATCTCTACTCTAGAATCTCAAGATCATTTCGGTTTGCTGCATCAAAGCAGAAGTTTTGACCTGCAAAAAGCAGGTATTCTTAGCTCATTGCGTCTACTTAGGACTCAATAAAGCTTCAACTCATATTTACTCGTAAGTGGGGATTGGTCATTGAATATTGATGGTGGATCTCCTTCCTTCAGAGTTCCCTCAGAATAATGATTCATATTTTCAGGAAACATGCATGCTCATACGAAAAAAATAAATTAAAAAATCCGGTTCTTCATGTGCCCCAAGCGGACGCAAGAATGAAACCTTTTTGTATTTGTGCGAATCAAACTTCTGCCTTGATGCAGCAAGCCGGTATACTCTTGAGACTCGAGACTAGAGAGTGCATTATTCCAACAAGGACTCCAATAGTCAGAACAATCAAACTAACAGAGTGATCTGGATAGAATTTGAAAAGAAAATCTCGAAATTCTATTCATTTTTTCCTCCTCTTTTTGGACCACATTTCTCGTTTAGGATAAGTACTCTACATCAGACATATCTCCTGGTGTCAGCCCTAGGGTGGAGAATGAATTGTTTCAATTTGGCACTTCCCATTTTTCACAATCGATCAATATCGCCTAGAATATGAAGCACCATGTGTCTCGTCGATACCGTATGTGATAAAAAACACTTTCATGGCCGGATTATATCGATGGATATAGCCTGAGACCGCATATGCTGAACATGCCGACAGCAAACCCATAAAGGTGGGGCAGGCTTGATGTCAGACGCAACTACGGTAGGTATAGGTGACTTCAGCCCACTCGACATGGAAAAGCAAAGGTTAGATGTCTTCAATTTTGTTGAAGAAGTCCATATTCATCGGTTTACCCTTGTGTTACTGCAGGAGAAAACTGATATCTACGGCTTTTATGTAGGTTTCTTGCTGAATGGGTTTCAACTCGTTGACAGAGTTGTGGTCACATCGTTCGTGTCAAAAAACAGAACCCAGTTCATAAACCACTTGGGCAGCTGCCTCAAAGATGAATGCTCCAGTTCCTATTCTCCCATTGCCGCGGACCAAGCAGAGGAGGGAATGTTAACTTCTATCGACTGCACAGGCTTCATTACACTACTCCAAAGAAGTAGAATAAAACTGGCAGCAACTTTGTTTTTGCCAAGAGTTTCGATGATCAGATCTGACGAAGTTTGTGCTGGTATTTGCCGATAATAGAGTTTTTCGCTAATGTTACCCCATGTTTGGCATGGTTCCACCTCGAGTTAAGTATACGTCTTTCCAGCATTCAAATAATGAACTAAGTTTCCCTCTACGAGCTGCATAGCTTCTCCACAATCACCGCATCAAGCTTTTTCAGTTGCAAATTTGTTTATTCCAAATTTGCTGCGAATAGCATGCATATACTCTTCCACCACCCTCAAGGACTGATGGAGATTTTTTTTCGGCGACATAAATTTCAAAGTCAACCATATGAAACAAACGGGTGACCGTGTACCTCCGTTTCTTGGAGAAGCCACAGTTAAATTATGTATTATCTCTGACCGCAAAGAATAATGGCAATAGTGAGATGCAGAAAAGAAGGAAATTGGCGGATTCACCTTGAAATGCACCCCTTCTGAATGTAACCCGTTTTGTTTGGACTGTGACATGGTGAGTAAGATCACTCATTTCTCACTACACTATATTATTTCTATATATTTCTCATATGTATATGACTTTTCATCACCTACCAATACACATTCTTGGTCCTTCTCCGAACGGAAAATATCCAGGACGACTCAAGTTTTTATTAATGAATCTTTCCGGGTCATATTCCATCGGTTTTGGGTAATATTTTGAGTCTCTTTGAAATCCAAGAATCGGAATGATAACAGTAGTATTTTTTTGTATCGTGATATCAGAATACCGAAAAGTATAGTCTTTCGTGCACACTCTGGTTAATGTTGTCAAAGAAGGCCATTTCCTCAGGGTTTCTGTGAAAAATAAAGAAACATTTCAATAATGTTTTCACTAAACTAATCAGAGATCAAATAAACGGAATAACCAGATATGTTCACCAGATTTATTTTTATTTCGTGTGTAGCTGTTCCATTAGCGATACTTTCATTTTTTTTATGTTGGTATACTCGTCTCGAACATATGTTCTCAGTTGCAACTGTTTAGCATGTTTAGTTTGTTGGTGAGAGACATAAATGTAGAAGTGTTTTGCGAGTTTGGCGATTCTGCTATCGAAAAAAATGGTAAGGTCATCTTGATATCATCAGTCATTGAAATGACATTAAATACGCCATAGTGATGAGGGAAGGCCAAGAACCGGCTGTTATCTCCTACGATTGATGTATTTGCCAATTTCGACATTTTCTTCAAGAGAAAGATTACTCTTCCTCTTGAAAATGACCACTTGGTGATTCAAACACGTGTCGAAGTTTAAAAAAAATAACTGTTTGGTGTTGGGATAAAACTCCAGTAATAATTTCTCAACTTTGCACAATGAATATAAAAATAGAAGGATATACTTCATAAAATGATAAAAATTGTGGAAACAAGGATAAAAGATAAGGGTTTCGTTTTACAAACACATTTTTTGTATAAATTTCAATTTGTTCTTTGATCGCCTCAAAAGGACCCTTCACAAAATAACTGGAACACGTAGATGACCACAAATTTGATTTCCATGAACAAAAATTTGGCAGATAATTTGCCACCAACGACGAAACAAAATGTTATAGCAATAGCTCAAACAGTATGAAAAACATTATCATTTCTCCAAGTACAATGAACAGGTTGTGCTTCAATATCATGTGGATATTGATATGGTTGAAAGTGTTCAAAATATGTTTTTAAGGTACTCTGCATATAAACTGGGATATCATATTGGTGAATATGACTATAAAATTATATTGGACATTCTTAACTTGAATACTCTGGCTCATAGAAGATTAGAAGCAGATCTTATACTAATTCATAAAATAATCAATGGTAGCATCAATTCTCCGAAACTTGTCCAACTTATAACTTTTAATGTAAATCCAAGGAGAACAAGAAATTCGGAAATCTTCAAAGTACCCTTTTGTTGCACCAACTATGGCCAGAATGAATCTGTAGGTAGAATTTTGAGAAACATTCAAAAAGACTGTGAATAGATTGTAATTCATTATTTTTACGATTTTTTTTTATTTCATTTTATATATTTTTTCCTTTGACCTAGCTTAGATCACTGTTAAATACATATGTGTGAACTTGTTAATTATCTTGTGAAAAATAGGCATTGCCGTAAATGAATAAATAAATAAATATAAAAAACATTTCTTCATGATATTCCTTGAAATACATTTTTTGTGGTGAAATCAGTGTTTGGTACTGTTTTTGGGTTTTTAACCTTCCACAACCTACAAAATAAAGAAATCGATAGGGAATCTGTTGAATTTTATAACAAATTTCGTTAATATGCGAAATAAAAAAATCCCAAGTGTTCTCAAAGCAATACTGACATATTTCTAATCAACAGATGTGTTTACAATGTCAACGAATATCTAAACAAAATAGATTTAATCTCGTATGTGTATCGTTTAATGCTTTTGAAATGTTTGTTAAATGTTTGTTGTAGTTATACTAGATGGGTTAAAAAGTACGTAGGTTCACAGACAGATGGCGACACTAGTAATGAATACATATGATTTTTGGATAAACTCAACCTTCAAAAGATACGTGTATGAATGGCACAGCTATCAGACTATTAGTTTGTCGGGCAGAACATTTTGAGTGGAGCAACTTTTGTTCGTTTGAAGAAAATGGATAAATCTGATTTTTATGTGTTAATAATGCGTTGCTTGCGGAAAAAATACTGTTGAAGCCAATGCTTTCACTTGACCAGGAAAATCAACAGTTTGGCGAGGATGAGACAAAAACCTAGAAAAGCCTTCGAATGTGCAAGGAAATCAGGTTCATGGGACCAATACAGAAGGTCCCTAACTGAGTATAACAAAGTCCTGACAAAATCCTAGAGAGATACGTGGAGATGGCAATGTGAGGAGGTCGAACAGGCCCAAGCATGTGCCAGGCTCTACAAAATACTCTCAAAGGAACCTCAGGTCTCAATAAATAATCTGAAAACAAATACGGGGGAGTATACAAAAACCGGAGAAGAGACTATCAGAGAGCTTTTCCGGGTAACTTTCCCGGGTCAGAAATTACAAATCTAACACCGAAGTCCTGGGCGAATTCAGAACTAGAGACCCCGAAAAGTGCATCCATAGAGCACTGGCAAATGACAAAGAAGGTGATAGATATGGAGAAAATCAAATGGGCTGTAAACTCATTTCAACCCTATAAGTTGCCGGGACCGGAAGGCATATACCCAGTAATGCTTCAAAAGGGACCGGAAGTCCTTTTCAAAAGATTGTATATAATTCTCAGGGCAAGCTTAGCACTGGGACACATACCAAAAATTTGTAGACTGATCAGGGCCACCTTCATTCCGAAACCTCAAAGCCTTCGCCGGACAGGACTCGGCGAAGGCTTTGAGACCAATTAGTCTCATGCCATTTGCGTTAAAAACGCTATAAAAACTACTTGACAGATATATCAAGGACGTATCACTGGCTATCAGACCATTACACCAAGACCAATATGCATACAGGTCAGGTATGTAAACAGAAACGGCTTTATGTTGGGTAACAGAAAACATAGAATATACTTACAAAAACAAGGAAGTACTTTTAGCTACTTTCTTGGACAGTGAGGGCGCATTTGATAATACGTCGTTAGAATCAATCATCCAGGCGTCGAGGAGAAGAGGGATCGACAAGACAAGCTGTAGGAGTATAAACTGCATGCTTGGGGTAAGATTGGTATATACAACCATTATGGGGGAAACAGTCGTGGCACGGGTAGTAAGGGGCTGCCCTCGGGGGGGAGTAGGGTGCTAATGCCGACTGAACGCCTCCCCCACCCCTTTTGACCTTGAGACGTCACACGACCTTGAATGACGTCGCCTAACCTTGAACGTCGTACACGTAGTATGAGCTTGAATGCGGTGTTTGACCTTGAGTGTGGGGTTTGACCTTGACGTTCGACATTTCGACTACCTTGAGCTTGCTCCATGGCATTGAATGTTGACCTTGAATGAAATCGTGACGTGTACAGAATATAACCTTGAACAGTGGGCGTTCGGCGTTGTCCACTCCCTTGTTGGTAATTCCTATATAAGTTCAGAATATCGTATGACGTCACCTAACCTTGAACGTCGTACACATAGTATGAGATTGAATGCGGTGTTTGACCTTGAGTGTGGGGTTTGACCTTGACGTTCGACACTTCGACTACCTTGAGCTTGCTCCATGGCATTGAATGTTGACCTTGAATGAAATCGTGACGTGTACAGAATATACAGTGGGATTAGGCGTTGCGGTGTTTGACCTTGAGTGTGGGGTTTGACATTGACGTTCGTCACTTCGACTACCTTGAGCTTGCTCTGTGGCATTGAATGTTGACCTTGTAGCTCTCATTTGGGTTATGGTGGGGGGGAGGAGTTGGGCTTTTATAAGGAGTGTGGTGTGAACGTTTCACTCATTTCAAATTCTCCTTATCGTACGGTATATATTTCTATATACAAGATGTATTCGTGCGTTGATTGTAAAAAAAGTTTCACTCGTAGTGACAACCTACGTCGTCATCAGCGGGATTCCTGCACACCCGCAAATGGTGATGGACCTCCAACATCGAAGAGGCAACGGTTGACACCCCCAGCACTTCCAACACTGCAAACATGCGTTTGCTGCAATTTGACTATTGCAAGCGATCAGATGAATGTACATCGGAGGACGTTGCAGCACAGAACAAATGCATGTGTTCAATATGGGGAAGGTGTGAAAATTGTCAATACAGCTTTCAAGTGTCGAATTGTGAGCTACCGAGTGGACAGTGAAAACCACCACATGGATTACCCAACATTCTTCAATGAAATTAAGCAGAAAGTAGTGAAACTACTCGAAGAAGTGTTGGATATCCATAAATGCATGAAAGTGAACATGGAAGTGTTTGGGCGGTACAGTCTGCAAACTAAGGATCTTTCAGACATCAAATCATTTAATAGTCCCAATGAAGTAATTGATCAATCGAATGATTTGGATGTGGTTTATAGCAGTTTTGCAGATAGTTTAACTGTTAAAGCAGCGGAATTTCAAGATCGGGATTCAGGTATGTGATCTAGTCAAAATGTTGATGATGATGGACTTATAGAGAAAACCCATATTTTCAGGTTGGACCATTGAGAAAATTTTGTACTTGGAGGTGAATATCAACAAGTATAGCCCCTTCGGAGGGTCTTCATACATCAAATTGCCAAGGTTCATCGAATTGAAGAAAAGTGTGGTGAATGTTCTTAATCAAGATCAGTGCTGCTTTGCGTGGGCTGTGACTTCAGCTTTATACCCTGCCAGTCAGAAACTTAATGAAATTTCATCATATCCCCACTTCTCAACCGTCTTGAATGTAGCAGGTATGGAATTTCCAGTTAAGTTGAAAGATATTCCTAAGTTTGAGGTTATGAACGATTGCTCTATCAATGTTTATGGGTTGGAAAATGTTTTTAAAAATGGTAGAATTGAATATGAAGTTGTGGGTCCATTACACTATTCTAAACGTAGATTAAATAGTCATGTTAATCTGTTGATTATTACAGATGATTCTGGTAATAGTCATTATTGTTGGATTAAGGATTTATCGAGACTAGTATCATCACAAATATCTGCCCGTGGTCATAAAAAGTATTTTTGTGATGGTTGTTTATTGTACTTTGATAATGAACGAACTTTATTGCGACATCAGTTGAATGATTGTAATCACATATCGACAACGACACCATCCACAAATTTCAGGGTTGATAAATTTGGTAAAAGGGTACCTGAGAATATTTTGAAATTTGAAAATATCGAGAAACAGTTGAGGGTTCCATTCGTTGTATATGCTGATTTCGAATCTATTCTGAAACCAGTGCATACTAATGAGCCAAATCCTGCTAATTCTTATACAAATCGAACATATCTTCATGAACCATATGCTTTTTCTTACCTCATAAAGTGCTCTTTTGATGATTCTATATCTAAATTTGTACTATATAGAGGTGCTGATGCAGCTAAAGTGTTTGTGTCAAACTTGGAGGCTGATGTCACCAATATTTATCACAAATATTTGAAGAAAGTCATTCCAATGAGTCCATTGACTGATGAGGAAGAGCATGATTTCAATATTGCCGCCACATGTGGTATATGTGGAGAACCATTTGGTGATGGTGATATTAAGGTGCGTGACCACTGCCATCTAACGGGGAAAAAAAGAAATGGAGCTGCACATAGTATTTGTAACCTCAATTTCAAATTGCCCAACTTTATACCCATAATTTTTCATAATCTCAGTGGGTATGACTGTCATTTGTTCATAAAAGAGTTATGCACAAACAAAACAAAAGTTGATGTCATTGCTCAAACTAAAGAAAAGTATGTTTCCTTCACGAAACATATAATTATGGAGAGAATAGTAGATCACAATGGAGTGACGAAAAATAAGTTTTTGAAATTAAGGTTCATCGATAGTTTTAAATTTATGGCTGCTTCCCTTCAAGAGTTAGGTGACAATTTAGATGAAAAACATTTTGTGGAAACAAGAAAATATTTTCCCGAACAGGATAAATTCCAACTTATGAGGCAGAAAGGTGTTTTTCCGTACAGTTTTATCGATTCTTTAGATAAATTAAATTATTCTAGTATACCATCAAAGGTGGACTTTTATGATAAATTAAATGAAAAACATGTTTCTGATGAGGATTATGATAGAGTAAAGCAGGTATGGAACACATTCAATTGTCAAGATTTGGGTGAATATTCTGACATATACCTAAAATCTGATGTTCTACTGTTGTGCGATATTTTTGAAAATTTTAGAAATATGAGTTTAGATACATATAAATTGGATCCTGCTCACTATTTCACTTCTCCAGGTCTTTCTTGGGATGCTATGTTGAAGTATACGGGTGTCAACTTGGAATTATTAACTGATATCGATATGGTGCATTTTCTCCAAAACGGTATACGTGGTGGTGTAAGCCAGTGTTCGGAGAGAAAGCATATTGCAAACAATCAGTTTCTTCCAAATTATAATCCCGAAGAACCTTCATCTTTCATAATGTATTTGGATGCAACAAATCTGTATGGTCATAGCATGTCTCAATCATTACCTTTTGGTGGGTTCACTTGGTTGACCGCCAGTGAAATATGTCAGTTGGATATCAATAGTATTCCAGATGATAGCCCCCAAGGATACATACTTGAAGTAGATGTGCATTATCCTGTCGAGTTACACGATCTACATTCGGATTTACCATTTTTGGTTGAAAGTATTATACCACCTGGTTCAAAGTCCAAAATACCCAAACTTATTCCTAATTTGAATGATAAAAAGAAATATATCGTTCATTATAGGAATTTGAAACAAGCGGTCCGTAATGGTTTGATGGTGATGAAAACTCATAGAATTCTCAGATTCAATCAGTCACCGTGGCTGAAAAAATATATCGATTTAAATACAAATTTGAGAAATAAGGCTACCAATAAGTTTGAGAAGGGTTACTTCAAATTGAATATAAATTCCATATTTGGCAAAACGATGGAAAATGTAAACAATAGAAGAGACATTCGAATTGTCACACATTGGGAATCCATAAGAAGAGGTATGGGTGCCAATGCTTTGATAGCTCGTCCCAATTTCAAAACATTATCCATATTTTCGGAAGACTTTGTCGTCATACATATGGATAAAGTTAAGGTTTGTTATAATAAACCATTGTATTTGGGGTTCAGTATATTGGATATGTCGAAAACAGTCATTTATGATTTTTTCTATGATGTCATCAAAAAACATTACGGACCACAAGCTTCTCTTCTCTATACCGATACGGATTCTTTGATACTGAAAATAATGACGGATAATTTTTATAATTTTATGATTGCAAATGTTGACAAATTTGACACTTCTAACTATAGGTTGGGTAATAAATTCAATGTGCCAGTTAGCAAATCGGTGATTGGAAATATGAAGGATGAACTTCCGAGTGATCCCATCATCAGTTTCCATGGCACCGGTGCGAAAGCATATCATGTACAAAGTGTGTCTGATGAAATAAAGAAAGCAAAAGGTATTAAAAAATCCGTTATAAAAAATCAAATTTCAATTGAAGATTACATTAGGATTGTTGAAACAGGCGGTATAATATTTAGAAAGATGAATGTATTCAGGAGTGATTTACATGATATTTACACGTTGATGTGCAATAAAGTCGCGTTATCACATAATGATGATAAGCGATTCATCATTCCTAATACCACCAAGACATTACCTTGGGGCCACAACGATATTGAATTCTATCAGACAAGTTCCGAACAAAATTTAAGAATTCTTTTGAATGTACTGAAAGATGAAAACAGTATAAGTGACAAGAAATTAAATTTACTCATTGCCTTATTGGAAGAGCAATCGAGTAATTGAATTTTTTCACTCATTATCTGGTTTGTTCAACAAATTGTAAAATTCATACTTGTCGAATATTTCAAACGAATTATCCTACCCCACTTCCACCCCCACTCCCATTCCCACCCGAAGTGGTAGGGAGCATACGGCTATAAAACATGAGGAGGAGGCCACAGTTCATCATTCGATTGCAGTCTTCCTTCGAAAGAAGCAGCCAACCTGAGATACCTGCCAGCCAACTTAGTTGAAAATTCCAAGCAGCTTGATGTAAGTACACACTTCCATACTATTTATATTATATTGTCTAATATTTTCATTTTCTCTTTCTAGAATCATGTCTTTTCTGAGGAATGCTCTGATGACCCCGATTACCACTCTCAGTGAGAGACAGTTGGAGGATGTAGAGCGGAGGAGGGTGGTTGTCCTACAGGACATCATGGTACAACCACCAGCTGCAACACCAGCTGCAGCTCCCATTCCACCACCGGGGATGACTTCCACCCAGGAAGTGGCGGCTCCCATTCCACCACCGGGGATGACTTCCACCCAGGAAGTGGCGGCTCCTGACTTGAAGTTCTTTTTCGAGGACTTCAAACCAACCCCCGAGGAGGAGGAGATTGACCCCCCACCAACTTTGTCGACATTCAGTGGACCAACTTCTTCGTCAGCACCCCAAATTGAAGATTTACTGAATGTCTACAACCCGGACCTGGACGAGTCTCTGGCGGATTTATCGCATCTTCAAAGCTTCTTATCGCCCATCGAACCATTATCCCCCATCGATTCAGGGGATGAGTTCGAGAAACCGGTGAAGAGGGCCAAGAAGATGAAGAAGTCCGCACCTTTGAAGAAGTCCGCACCTGTGAAGAAGTCCGCACCTGTGAAGGCATCCAAAGCCAAAGGTGGGAGGGGTGGTAAGTTGAGTGCTTTTCGCAAAAAGTGTGAAAAGAACTCACCTTACGGTGGTTGGCCTACAGCACCCCTTCCAGTGATGGAGGTGCAGAACTTGGTGGAAGTCGTCGCCCAGGTCCATCGGGATGCGTCACCCCCTCCAGTCACCCCCCAGGTCCATCGGAATGCGTCACCCCCTCCAGTCACCCCCCAGGTACGTGTTGAGCATTCCGAACAAGAGGTTGGCCCGGAAAATGTCCTTTCACAGACTGTGGTAGAGGGTAATAAACTCAAAGAGTCTATTACCTATGCACAGTCTGTGAAAAAGAGATATTTGAGGGAAAAGAAGGTTGTGGATGGTTCTGATTCCAGAAAAAGGGCCTTGATGGCGGATATTTCCACCATCGAGGCCCAGAAACTGGAATTAGAGAAGCGACTCTCTTTGCTTAGGGCGAAACTTCAAGAAGAAGATTCGCAACAAGGAAAGAGTTTGGCTTACATCCAAAAATATGGACCTCTTGTTCAGGAATGGGATGCCATGTGCCAGGGGTTCCTTAATACCTAACCCCTTTTGTAAATATATTTTTGTTTAGTTTAAGTTAGATGTATGTTTAGAATAAAAAAATTGTAATTTTAGGAATATAATAAAAACTTGCATGTTAATTTTAAGGTTATGAATGTTATGAATGAAAAAATAAAATAAGGAATATTGGAGTGCATATCTATTTTGGTTGTTGCACACAAAATACTGCGTGGTTGGGGCAGTATTTATTCCTTCATTCTAGTCATTTTCTAGTCACATGTAGTATATAGAATAAAATTAGTTAAATAGAATAATTGTATAGAATTTCCATCATTTGAAAGTGTGTGAATTGTAAAATAGTTATTTTTTCTAGAGAATAAATAAAAGTGATTCTAGTAATGCTCTGAGTATAATTCCAAAACCTTTTGACACTTCTCTCATCATTACTTCTCTCAACATTATTCAAACAAATTTCATTTATGTGAATGTGTAAAAATAAAATCATGAATCTAATGAATATTATATTGGATTTATTCCCCAATTCTCACATCAATACTTGAATAAATAACCTAGTGGGTCTTTATTTTTCACATATTCCCCCTCCCTTACTCTACCCCACTTTCTTCAAATCATATAAATAAGATTGTATTCTCAATATTCTTCAACTTGTTCGTTCATCATGAATCAAGCAACACCAATTATTCGGGAAGCTGATTCCACCAGTGAACCTCATTTTGCCCCACCAGAGAATTGGTCCTATGGTGACATTCAAGTTGCTGTAGTTGATTCAACATCTCCCGATGATGAATTCGATGGGTATTCAGATACAACAATAGAGCTGAATGAAGAACAAGATGTAACCTCAGACGAAGATGAGTTTGAACATGATGAATTTGCCAGCCCAGAACTTGTGGATCAACTGTGGCTTGAAGATCATCAAATCGCTCCACCAAATATCATCGTGGTGGTTGATTCTCCCGAACCTGACATCATCATTATAGATGATGATGATGATGATCAGGTAGGTTAGGTTAGGTTTTCCTCGGAGTGCACATAGTACCTGGTTGGTGCACACGGAATGCTGCGTGGGTGGGGCAGCATTCAACCTAACCACTCTATTTGGTAGTAGTGAAAAAAATAGGGCTATATCGGTACACCCTTGCGGTGAAACGTTAGTTGTTTCGCTATAAAATGAACTAATTAGAAAATGGAAACAGTTAATCATTATCTTTGAATATCTTTGGAACATTATTTTAATAATGTTGATAAAAATTCGTATCATAAAGAAATTTCAAGCAATGTATATTCGGATAAGTAACGAAGGGAAAGGTTGTATAGGCGATCGCGAAGCGATCGCTTCGCGATCGTGAAGCGATCGCTCAGCAGGCCGCTTCGCGGCCTGGGGCGCTCAACATCCACCACTTGCATCCGGGGCGCGTTTTTTGCGACCCCCACCTCCCCCCCACTCCGCCTCCCACTATACCCCCTCCTGTGCAAGAGTATAAATGTAGGAGTTCCTCAATGTAATCTTCAGTTGAGTAGCTATCGTCAGCATGTCAACATACCAGGAAGCCGATTCCACGACCGGACCCCAGGCGGAAGAACCTACAGCGCCACTCCCGGATCTTCAGTTGGAGGATTCCGATATGGAGAATCCAGATATGGAGGCCGATTCAACCACCACGCCTCATCACCCTTCCACATCTTCGGTCCAGGTACTGCATGTGACCAGTACCGAAGACCACTCCGAAGACTCGAGCAGCTCGGATGATGATGATGACGATCTCTGGGACGACGACGCATTTGCGGAGGAAATGGCGTTTTCTGAGGGTTCGGTGATGTGGCAGTACTTCCCCCGACCCGATGACAGCGACGACGACGACGACTTGTAATCCTTTCCTTTTTTTTCCCTATTTTTTTCCCTATTTCACCCATCCTTTATCCTTCCTCGGAGTACACATTTTGTTTGGTTGGTGTACACGAGACACTGCGTGGTTGGGGCAGTGTCTACCTCCCTCTCTCCTTTCCACCTTTGAAATAAATATTCTGAATTACAATACCAATTACTCTTATTGACTACTCTGAATAAACACCCCTCGAATTTGAAATATTGTCTTATGAAAATTATATTTCCAAATCTTGACATGAATTCTGCAATTGTTCAGATAAGAGAGAGCTAGTATGTTATCAAACAGATTCAAATCCACTCGGACGCTTAAACAATCATTTTTCAATGTGATTTATTTTACAAAGATAAGATATTCAGAGAACTTACATATTCTATAACACATTTGTGCATACCTCATATGTATATGGATGTACATTTTAGAGGTATATCCATATATTACAAACTACTCTTCGTATGATTATGTGACACTCAAAATATTCTATTTCTTTGACTGAGTGATCAATCTTATTATTAGATATCTACACTTTGTTTGTAGCTCTGAAAAGAGCTGTATTTTTGTTGACCCGAAAGTCCACGGTAACTGCTCCGCAGATGGGGTGTTGTTGCAATCTCATTATGAGATATCTACTCTTTGTTTAAATAATGTAGCCCTGAAAAGGGCTGTTTTTTTTTTGTTGACCCGAAGGTCCACGGTTACATCTCCAGAGGTGGGGTGTTGTTACATATGATGCAGACGGCTATTCTCCTAAAGTTGGTCAAAGGCCTATCACATGCTTTACACCATGTTTGCCCCATCTCCATGAAGCGGGCGGTGTAATGAATGTCGACGTGCTCATAATACCCTCCATTGTTATTCCGCACAGAATAAAAGCGGAAGCAACACCAACACAACTTCTCTATTTCACCGTCAATCGTTTTGATCCTGACATGGCTATCCGTTACACAATACAAATCTAACGGATCATCCAATGTCTCAGTGATATTCAACCACTCAACATTGCCAATAACTACTCCGCTGTCGTCAGTCTCGTGAGTCGAATCTGTTGCGATACCTTCATCTTCTTCAACAAGACCTTCTTCATCATCATCAATATCTAAATCCCCAACACCTTGCTCAATTGCCTCATCGTCTTCGATATTTAAGCCACCTTCTGCACCTTGCTCATTCACCTCATACTGCATATCTCCACCATCATTTTCTTCGTCAACACCCACTATCTGTCCAACGTCTTCAAACTCTTCCACCAGCTCATGGTTATTAATATCTCTCTGAGATAATAATGCTAACACAGCAGCTCTCTGGGCAGACATATTAATGTATTCTTGTGGTGATACTTGAATACTGACTGAAGTTTACAATCACTCACCGATTTTTATATGATTTTTGACAGTGGTGGTGGTAGCTCCCTCCACTCTACCCCACTCTTCACGGTACCTGTTTATAAGAGGGAAACATGGGAGCGTGAGAGTGTAGTTAAATTCATCGATTGAATATTTGTACATCTATCAGTGAATATGTCTTTCCCTAAAGAGTGGGATACAAAACCGACAATACGCGGCTTTCCAATCAAAATTGGCAAACATATAGTGTGTTACAACTGCCATGGGTATTGGCCTGAAACATATATCAACCCATGTACCGGCCTGTGTCGTAGATGTGTTGTGGCAAGGAATCCAGACCCACTTCGAAAGAGGATAAATGGTTCAACTCTAGAAGTAAGTGACTACCGCCAGCAGTGCAGAGAATGTTCGAAAGAGATTATGTGTAATAATATGGGCATTTCAAGGAATATATGCATAAATTGCGTAGCGACTTGCGATACATTAGTCCAGCGATGTCTACAATGTGGTGAATATAGTGTGGATTGTTGGAACAATTTATGCAGTGCTTGTAGAAATGATTGGCAATTGTGTGAGAATGTCGGCCAATTTCACCCCAACAGAGATGTCCACTTTCGAGAGTGCTGGTGTCTAACCCATGAAGAGCGGATAGAGAGACGGAGGATTCATGGAAATCTTATGCTAACATACACATCTTGAAGTGATTTCAATATGTTGAATTTATGAAAAATAAAACCAATAGTTTACATATTACTTGCATCATTTCTAAGGTTATTATTCTATTTAGTTTTTAATAAATAAAACAATTTTAATACACTATTTTTTTATTTTTTATCTAATATTGAGTACAATCATGATAATGTCATTACACTAAAGAATTTTCATCGATCCATGAGTTGTGATCTTCAGAGAACCCCAGCCACTTTACATAGAGGCGATGTCCTTTTCTTTTTAAAACTCGCTCCACCAAATACGTATTGGGATCTTTCGTTTTATTCAACTCCAGCCCATAAAAACAGCCTTTGATTGGTTGCCCATTCACATCTTCTAATGCATAAGTTATAGGTTCTGTATTATTAACTTTCACAACTTTGAATATTTCAGCTGTAAAATTTGCTGTATAACCTTTATCGAATGCATTTTTATATTTGCTGATTCGAACACTATCCCCAATTTTAAATGTACTTTTTTTACGTTTCACATGTGGACTCTTAGATTTGGCATACATTGACAATTTAGTAGACTGTTTCACATCTGCAGGTTTCATACCAATCGTACGATGAACTTTGTTGTTATACTGACGAGTAATTCTAGGAAGAATGTTCAACCACTTGTAATGACCTTGAAGTGAAAACTCCTTATAAAGCCAACTCTTCAATGTTCTGATTACTCGTTCTGCAATTGCAGCTTTTTTTGTGCTGAATGTTGAGTAATGATTGATGTTGTGTTTCTTCATTAACGATGAGAATTTCGAATTATAGAACTCAGTACCATGATCAGATTGTAAATTTTTTGGAGTATATTTAGCATCTTTCAACACGCTTGCCATAGCTGCAGTAACTGAATCACCAGTTTTATTCTTCAACGGCCTTTGAATAACAGTTGATAACTATAAGGATGTACCTACATCCCTCATTTTCTTTAGAATATGATTGCATTTCCATCAAATCCATCTGCCACAAGTCAGAAAAACCCTTTATTATTGTCTTCCGACGGGGGAAATTTCGACGCGCCGGCTTGTGTATTTCTTCCACAACCTGCCATTTTGCATTACTCATATTACTGCTCTAAGACTTCTTCAAGATGATAAAGATGAGGAATCACTTTTCTACTGTTCAGGTGCAAGTGTAACGATTGACTATTAAACTTCAATGACTCGCTTAGTAAAAGTATCAACCAACTTAGCTATTACGTCAGTTCGCTTTTCCACATTACTCAATTGATCAGCTAATGCAGAAGTGATGAGTGCATTTTTGTCAATGATTATTTGCACCTCATTATGTTTTGAATCAATATGTTTTCCGATGTTACGTAGCGTTGATGCAATGAATTCTTGGAAATACTTCAGAGTTGTCTCATTGACTTTTCTAATGTGATCGTCAACATATCCTTTAGTAACAGAATCTTTACTGTCTACAGGTTCACCAACATTTTGAAACCGCTTATTCTGAATATCATAATCACCATTTGGTGTGAGAATGAATCCAACACCAGATCTTCCAACTATTGGTTTACTAACACCACCTCTTCTACGACCAAATTTATCAATTGTGGTATGCATAGTTAGATCGTTTGTGATCGACTGAGCCAGTTTCAAACATCATGTTCATGATATTGCGGTCAATAGACTAATCCTTCTTCACGTAATTCCTCAATTATGGCTAATATTTCATTATCATGTCCGGTATGTCCAGCCAGTCGTGAACTCCAAAGTAGTCGAAGGCGATCAATCAATTCTTCGAGTTCATTCCAATAAACATAATCTGTATGCTTATTTCTGATATATTTTTTCTGGGTGGGTATTTTGATCATGCCAGCACCTTCTCTACTAGGGTTTCCATTGGATAATAATGGTAGGATTATTTCTCTATATTTCTTCCAATTATTCGATAGAAGACCTTGTTTTCTCTCATTGTATTTATATGCAGCCTTTGTTAATTTGAGTATATCACCATATGTGGTCATATCGGAAGAGGGGATATTTCTCGATGGTACTTTCATGAATATCAAGTTATATAGTTTTGGAGTGCCCTGATAAGAGCCAATAGTTTTACCATTTTTCATAAACACAATTTTCTCATCGATAAATTCCACATCAGCTACTCCCATTTGTAAATTTCCCGTTTCAGTGTTCATGTGTACTCCAAAGACTGTATCGTAAGAGGGATTTCCTGATAGTAACTTTTTTATATGCTTTTGTACTTCATCACCATCATCGAATACATTAGGTGATTGTGAATCTAAAGTTGTCAATTGAGAGGTTTGAAGATCCTTCGAGGAAGCCCCTTCAAATTTCGGTTTCCACTCACTTTCAATTATAGTTTTGGCTGTTAATGGTGTAGCAGGCTTTGTTTTCTGCATCACTTGATTCATTTGAGATGCTCCTTCAGTATTGGCAGATATTACTTTCAAAGGTGTTATTATTGGCTCATAGATCCTCTCGAGTGCTGATTGATCACCTAGACGACTACTTTTGATATAATTGAATTTCTTCCGAACGGCATCCGTTGCTTCAATTAACTTTCTTTTTAAACATATTTCATCATCATTTTTTCCCTCCATAATTCACTCCAAGAATTTGTATAATGAAGTGTTATCTCCACTATCTAGCACTCAAGTGATTCAATTCTTCAAGAACGTCAAGGATATATGAAAGCGTCGAATCCTTTTCGATAACGTCCATTTACCACTTCTCGATCCTTATCAATTACTAAAAATCCATATTTATCTTCCCAACATCTCGCACACATATCTTGAAATTGCTTATATGTTACATATGGTGATACATGGTCGGAAAAAATATGATTGAGATTCATATCATCTTGTTTGAACATTACGATAAAATTTGCATTATCTCGTATCAATTGTTTCGGAACTCGTGAATATGTTTGGGCTAAATAGAAACAATCCACATTTTTATGACGACCCATACTGAAATATGATCGTATAACATCCTGTTTCTCGCACATAACATCATCAAAAATGAATATCGAATCAGGTTTGGCGTCTGAAGGCTCTACTATTTCACCTGCATTATTGGCAAAAGTGTAAAAACCCAACCCTTCGATTGGAGACAATACTTCACGTAAATACTCGTATTTAGGTTGATAAAGAGACTTTGAATAAAGATAAACATTTGCGAATCGTAATCCTAGAGGATGCGTTAGCAAAGAAATCATAACATTTGTCTTGCCACAGTTAGAAGGTCCAATAATCAGGCCGCGAATAGAAAGTGGAAGTAAAGATCCGTGACGTTGTTTGACACCGCTTCCCGATCCACCACCCACTTTTTCATCGAAATTATCGATGAAAAATTGCTGCTTCTGCTTCAATATGCGCATTGTATGACAGTTGGAGACTATATAAGCAGGGTTCCACATCGATTCCTTTATTTAAATAGGGGTTATGAGTCGATGCAGATCTACTGAATTGCATTCAAATAAAACTGGTAGAGGATTGATCAATTCCCTCATCAATAATCTACCATTTGAATTACACTTACCTGGCTATCAGTATTGCGGTCCGGGCACCAAATTGCAGAAAAGATTGTTGAGAGGTGATTCAGGTGTCAATCAGCTGGATTTTGCATGCAAAAAACACGATATTGCATATTCACAGAACCCCGATAATCTTGCAGCTAGACACATAGCGGATAAGGAGCTTGCAGAAAGTGCTTGGAATCGTGTCAAAGCAAAAGACGCTACTATTGGAGAAAAAGGAGCTGCTTGGCTAGTTACGAATATAATGAAAGGGAAACACCGATTTGGTATGGGTTGTGACTCATCTCCCAAGCAGTCACACATTCCGAAGAAAAAGCGTTCTATTAAGAAAAAAAAAGTTAAAAAAATATTGAAAGCTTCTAAGGTGATAGCTTTTGGTTCTGGGATCGTTCAGAAAGTGCGTGATGTTCTACACAAAGCGGGTGGAAGTGAATTTGTTGTCAAAAATTCTAAAAGAGCAGCTGAAATTGCACTCAAAGCAGCACGCAAATATATGAGGGCTGCAGGTGGGAAAAAGAAAATTCGCACACCGCGAATCATACCGATTCCTAAAATTGGTGGAATACTACCACTCATTCCAATTTTTGCTGGTTTATCAGCACTAGGTAGTTTAGCCGGTGCTACTGCTGGTATAACGAAAGCAGTTCAAGCAGCAAAAGCGAGTAGGGAGCAGTTGAGTGAGACAAATCGCCATAATAAACACATGGAGGCAATTGCTATAGGTAAACAAGGAAGTGGTATCTACTTGAAGCCTTACCGCAAAGGATTAGGAGTCTATTTGAAACCTCAAAATTCAAAAAACTCATAAATTTGCTACCTAAAAGAGCTCTCTCCAATATCGACCTCAACTATTACGCTAAGAAAATGACGATTCCATATTTTCGGGGGGTATATATGCGTGACGATTTACCAAAATCAGGACCACTCCGATATGAATCTGCCATAGTAAATTTGGATAGTCGACATGGTCAAGGGACACATTGGGTAGCATATAGAAAAAGGGGAACTTCGATAAAATATTTTGATAGTTTTGGCGATTTACCCCCTCCCAAAGAACTGATTCACTATTTTTATATGGGTTCGAATCCTATCAATACTATCACATATAACTATAAGCGTGAACAACGATTCAACACAGTATGGTGTGGCCATTTGTGTTTGAAGTTTCTTCAGAACAAGACATGGAGTTAACACCAGTACAGGATAGGGAGAGTATCAAGAGGATGAGTCATTCATTGATCGCATATTCCAGAGTACGCACTTTACAAAAAATGAGTAAAGAACAACTCGCTGATATGCCGAAAGAGGTGTTGATTGGGTGTGCATCACATGAAATTGCATCTGTATGGGATAAGTTACCACAAAACCTACAAAATGATATTGATGTCTTGAAGTATCAGTACTGTCAAGAGCATTACAATGATTCCAGCGGTAGCAGTAGTAATTCCGATATGAATGATGGTCCACCTACAAGAAAAATTTTTTGTTGTTATTGTAAAGTGAATGATGTGAATGTAGTCACACATAATGATATGGATAGACCACCGAAAAAGCGACGATTGGTCCACAATTTCTGCTGTCAGCAATAAAAAGACATGAATCATCGAAAATTCGTCAGTCATGTCACGCACGTTTTCATTGTCGGGATACTCTAGCGAGTTGAGTGCCAACTTCTACCCACCCATCGAATTGGATACCAATAGTAATTATGGTCTGGGATTACATGGTTTCTACTCCTACAATTCCATATTCAATGTAGATGCTAAGAATAATGTTATCGGCTATTCGAAGACAATTATCTCACCCCCCACTATTATAAAAATTCCACCTGGGGCATATGAAATTGATGAAATTAATAAGGTGATTCAAAGATTCATGAAATCCAAAGAAGTGCAACTAGAAAAAGGAATTGAAGAAAATATCGACGAAGTATTTCTCCTACGTGCAAACAACAACACTCTGAAATGTGAAATGCGATCGAAATATTACATTCATCTCAAACATGAAAACAGCATTGCTGAACTTCTAGGATTCGATGACAATGTTTTCAATTGTGGTGAAATACATGAATCAACATTGCCCGTGAATATCAATAAGGTGAGGATTATTCGTGTGGATTGTAATGTCACAGCTGGAGCATATTCGAATGGCGATGAAATCCATAGCATCTTTGAATTTGATATTGATGTAGAGCCCGGTTACAAACTCACCAAGGAGCCACAAAATATTATTTATATGCCAATCCGACCTGGTGGTCGTCAGTACCTCGACAATATCACTCTTCGCATATTGGATGATAATGGTAATCTGATCAATTTCAATGGTGAAAAAATAATAGTCAAATTGGAATTGATAAAGCTATAATAATCATCATTTCTCATATATTTATTCACAACATCGACGACAGTCATTAGTAACAATCATCGTTTCTCATACGTTGATTCAGAACATCGATGACTGTCATTAGTGTATCATAAAGAAAATGAGTAAAGGAAGCATCGATAAGTTTGGTCGCAGAAGTAAGGCAGTTTCAAATATTGTTTTGCGTGGGCAGCCTGGAGTTGGTTTCAAATTAACAACCGATGGAAACTTTGATATGGAAAATAAACGTTTGAAAAATATAGCAGAGCCTGAAGAGAGTACGGATTGTGTTAATCGAGGATATGTCGGTTTTTATATCTCAAAGATGAGAGGAGAATTAGATACTGATATTGACAAAATTAATTTGAAATTAGATGGAATAGAAAAATATTCCGTATCAGTGAGGGAAGATCTCATTACGCTTGGACTGAAATTAGTAGAATTTGTAAAAAAGTATGAGCATATGGATAAGGATATCAAATCGCTGCAATCTGATTTGAAAAAACAACCCTCGATAAGCATTCAAACGATCGAGCAAAAACGATGGTGAGCGATGATCATCTGTGAAAAAGTCAATATAAAGCTGAAGTTGATCAAATTGTTACTCAGTATTTGTTACTTCCTAACGCTGAGCAGGTGATATTCATTGATGGAACTATAAATTCTGCGATTATCGTTTCTAAAAATGGGGTTGTGCTTCAATAGTCAGCGATTGCCGCAGCGGCAGCAGTTGAGTCAGCATAATGTATTTGGTGGAGGCTATGATCATGTGCATTTAAAGAAGCGAAAATCCAGCAGTCGATTCATTCCACGTATATCTGCCAAACGGTCAAGATATAGAATAAGTGCTAGTAGCCTGAACTTTCTCAAATCTATTGGCTTGAAGGTGCGATATAAAAAATAGTAATAACATGGCAACAATCACCACAAGTGATAAATTGGAAGTGTTCGAGGAGCCCATGTTCGACCATTCCCTCATCAGCCTTCATGAGCATACATATAAGCCGTATGGTTCACCATATTACAAAAATTCAGATGAAATACGAATTCCAATCAATTATCAAGATCTCATACTCGATATTGCAGATAGTTACATTTATATCGAGGGGAAGTTCACACCATCTGATGCCACAAAGCGGTGCTACCTATCCAATAATGCTCTCGCCTTTCTCTTCGACGAAATTCGCTATGAAATGGGTGGTGAGCAAGTGGTTGTTGTTCGAAAATCCGGCATAACTACCACAATGAAAACGATGATATCATTCGGAAAAACGCATGCAAATTCGCTACTACCGATAGGATGGGGACTCGATGTGAATAAACAAGATATATTCGATCCCGTTAGCAATGTATTCAGTGGTAAATTACCCTTGAAGTATCTCATGGGTTTTGCTGAAGATTACAATAAGGGGATAATGAATGTGAAGCAGGAGCTCATTTTGATTATAGCTCGCTCATTCAAAAATTCATTCATTGGGGAAGTCGATGCAGATTTGGAAATCAATAAAATAGAATGGAGAATCAGGCACATTGTGCCGGAAGATCGACAGAAACTGAAACTATTGAATCGCATAAATAAAAATGGTAATAATGCTAAAGTGAAGGTGGCTTATCGTATGTGGGACCTTTATGAATTACCCACACTTCGTGATACATCCTCGGATATATGGGCGGTGAAGACAACCAGCAGCCTCGAAAGACCACGATATATCATCATCGGCTTTCAAAACACCGACCAATCCGAAAATATGTCAAAAGATGTAACGAAATTCACACATGTGAATATTAATAATATTCGACTATCTCTGAACTCTGAAGTATACCCATATGAGCGTTGGAATCTGGATTTCGACAAGAAGTTAGACTCATCAGCTTACTATGCATATGAAAACTTCCAACGTAGCTACTATTATAAAACTATGAGTGAACCGATGATGGATATTGGTAGCTTTCGCAACAACCCACTGTTCATTATCGACTGCTCCCATCAACCCGAAGCTATGAAGTCATCCACTGTCGACATCAAAATAGAATTCGAAACACGCAAGGTGAAGTTTCCAGCAAACACCAAAGTATATGCACTCATCCTCCACGATGCTGTTCTATCATATAATGCTCTTAATGGCTCTGTTCAAACTGGATTGTAATAAGATTGACATGTAATATGCTATGAAATATTCGATATTGATGAATAATAAAACACTCAATAATTATGTTATATCTTTTATTCACCAAACAATTAGATACAAACAAATATGGATTGAAACATTATTTTATTCACAAACATATACAACAGATTTCAAATATTTACAACACCATCATTTATCGCTTCTTCCAGTTGCGGGTTGGGACTCTGTGGTTCCAATTGATATTTCTCTATGATATTTTGCGGTAGGTAGGTGCATATGTCTTGAAGAAAATGTTTCAAGTCTGCTTCAATTATTAACTCACAGAACTCATCCAAATTTCTACTCCCATATGAATATTTATGACACAATGCCACACCGAGTTCATACTTCTCACTAAGCTCCAAAAGTTTTCGCACCTCTTCAGCATCGTAACATACACTCAAATCATAATTTGATGAATGTAGAGCATCAAAACTCAGATCAGCCATCTCCCAAGCCATTTTTCTTATGGCGGAATCCAAATCCACTGCTTCCGGCCACTCTTGGGCTGAATATTGCATCCACATATTTATAGAATGGTGAGTTCTGAAAATTCATAAATGGCATTCATTAGTTTGCAAATAATATAAAAAAAATACTCACTTGAAATCTGACTATGTCTATGAAGTGACCAAGTTGATACATATTTTATATTAATCTACCATATTTTCACTATTTACAAAAAAAATTCATAATTTCAAAATGTTCAATCTAAAACATTGAATTTCATCAATGATCGGGTTTTAGCACCAGGGTTTTAGCACCAGTTCGCAGGGTAATCCTGCGAACTTTGACCCATATAAGTAAGTGTGAATTTGGCTTTGGATGAATTCACTTCACGAATGAAGTCTTCTGGTAATTGCTCTGTGACACGTTTTGGAAGCCATGCTTTAAAAGGAGTATCACTTTCCTCATCCAATAAAACTACTTGAATTGATTTACCATATCGTGTGGAATACATTGACATTTTTTCAATTTTATATTCTTTATCAATAACCAGAGCGTTTATAGGTTTCTGCTCTAAAGCTTCACTTTGTTGAATTATAGAAAAATTAATTTTTTCAATGTCAAATTTCAAATTATCCATATTCATAAATATAGTGAAATTACGGTTAATTAAAATAAAATATATATTCACCTCACTGACGAAAACGCCCTCTCGGATGGGTTGATACTCGTTGTCTTCACTTTGGAATTCGACAAATACTTCTGTTTACCTATTTGGGTATTTTAGAGTGTCTAAACTGAATGTGGAAGCATGATATTCTGAACTTATATAGGAATTACCAACAAGGGAGGGGGCAACGCCGAACCCCACTGTTCAAGGTTATATTCTGTGCACGTCACGATTTCATTCAAGGTCAACATGCAATGCCATGGAGCAAGCTCAAGGTAGTCGAAGTGTCGAACGTCAAGGTCAAACCCCACACTCAAGGTCAAACACCGCATTCAATCTCATACTATGTGTACGACGTTCAAGGTTAGGTGACGTCATACGATATTCTGAACTTATATAGGAATTACCAACAAGGGAGTGGACAACGCCGAACGCCCACTGTTCAAGGTTATATTCTGTACACGTCACGATTTCATTCAAGGTCAACATTCAATGCCATGGAGCAAGCTCAAGGTAGTCGAAATGTCGAACGTCAAGGTCAAACCCCACACTCAAGGTCAAACACCGCATTCAAGCTCATACTACGTGTACGACGTTCAAGGTTAGGCGACGTCATTCAAGGTCGTGTGACGTCTCAAGGTCAAAAGGGGTGGGGGGAGGCGTTCAGTCGGCATTAGCACCCTACGGGGGGGTTCTATCCCCTCTGTTATGGAACCTTGTAATGGACGAGCTACTATGTCTCTTGGACCATAATGGGTATAAATCACTGGGCTATGCAGACGACTTAGTCATCTTAGTCCAGGGTAAATACTATAATGTAGTGAAGGGATGCATGCAGCAGGCCCTGAACATTATAACAAGATGGACCAAAGAAGAAGGGCTTAACATAATCCCATCCAAATAGTAGCATTCACCAAGAGGACTAAAACGGAGGGTCTCGGGTAAAACTTCGAGGTAAAGAAATACAAGTGTCGGGGGAGGTTAAATATCTGGGAGTAGTCCTAGATTCCAAACTGACCTGGAACCAACACTTGGACAGGATGAAGAGGAAAGCGGGGGTAGCACTGATGCTCGCCAGACGCACCTATGGAAAAACATGGGGGCTAAAACTAGACATGGTATATTGGCTATACACGATGGTGGTTGAACCCATGATAACATACGCATCTCTGGTCTGGTGGCCAAAGATGAAACAGGCGACCGTCATCAACATACTAGGCAAGGTGCAAAGACTTGCATGAGAACTACCACAACAGCTGCATTGGAGACACTACCTCTTTTACAGTTTGTGATAATGGGGGAGGCCAGGATGGAACAATTCAGACTGAAAAACTCACCGAACTACAAAAGATCGGACCGAACAGAAATTTCGGAACAAGTGGAGGAGCACATATTGAATATGTGCAGGGACCACATGACAACAAAGTACACTTTTAACACAAAATCATAAGTCGTGAAGAGTGGAAGACCATTAGTCATCTCGAAAACATGTTTGGAAAAAATAGTATACAGATGGATCGAAAACCAAACATGGAACGGGAGCTGGAATATACCGAGCGGATAGAAATCTAAACTACAGCTATCCGCTAGGACTATACACATCCGTCTTTCAGGCGGAAGCGTATGCTATCTTGCAGTGTGCAAGGCTTATTAAATTGAGACCTCAAAGAAATGAGCGGATCAATATTTTTACAGACTGCAAAAGTCCATTAGGGGCTCTGACAAACCCAAAGGTGACATCAAAACTGGTCTGGGAATGCCATGAAGAACTGAATGAACTTGAAACAGGAACAAATTAACTTTGTACTGGGTGCCAGGGCATTCAGGAATCACAGGTAATGATAAAGCTGATGAATGAGCTAGACGCGGATCATCAACTTCATATGTAGGTCCTGACCCAGCTCTGGGGGTACCAAAATCATTGGTACGAAACCAGATTAGGACATGAACCAATAAGAAGCACACAGAGTACTGGACAAAAGTACCTGGCAACAAACACACTAGAACCTTTATTAGGGAACCGTTCGAGAAAAGAACCGAAGAACTACTTCAATATAGTAGGGATCGGCTCAGAATAATTACAGGGTTACTAACCGGTCATTGTCCGCTTAGAGGACACCTGAATAAAATGGGGCTGTATAACGGAGACCTCAGCTGCAGATTATGCAACGAAGGGATAGAAACAGCTCTACACATCTTATGCGAATGTGAGGTACTGAATTACAGGAGGCAATATATGGACGTACAAAATTACGCCCAGAAGAATATGACAAACATCCAACACTGAACCTGTACAAACTAGTACACGGAACGAGACTGATGGAATGGGTGTTATGAGAAGATCGGAGAATAAACGCAATACGCCCAAGTGTTTTCTGTAGACTTGCGACTAAATGGACAAGTCGATGCACGCAGTGGACGCCCCAAAGAGTCTCTTACCGACGAAAACACCAAAAACGTTCATAAAATAATTTTTGATGACCGCAAAGTGAAGTTAGTCTAGATAGCTGAGGCTCTGAAGGTATCGAAGGAAAGTTTTGAATATTTGAATATGCAAAAGCACTCTTCAAAGTGGGTGCCGCGTGAGCTCAAAATCAACCAATATCAACAACGAATTGATGATTCTGAGCAGTGTTTGAGTGGACTGCACGTGATAAACCAACTCCAAAGTGGGCAAAGAATGCAACAGTCGACTGGTTAGGTTATGGTATCATTATTTTGGGATACGAATGGAAGGTATAATATCCATCAACTATCTTGAAAAGGGAAATACCATCAACAGTGACTTTATATAGCGTTATTGGCGTGTTTGAAGGACGAAATGTCGGAAAAACTGTCCCATTTGAAAAAAAAGAAAGTAATGTTTCATCAAGACGATGCGCCGTGTTATAAATCGATGAAAACGGTGGCAAAATTACATGAATTGGACTTCGAATTACTTCCGCATCCACCGCATTATCCAGATCTGACCCTCAGCAACTTTTTCTTGTTCTCAGATCTCAAGAGAATGCTCACTGGAGGAAAAATTAGCATCAATGAAAAAATTATCGGCGAAACTGAAGCCTAAAAGTACGTTTTCCTAGCGACGGATTTTTTACGCAGCAGGAACCGGGTTCGTCCTAATCGCGTCGGCAGGGGCGTGAACCTTATCACGCGGCGTTTTAATGTTTTCCTATAAGGCAAATCGTACTATGAAAATGAAATCGAAAAATTGTATGTCCACTATATTCATTAACCTACTTACTTTCCAGCCCAAATGTTATTTTCAAAGATTGTGACCTGAATTACTTTGACTTTTTCTTGATTATTTATTATCTTGAAGAGATTATTAGAATTATTATCATTATTAATATATTCACTTCAGTTTCATCTCACACTCACCTTCAACGACGGCATTCATATATTCCATTCCCATGAGTGCGTCATATGTGATCCGATTATCATTTTTCTTCATGCTCTCTTCTATTTCACGTCTAAGTTTGTTTTGAATTTCATGATTTTGGGACAATTCGAAGAGAGTCAGCGTAGCAGTTGTAGAGGACGTTTCGAATCCAGCGGCGAAAAATAAAAAAATCTATAAGTAAGGTTAATTACACGAGTTCTCGAACGCTACTGAAGAAGAAACTCAAATACCTGTCCTATAATCTCATCTATTGTCAGTTGATTTGTAGATCTCTTCATGTCAATCAACATTTGTAGAAAATCATTCCTTCTCAAATTATTATCTTCTCTATATTTCACAAGATCCTTAACAGTTCTGCAAAAGAATTTCGAAACCTCAGGTTGAATATTTGACACTCCAATCTTTTCACATAGTTTTGGAAAAGAAATAGTGAGAAAAATTTTTATTGTATCCATCAAGGTGAATTCGTCAAATAATTGTCTTCCTATGTTTCTGAACTCAGCGTTTGGATCCTTGAAACTGTTACAATTTAGTCCTAAGACAGCCGATCCTAAAATATTCGAAAATTCTTTCATTGACAAAAATGAAACCACTAATACATTTTTTTCGTTTTCAAATAGTTCTTATGACAGTTCCTACCAGTCAACAGAAATTTCTTGCAAATACTCACAACAAATCTCGGTTCATTTCAATGTTGAAGGATAAGTTTATTGGCGAAAATATATTGGTTAAACAAGCTAATAACGATGCCGACGTACTGATTATTGAAACAGCTATAGAGCAATTTAATTTAACAAATACAACTATTGTTGTTGGTGAAGATGCATTACTCGTACTTCTTACTGCTCGAACTCCACCTGAAAAAACTATTTTGTTTTCTAAAGCCAAGAAAAGCTCAAAGTGGAATCGAAATATATTCATCAAAAAATTTATCTACTTTTGCAAAGAGTCAAAATCATATACTATTTTTACACGCAATAACTGGCTGTGATACGACGTCTACATTTTACAGGAGGGGTAAAGCAACAGTCTTTCTTTAAAATATTTGAAAAACAAGATTTGGTTCAATGTGCTCAACAAGAAATTATCACCAACGGGATTCAGCTTCTTCTTTCTATGTAGATCGCTCTGAAAAAACCACCTATTTAGATAAGTATCGATATGCATGTTTCATAAAAAAACACTAAAAATAAGAAAAAGGTGCAATTAGCTTGTCTTCCTTCAACCTCAGTTGCTGCTCATCAACATCTTTTCCGGGTATATTACCAAGTTCAAGTGTGGCTTGGTTATCAGCTAGACCCAAAAGACTGGGGTTGGAAGTTGGTCGACAATTCATTAGAACCTATTCAGACTTTACTGTCACCTGCGCCGGAAAAACTGCTGAGCATAATTTTTTGCAACTGTAAAAAGGGATGCATCGCTAAATGTGGTTGTAAAAAAGTTGTACTGTTGTGTTCTTTGGCATGTACACATTGTCAATTCCAGTCATGCTGAATCACTAATAGTGGAGGATTCATTTGATACCATCGAGGAAACATGCGATACATCACCTACACCCAGGATGAACATCAAGAAGATCAAGAAGAAGAAGACCATGAAGAAGGTTATGACTTAGATGAATAAATTTTTAAATTTTTTTAATTTCAATCGTTTTTATAATTTCCAACCCTTCCTAATAAATTTCATTATGCAAGTTTTCAATTTGACAGAATCCCAACAGACATGTAGAATAGGCCTACTGGGGAAACCACGTTAAAAAAATGCGCTAAGTACACTACCTCATAGGTGGCGTGAAAACGTGTGCATATAATGACCATTACAAGTTTTACAACTTTTTGACTCATCGTATCTCAGAAACGGTGGCTCTAAGAAAAAAAGTTTCGAAACATTTTTGTAGAGAATTTTATGATCTGCAATTTTTCTCTGAAGTTATTTTATGATAAATCTCACCATTTTCCTTAAAATCGCGAAAAACCTATTTTTTTCAAGAGTTTTGACCTTTGACCTCGAATAATTTTTTTTCCAGGCATCGCAATCATTCGGAATTTCAAAATCTTATTTTTAACTATGTTTTGAACAATTACACTCGTTTGCAGCTTGTTGTAAATGTATGTACCTTCCAATGTCCAGATTGACCGGATTACCTGTTGTTAACAAATCCACATAAATCGGCGGAGAAAACATTCAATCCCAAAAACACAATTTTCCAACAATTCGAGAAATTTGGTTTATCAAAACCCTATCATTAAGTGTTGGTTAAGTTTGAAAATTTCAGAAACCATTACTCGTCTACTAGATACAGTTAATGAACGATGAAAATATGATATATTTACCCATTTTTCGAATGTTTTTATAGTTAGCATGCTTTTCAGTTGTTACGGTGTTATAATAGATTTTTGGAAACCTTGTTTTATATTCAAATGTATCATTTTGTCTCCAAAAATCATTTGCCTATAAACCATCAGCACTCGATAGTTCTCAAATTCTGAAGAATGAAATAAAATTTGCTCTTACCAATTACATCAGTTGTAAAACATGCCATAACTTCGAGCATTTTCACGTCGCTGTTTTCAATCGCATTCTGCTCCAAACTGGCTGCCATTTCATCTGCGCACTTTGACATAGTCTCCAAAAATTTTCTCATTTTTGCAGAAGTGAACAGAGAAGTTGATTTTGCCTGAAAAACAAATTTTCATTGAAATAATATCCGACACAAACTCTGCTCCCAACGACTGAAATGATTTATTATATGCCTGGAATTCCAGTTCAACTTTTAGTTAAAATTATATCATTTAATGAATATAAATACTAAACATTCTCTCCCGCAGTAATTGATTCGAATGAAAGAAATTACTTCAAATTTGATTATTCTTGGGAGACTTCTCTTTGATTACATCAAGTATGCAAAGTGTAGACACAGCTCGTTTGAATGTTGTTCCAGAAGCTGTAACAACATCAACCACTCTGATTTTGCCATCCTTTCCAGGGTGAACATTTGTAATTCTTCCTTTCAGCCAAATGTTCCGTGGACTACTGGGGTCATAAAATAAGACAGTATCTCCTATATTGACATTTCTTCTCTGCTGGTGCCATTTACCTCGTTTTGCTGGAGATGGTAGATATTCTTTAGCCCACCTTTGCCAAAATAAATCTGTGAGCTTTCGTGCTGCCTTCCATTTTTTCAATAAACACAAATCCCTTTCATCAGTTTCAGCACAAGATAACGCTGAATAACAAGTTCCAATCAAGAAATGATTTGGAGTTAAAGCCTCCATATCATCTGGATCACTGGGTACATGGGTAAGTGGTCTCGAGTTCAAAATATTCTCCACTTCTACAAATACTGTCCTTGAAACTTATTCCTGGGGATATCTTGTTGTAAGAACTTCCGACACATTTTTCTTGATGGAGTTCATCAAACTCTTCCATGATCCACCAATGAAAGGAGCTAATGGCGGGTTGAAAAACCACTTCACATTTTTCAGCGTACAAAATTCCTTTATTTTATTTTGGTCAAACGATTTCAAACCTTTTTGGAGTTCTCTGTCACTTCTTTTAAAATTCCCTTCATTGTCACTATAAATATCTTGCGGAAAATCTCGTCTACTACCAAATTGTCGAAAAACATGAATGAAACCATCCGTGCTCAGGTCGTGTGCAATCTCTAAGTGAATTGGTCTTGTCACCATACAAGTGAATATCACCCCATATCACTTCTCGCGACTTCTCTTGACCGAAACTAAAAGAGGTCCAAAATAATCAACTCCTGTTCTTATAAAAGGTCTCACTGTTCGTTCTATTCTACATGTTGGAAGCTGTCCCATAATCGGAGGTTTCGGCAAAGATTTCCTGTTCTTACACTTTTGGCAGTTTGCCCAGCAACTGCGGATAGCTTGTCGCATTCGTAGTATCCAACACTTTTGTCTCATGCTATTGAATACAGTGTCCTGTCCATAGTGATTGAACTTCTCGTGATAATGAAATAGAAGCAGTTTCGTAATTTTGTGTTTCGGGTCTAAAATTATCGGTTTTTCACATATTCATCCAAAAGTTTGGAATTATCCAATCTTCCACCCAATCTGATCTAGACTTCTTCATCAAGGAAACAATCCAATGTATACAGGCGACTCGTATTGTTCACAATGCCATGAGTTCTCAAAGATTTCAATTCTTCATTAAATGTTTCCTTTTGACATCTGCTAAGAAGATTTTTTTCAGCTTGATTTATTTCTGATACTTCCAATTCACCTGAAGTTTTTGCTCTTGTTTCACAATTTTGTATGAATCTATATATCCAAGAGGTTGGATATATAGAGAATTTATTTGGATCATTCATTACTACCTTTTATTTATCGTTTATATCTACATGACCACTACATTATTTTCTTCCATGTCTACTTTTTGTCTATTATTATTTGTACTGAATTTTTCTTCAACAGGCCAAAATTCTGAGTCATGTACAAAAATGCTGGTCCCTTTAACCATCTACTGTCAGTAGAAAAATCCATCTTCGAATACTGCTTTGTTGCTTCATCTGCCACGTTTTCTTTTGTTCCAACATATCTCCAATCACAAGTATTCGTGAGCTCTTGAATTTCTCCCAATTGCGCTACAAACATTTTAAAGCGTCGAGCTTCCGACCGAATCCAATGTAATAATGTTTTCGAGTCAGTCCAATATATTGTGTCATCAATTTTCAAGTTCAAAACGCTTTTTAAGCTGGACCCCAGCCGTGATCCAATTAATGCTGACTGAAGTTCAAGACTTGGTATAGATAGTGGTTTTATTGGTGATACTCTGGTACGTGCGTTTAAAAAACAAACTTTAATGCCATCTTTTCCAGAACATCTCAAATATGCGACACTTGCATACGCATTTTCAGAGGCATCACAAAAGATATGAAGCTGAATTTCAGAATATTGTCTTGGCGGTTTAAATTCATACAAGATAATTCAATGTCAGTCAAAGTTTTTTTTTATTCTCCTTGTTTAAGTTACAACTGAACATCAATCTAAATATAACTATATACAGGGTAAATCAGAGAGTAAACAAATAATAATGAATATTAATGCTGAACATCAATTAATTCTCCATTTCAAAAAACTGTTTTCAGTTTCATCGATATTGAAGGAATAATGAACCAAATGAACTGAATACATTTTTTCAATAGAAATACACTGAAAGCTAAAGCTGAATTTCAGAATCGGACCTATCCATTTCACAATATTGTCTCATACAAGATAATTCAATGTCAGTCAAAGTTTTTTTTATTCTCCTTGTTTTTTTCCTAATTTTATTTTTAATTGTTTAAAATCGATTTTTTTATATTTCGATTGTTTAAATAATTAGTTGAGAAATAATTTTGCTTTCAAAAATCATAATTTACACTTTTAAATAGTTTGGCAAAAACAATTTCTTTTTATTTATTATTCTATTGTTTATTAGTTTAACAATTTGTTATAAACAAATATTGACCAACGTTATATTTTTTCTGAAGCAGAAAAAAATTATAAAAACAGCTATTTATGAGAAAGTGCCATAAAAAATTATATTATAATAAATAAAAAAAATTATGCCACTTTTTATATATAGCTGTTTTTATAATTCTTTTCTGCTTCAGGAGAACAATATGATGTTGGCCAATATTTGTTTATGACAAATTGTTGAACTAATAAACAATTAGATAATAAATTTAAAAAATTTTAAACTATTTAAAAGGGTAAATTATGATTTTTGAAAGCAAAATTATTCCTTATAATTATGAAAAACATTTTTTTAAATCATTATTATTTCTAGACAATCAAATAGCGAAAAAAAAATTCAAAAATATTGAATTTCTCTATTTGTTTAAAACAATTTAATAAACAAGTTACGTAGAAATTTTCATATCTTGTGTTAATAACTGCTATTGTTTAATGTGAAAACAGACATAGCTAAATATCAATTGAAAAAAAATTATCAACAATTTTTCGATATTTCATTTTGCAATAGTTATAAAAAATCATAATTAACACATTAATAAATTTTTATGAACTTTTATCGCAGGATCGTATGAAGTATATGTATCAAAAGGGCACCACGAAGTTTAAAATTTATAGGCTAATTATTTATACATTTCCCCATTATTTATGCCAACGGAGATTGGAAAAAAAATTGTTAGTTAACAATTGCATAACTTTTTGAAAATGGTGACAAAACTTTTTTTCTATGGGATTCGATTCATTCAAATGTTAAGAAGTTACTAAATTTTTTTCAAATTTCTAAAATGACAGTTTATGTTATCACCTAGTGATCATCTTCAAGAGGAGGATCAAATCCGAAGAGGAAGATCCTCTTGAAGATGATCACTTGGTGATCGAAACACGTATCGAGGTGTTAAAGTAATGGTTGAAGATGATCACTTGGTGATCAAAACACATGTCGAAGTGTTAAAATACCGGTTTGGTGTTGGGAAAAACCTCCAGTAATATTCAAAGATTACGTTGATGAATAAAGCCGATTTTGAATAAAAAACGTGTTTTTTCAGTCAAATGAAAACTCGATTTATTTTGTATAACATTTATATAGTTCCAAAATTATAATGCAAAACTTGAAAAACCAAACAAAAATTACATTTTCCAATAAAACTATTCGGTTTACAAGGAATTGGAATTGAAACTTCTTATGAATAATTTTAAATGCAGCAACTACAGTATTGTGCAAGATGACATCACAATATTGTCGATTGCTGTTCAATTTTTAATGAACGTAATGAGCCATATTTATTCAGCATATTTCATGTCAAACCCATTCGATTGTATGCAAGTAACACATTGTAATATCAAAATGCATTTTTGAATTACTTTATATTCAACATTTCTGATTATTGAAAACACATACATGTATATGAATCTGACTGGATTGATCTTTTCTCATTAAATAATGATACATATGAAAAGCAAAAGTTGAAAGACAAACATGACTTCTACATTTTTCCAAATTATCTATTATCTGCCTTCAGAAAAAAATTTAATAAGAATTACATACGACTCCTACTCGATGATTTTTTCATAATGAAAAGCATACCCTTGCAGTTTTCCATTCGAGCCCATCCTGGGAAAAAAGGTGAACAGTTGTGGGGTCACTCGAAGTCTTGTATATGCCCCTTCCCATGAAATAAAAAAAATCACTTGTTAAAATGTCTTTGGCGATGTCCGGATCCACGATAACCAATTGAGGATCGATCCCAAAGAATACACCTGAAACAAAAATAGTTGTGCCAATATTGCCTCCAGGGTGGGAGTCGGAATAATGATTAATATTCCGATCAGCTGCTTCAGCCCGTTGTGCATCGTCAGTACAGGCAGTCCTCGATTGAAGACAAAATGTGAGTAACCAAGGAAAGTACTTAATAAAAATAACTGCGTAAACAAAAACAAGACATAAGTGAAACCACCTATTGGGGTGACACCCAAGTCAACTTGCCAAGTTTTTGACCAATCAACTGACAACTGTGGTAGCAGAAACTTAGGAAGCTATCCTGGAGTAGCATCGGAAAACGAATCTACATGTTTTTAGAAATGATATAAAATCGAGAAAGGTTAACGCAGTCAAGTTGCTATAAAATGATTCAATGAAAATCAAAAGATAAATAGATAAGTACTATTCTGATCATTCCCATATTGATTTCGATTCAAGAGCCACCGATAGACAGTTGTTTCAGCTGTCACGTGTCACGTTGTTTGTCCGCGATGGACTCCTGAACTACTTAACCGATTTCAATCAAATTTACACATCGTGTGCAGTTTGATCCAACTTGAAAGATAGGATAACTTACATCTTAATTTATAGTCGCAATATTATTTTATTGCAAATTATTTATCTATTATTTGACATTCACGATTATCTGTTAACTCCAAATGATTTTTACAGCTGACCATATCTGTTGATGGGATTGAGTAAGTAATCAATAGATGGCGCTGCTATGTTAAACCTATAAACGTGTCATACAAGCTACAATTCAATAACATAACCACCACGTGTTGTTGAGGCTAAAGTATAACTTAAATTTATTTTGTATTAAACGAAATACCGTGAAATTCAATTGTTTTTACTTTTTAAATGTTTGGTGTTAGCAAAGCCGGCCACGTTATCACATAGTTAAAAAAGTCAATTAATATTTCTATGAGAAATTTATATGAGAAAAAAAAATTTTAAAACCCGCATAGCTCTTCATAAAAGTAATTGTAAAAATTTAAAATGAAATTCTTGTACTCTCACACAACACGTTCTAGATAATGATCATTCAGTCAATTATACTAACACCAAAATTATCAATTTCGAACCAGATTCAAATAAAAGGCAATTTCTGGAAATGGCTGAAATCAAAATCAAAGAAAACAATATCAAGAAAAAGACAGACATCGACAACCTCAGCAAAATTTATTCATTTCTAACAAAAAATATAAATATGAATACATCCTGTAATATTAACACAATATAAATCACCATGATGAATGACAATAAAAAATTAGAAAAAGTATTTCACATTATTCAATGTCAAAAAGTTGTCATTTTGATGTTCGAAATTGAAATTTCCAAATTGAATATACTCACATAGCACAGGTATGCTGTTTTATCCGTTATTAGCAAGGATTTAACACGGTTATAGAATTCATTTTCGGATTTCAGATTTTTAATCGAGGATGGCAATTCATTATACAGGATGACCCCATTATATAAGGGTGATTTTTGAAATTTAGCTGTCCTGTGGAGGGGTATTCTCAGTTGATCAGCGTGACGTGTATAAAAATTGTGAGAGGATCCATTAGTTGTGAGAGTTGTAAGATTTTTTCTAATAAAAACTACACATTTAAAAATATACAGTGCTGGGACAGACATCAATTTCATTCTCATGAACACTGGTTTACAACTTTCACGATATTCCATGTCAAAAATTAGTCTCAGAATACGTTTCTGTCCTATAAATACCCTATTGAAATCCGAACCGCATCCCCAAGACATGATGTTCAGGGAAATATGTGAAAAAGCCATTGCATAATAGATGCTTATCAGACTTTTCTGATCTACATAGTTTTTCATCTGCTTTATTGCAAAAAATGCTTTATTGAGTTTCTTGCAGACACTATCAATATGAGAGTTCCAATTCAAGGCTTCATCCACAATTGTTCCTAAAAATTTTTTCTATTTCCTATTTATTCTAATTAGACCGAATCCCCGAAAAACTACACTAATATATATATATATATATATATATATATATATATATATATATATATATATATATATATATACATATATATATATATAATACATACATATATATATATGTATATATATATATATATATATATATATATATATATATATATATATATGTGTGTTATATATAACGGCTGCAAGATGTACAACCACCTTCCAAATTATATCAAAAATATACAGTCCAACACTGGCTTCAGAAAAACTGGGGAAAGAGTTCTTTCCGATAGATCCTATTATAATTTGGAAGAATAATATGCGGATATAATAGACTAATAATAAATATACCAAAACTTTACATTTTGAAATCATATACGTACTATTATTTGTTATATTTCAAATTTTAAATGAGTGACTGATTGCTTTTCAACAATTCAATTTTATAAAGTAGTGACTACGTATACTATGTATACTAAGTAAATAATTATCTAAATTTTATTCATATAATTTAATTTAATTGTTATTCTTTGATAATAAAGCATATTTTTATTGATTAATTGATTGATTTTATACATATATATATATATATATATATATATATATATATATATATTCGACGTTTCGGCTCCCAGTTTGGAGCCATTTTCAAGAATTTGATGTGACTTGACGCCGGGGCCTCAATCTGCTTACTCCCCAGGTCTCGTCGCCAATTTTCTCTAAGGTCTCAATATGCCTACTCCTTAGATTTAACTCAACAGTTCAATCTAAGGAGTAGGAGTATAACATATTGAAAATAGCTTTTGATAGTTATCAGCACTCGGTTTGGTGACTCGGTATATGCAGTTTATTTCATTGATTAAGAACATTACCTACCTCCGATCTTGCATCCAATCTTTGTGAATTCATCGTAAAAATATTTGGATATAATTCCAAGGGATACTCCTTTGGGAAAAATGGAGGTGTTATTTCCCAATGGAAATGTCGGTTTCAAATATGGAACATTTTTTCTTTTCCAATATCCATATCGATAATGCACAAAAATTGTTACTGATATACTCAATGTTCCTAGAAATATCAATAATTCCAAAAGATAATTCATCGTTATTGAATTTTAACACTTTATTGTAGACAAGGGAGAACTTTACACTCACTCTTTCAAGTGAAATCAATGTTATGACAATAACAAAAACAATATGAATTGGCAAAATAACTAAAAATAGAATACTTCTAAACCGTAGTCAGAAACGGCTCAGGGAAATTTCAAAGCCACGGGTATAAGTTGGTAAAAACTCTTGATGAAGTGATTTTGGTATATTTCAATGGAATTACTTATTTGTTTGGAAAGTACTTTTTCTTCCGTATAATTCAATACTCATGTGAAAGTTTTTTTCGGTAGGGCTTTTCGTTCCAGTTTGGGCTACCTATCGGGCGTGTCCCCAAGTGGCGAGTAGGGGAACGGCCAGGGGACTGGGGGCCCTATCCGGAAAGCCTTACGTGCGGGATCGCCGAGGCCTGGTCAGTGGCAGAAATATGTAGCGTGAGGGAAACTAAAACTTCCAAAAGCCTTTGCGAAACATGCCACCATGGACCAGTCTACCCAAGCTAAAGTGTAAGGAATCGTGCATGCAGCTGAATGGCCGCAAGGTGGTATGGGGTTACGAACGATCCCCTTGGGGAATCGGGCGAAACCTCATTGTCATCATCCTTTCTCTGATAATGCGAGGCTCTGCCAGAGGTGACCAACTCTTCCCTTGCTACTCGTGGGAACACACATATACAGTGTGACCCATTTAAAATGGAACCACCCCTGTAGAATGTGCATTTTTCAATCAATCTCAATTTTTTTTTATTGAAATATTAAGCATGAAAAACTGTATCTTGACACTAACTTTCACAATTTTAATTTCATTTCCAAGGCACTCTATGATTTTTTTTGTTTGTCAAAAACGGCAAAAGTTTATTAGGCAATTTTTGTTTTCAAATTTGACTACACCACTGGATTCGTAGTCGTTATAAATCAAAACTGTCAAATTTTCATTAAAACATATTTGTTAACAACGAAGTTACAACAACTTCAATTTTGGAAACAAAGTAGTTGTTTGTAATTTTTATTCAGATTATAGACATATTTGAGATCTGACAACACTGTCATCACCAAGTAGAACACCAGTGAATTTGTACAGTGAAAATCCGAAGTCAACAGCTCAATGCGTTCTACAGTTATAACTCCTGAAAATATGGTAATGTGAGAGATTTGTGGTGCAAGCGTTTTGTAATAAAAATCTGACTACGCCACTGGATTTGTGGATAATATTCCCTTAAAATCATTCATTTGAGTGTAGGTTACGAGAAGTGTATTCTAGAATAACAGAAAATTAAAAATTCATTTTCAAGTTATGCAGTACTTAGTACATTTTTCCGCATAGCCGCTAAAATCAAATTGATTTAAAGCATGGAACTCATTTATTCAATAATAAAACAGAGAGCAGGACAAAAATTGTTCCCTGTAAATTCTTCATAACTCAGCTAAAACAATCTTTCAGAGGAGATATCAATAATTTGAGGAAGCTGAACTCATTATGCAAAGGTTTTATAATAAATCAACAGTAGGCTGTGATTTTGACAGTTAATCATAAATAAAATAATAGTTGTTAGTTACGTGCATTTAATAATGGCTTTGCAATTATCATTAGAAGAAAGAATTGAAATTGTGAGAATTTCTGGGGACAATTATCATGGGGAAAGAGAAGCAGCTAGGATATTTAATCACAGACATCCAAATCGACTGCCCATTGACAGAAGCACCGTCAGTAAAATTAACAAAACATTTAAAGAAACCGGTGCAGTCAGCAAACATATTTTAAAAAATAATCACCGAAGAAGAAATTTAAACGAAGGTGCTGTTTTAGATTATTTTAGAAACCACCCAAACAGAAGTTTACGAGTCGCCAGTTTGGATTTAAACTTACCGAGAGAGACTATTCGACGATGTCTTAAACAAAACAAAATGAGAGCATTTAAACCTAAATTTCTTCACTCTTTAAAGGCAGGTGATGAAGTGAAACGTATGGAATTTTGTTTGTGGGCACAAGGCGAGTACCTGAATACAAGAAATTTTTTAAACTGCATAACGTTTAGTGATGAAGCTTCTTTCAGCACCAATGGGGTAGTTTCATCGCAAAATGCTCGGTATTGGGCTACGGAAAATCCGCACTGGATCATAAATTGTAAAAGTCAATATTCCGAAAAAGTTAACGTTTGGTGTGGTATAGTACAAAATAGAATAATAGGTCCATATTTTTTTGATGGAAACATAAACGGGCAAAATTTTTTGGAATTTCTAAATAACCAATTATCGGACGAAATAGATGAAATGCCTCTTGCGGAACAAGTAAATTTATATTTTCATCTCGACGGCTGTTCCGTGCACAATTCGAGGATTGTTAAAGAGTGGCTAAATAACCAGTTTCCAAATCATTGGATAGGACGAGGTAGTGACTTAATTGAATGGCCAACTAGATCGCCTGATCTAACAATATTAGACTTTTTTCTGTGGGGTATTCTGACACAAAAAGTATACAGAACAAGACCAACGAATCGAGCTGAACTCATGCAAAGGATACGACAAGCTTGTGCCGAAATTACAGTTCAACAAATAAGAAATAGTGTAAACAATATTCGGAAGAGATACGATGAATGTATTGAACTTAATGGAGGTTTGATAGAAGCCACAAAAATTTGAATGTTTAGTTTTAAATCAATGTTTATTTTAGTATCAGTTTTTTCTTAATGGCAATTAATTGTTGAATAAATACTTTGAAACTTGTTTGTATACATTTTGTTTTCATCAGCTATAGAAGAAGGTAGAGTAAGTTCAGAATCTCATAAAATGTGATTTTCCAGGTGCGCTGGAAACTTCCAAAAAGCTTACAAGTATGACCATTAATACTTCAAGATTCTATCAAGATTTGGTAAAAGCGCAATTGGGAGATCCCATGACATGAGATTCTGAACTTGGTCCACTACTGCGTAACTTGAAAATGAACTTTTAATTTTTTGTTATTCAATTATTCAATTTTTATTTTAATTTTCACTTCTCGTAACCTACACTCAAATGAATGATTTTAAGGGAATATTATCCACAAATTCAGTGGCGTAGTCAGATTTTTATTACAAAACGCTTGCACCACAAATCTCTCACATTACCATATTTTCAGGAGTTATAACTGTAGAACGCATTGAGCTGTTGACTTCGGATTTTCACTGTACAAATTCACTGGTGTTCTACTTGGTGATGACAGTGTTGTCAGATCTCAAATATGTCTATAATCTGAATAAAAATTACAAACAAATACTTTGTTTCCAAAATTGAAGTTGTTGTAACTTCGTTGTTAACAAATATTTTTTAATGAAAATTTGACAGTTTTGATTTATAACGACTACGAATCCAGTGGTGTAGTCAAATTTGAAAACAAAAATTGCCTAATAAACTTTTGCCGTTTTTGACAAACAAAAAAAAACATTAGAGTGCCTTGGAAATGAAACTAAAATTGTGAAAGTTAGTGTCAAGATATAGTGTTTAATGCTTAATATTTCAATAAAAAAAAAATTGAGATTGATTGAAAAATGCACATTTTACAGGGGTGGTTCCATTTTAAATGGGTCACACTGTATGAAACAAATAAAATAGACACAACAAAAACCAATCCCGAGGCTGGATGGAACTGCTCATCTCAATCTAAGGCGGTGGCTGATGGGGATGAACAGAAATGTCCAATCCAATCTACCGCTCGGAATGAGGCCTAGACATAGCAGATCACCTCGTGATGTAATACAAAGGCGGCGTATTTGCGGCGCCGATGCCAAAAGGAGAAAGAGAACGAAAGGGGCAGGAGTGGGAGCAACTATAAGTGCACCCTCCTCCTTCCCCACTCCACCTCCAACAGCAAGGGCACTTCCTGCGAATTATATTTCTCGTTCACACGAAAGGGTTTTTAAAATCTTTTTATTTGAACAGAGTAACAACTAATAACTATGAAATATAAGTACTGGCTATTACAAATCAATTGCAACTATTTATATATAAATTATTGCCGACTTTGCAGATCGGCAATAATCGGGTCATCGAACAATATCCTGCTGATGTAAGGGGTTATCGAACTGTAACTTCTCCATGCCCTGGGGAAGTCTTGTAAGGGACGAACAAGACTGAAGATGATGCTTCGTGTTCGGGAACTGGTGGATCATCATTGGATGGTTCTTTCTTTGTTTGCCTTTTCAATCTGTAAATTACGTATAGAATGAAGATGGTGATTGAAATGTAAATGGAAGTCATCCAGAAATGGCTATTATCAGATTATCTGGTTTCTTCTGGGATGAGTTGTAACCTTTCTTCTTCTAGGGTCAGATGTTATAGTTTATCCAGGGGAATCTTATCTAATTTCAATGGTTTGAATTTCAGCGAGGAATTGATGTGAGCTGTCTTGATATTTGGTAAAGTGAGGGGTTCGTCTAATATGACACTTTTGGAGTTTATGAAGGCTTCGTTGTTGGTTTTGAAGTCACAACCTGGTGGAAGTTTTATCAGATGCACTCCTTCCAGAACCATAACTTTCGTACTAGAACAATGTGTAGATATCTTCGTGGCCTGTGGAAATATTCCTATGTAACGAGCTTCTGACATTTCCAGAATCAGTGTTGTATTCATCGAAACTGATGTTCACATCTTGCTTCTTCATCTGTTATTTCCAACATCTGGGTAACACAGTCAGGGGATCTGCCAGTATCATGGAGGAAATTTTCTTCGCAAAGGCAATCCAAGCCAATTCGTTCACAAGGTGAATTTAGGTATTGGTAGAGGTAGGGACTCACTGTTAGGTAAGAAGTTGGTGGAATAATTATTGTCGAATTTTGTGTAGGAATGGGAAATAAGTGGAAGTAGGCGAATGTATCAGGGAATATTAAGGGAACATGAAGGATGAATACGATTTTATGATCCGTGTGGTAGGCCTCTATTTTGATGACGTCGTAGTGTTTATGGATGTCGTCCTCCTGGTTATAGAGTAACTGGTTTTCTGAGTGGTAGTTGAGCAGTGTCCTTACGATCCAACTCAAATCTTCGCTTTTGAGGACGCTGTTATGGACTGTATTGATCCTTGCCAGGGATACTGCCATTTCTAAGTCATTCAGTGTTTATAAAATAACTTGAAGTATCAGGTTGATTTGATCCAATACGTTTCTGGTTTCCAGATAGTGATTGAAGTCAAAAACGAGTCTATTGAGATCGGTTTCAATTCTCTTGACTTCTATTGAGATGGTATCTTGATTATGTGTTAATAGAGAGATGGTTTCATTGTAGCTCTCCATTATTCTTGTGTTTAAACTGATGTGTTGGTTTACATGACTTATTATGTTCCTTTGGTTGTTTTCTAGGGAAGCAATAGCATTCTCATATTTCCTTGCATCTTCTTGGTCCAAGTTTCCAGAAATTGCTTTGATCGTGGGTACTAGTCTTGATCTTTGCTTGTCCCATCTTGAGGAGAAGTAGTCCTGGATTTGTCTTGAGGTTCTGGATTTCGATCTCCTGTCCTCTCGTCAGATGAAGGCTGTAAAGGGACGATGGATTTAGTTATCTTATTAGGCAAATGTCTTATATTTTTCTTATGGGCGTTTGCATTTTCTGTCTCGACAGTTACTGTTTGGTCTTTTTGAATGGATTTTGGAAAGAAGGCAGTTTGTTTCTTTTCATTGTTTTTCTTGTGTACACCTTGGTGCAGGGTTTGTAGGTAATAGGAGTTTCTCATTTCTTTGTTTCTCTTCTCTATGATATTCGTTTTCTGTTTCTGTAAATCTTCGTTGATTTTCCTACATATTTCCTTCGTTTTTTCCCTGTGTTGTTGGACGTAGTTGTTAATCAAGGCTCGTCTTATGTCGATATCGAATGGGTCTTGACTATTGAGATGTCCGTTCAGAATATCCATAGGTTTCTGTCTTGTTGCTGAATGGATAGAATTGTTGTATCCTAGGATGGCATAGAGCATCTGTTCTTGGATATCTCTTTTCTTATGCGTATCTCTCGATATTCTCAAGTGCTCGATCAATGTGGAATGGAATCTTTCGACTATCCCGTTTGACTGAGGGTTTTCTGGAGTGGTATAGTGAATGTTGACTTCATGTGTATCAACAAATTTATGGATCAGTCCATTTCTGAATTCCGTTCCATTATCAGTGACGATCATATGTGGTATTCCATGATGGTTGATGAATACTAAGAGAGCATTGAGAGTGTTGATATTGGATACGCCTGGCCATATTTTGAAAATGCATCCACAATCGTCAGGAATTTTTGTCCACCAGCCTGAAAGGTATCCATGTGTATTATTTCAAGAGGCTTCGTTGGGGTAGGTGTCAGCATGAACTTTGGCTTCTCTGATCTTCGATCATACTTGTTGATTTGACAAGTTTCGCATAAGTTGATAGCTTCTTCGATATCCTTTTTTATATTGGGCCAATAATACAATCTTTTGATCCGAGTTTCCGTTTCGGTGATTCCTCTATGGTTTGTTTTTCCTTCATGATGCTGCTTGATTATTTCTTTTTGTCTAGCTGAGCAACTGACATCTTCCAAAAGGTGGTTGCATTTTATGAGATCGAAAGAGGAATTCTTGAATGTCTCTCTCAAGATTCTGCACATGCTGGGGTAGAGTTCTTCATCTTCGAACATCAAAGCGTATTTCTTTCCCGGGCTGATATATTCTTTGAAAAAGTTAAAAATATTTTCGTCCATATTATCGTTTCCCAACTGAGCATGGTATCTTCTTTCATTCGGGAATATTTCTTCTATCACCGTTCTTGCTGGGTTATAGCTTACTCGTCTGAAGATAACTTGGTTATTAAAGACATTGAGAGGTTTCTCTGATATGGGTATTTCTACTATTGGACTTTCTCTGGCTGTATGGTTGGTGATACCACTAGTATCTTCGTCTGGGGTAACTTCCGGGTTCAGGTTCACGCATTCCTTGTCTCCTTCAGTTGGGGGTTCATTCTGAATTTCTTGTTCTTGCGGTATGAGGTCCTTATCTTCAGGAAAATGGTGATGAAAGTAATCTTTAAACAGATCGTTGATGATGTCATCTGCAGACTCAGGAACTTCTGATGGAGGATGGTTGAATAAAGATGCCTTGTCGTCGTCGTAGTTTGCTTCATGGAGCTCCTTTGTATGTATCTCTATTCTGGAGAGCGCATCGGCGTTGGTATTGCTTGTGCCTTTTTTGTAGACCACTTCGTAGTCATACTCTTCTAGCTTCAGGCGCCATCGGACCAGTTTTGAGTTTGGATCCTTCAAGGAGAAGAGCCACTGGAGGGGATGGTGATCTGACAGAATTTTGAATTTTCTGCCGAAAAGATATGGTCGGAAATATTTGGTGGCCCAAACTATTGCTAGCATTTCCTTTTCGATGGTAGAGTACTTCATTTCAGTTTCGTTCAGGGTCCTGGATGCATAAGCTATTGGCTTGTCTTTTCCTATGGGTCCTTGGGACAGAACGGCTCCTATGGCGAAATTTCTGGCATCTGTGGTCAGATTAAAGGGCTTTGTGAAGTCCGGATACTGTAGTAGTGGTTCATTGGTAAGCAGGTTTTTACAAGTTTGAACACATTTTAGGAATTCTGGCGTATGCTCTATATGGGCATCTTTCTTGAGACAGGAGGTTAACGGTTTGGTCGTCTTGGCGGAGTCCTTGTACTCGTAATGTCCGTTTTCGACGTTGAACGCGGTCTTAGGGATGTCCTCCTCTGCCATCTCTATTTGGTGAAATCCGCTTGCCTAATCCAGGGTAATGAAATATTGACACCTTCCCAGTTTGTCGAGGGTGTCAGAAATGTTCGGAATAGGGTAGCGGTCGTCGATTGTCTTCTCATTGACTTTGCGGAAATCCACAACGATACGCCATTTTGCTTTTCCAGAGGCGTCCAGTTTTTTTGGAACGACCCAAATTGGTGAGGACCAGGGAGATTGGCTAGGTCTGATGATTCCTTGGTCCAATAACGAAGTTATTTGCTTCTTGACTTCTTCCTTGTGTACATACGGATATCGGTATGATTTTGTGTAGACTGGGATTTCGTCTCTGGTTTTTATATGGTGTTTGACCTGATTGGTGAATGTGAGTGAGGAATCTGGATGGTGAAAAATATCAGCATATCATCCGCATAATTGCGGAATCCTCTTCTGGATTCAGGTGGTCTGTTCTGATTAGATCATCCATGTTGTTGATTGGGTCTCTGTTTCCTGATGGGATTATGTCAGCAGAATAGATATGATGCTCTTGAAGATTTATTGGGCTGCTGCGTACTGGTTCGGTTAGAACGATTTGGAGTTCATCTGGACTGAAGTTGACAATTTCCATCCAGGCTAGATGATCACGGGCATCAGTGAGAGCTTCACGGATGTAAGCGCTTTGCAGTTCCTGTCTTGGTATCATGATAGTTCCATTCTTCTCCTTCACCGGTAGTCGTACTTGGGACACGCTGTCTGGTTCCAATTGAATAGAGTAGAACTGGGTCTTATTGGTTTCGTAGTACTGGATTGGGAAAGAGGAGTATTCGGTTAAAAGGGAGGATTCAGGAAAATTCAGCTTTTAGAAATTTCAGGTTGTCGAGTCCAATGAGGCCATCAAAAGTTTTGTGGAATTTGAAGAGGTAGAATTTCAGAATGCCGTTTGAGTTAAACTCAGGAAATATGGGAATTTCTGCACTGTAATCTTGAGAATAGTTTTGGAAAATGGAAGTGACGACAAAGGGATCTTTTTTGATGCAATCCTTGTAATATTGGAAAGCTAATTCAGGATTGAGAAAGTATTTTGTTGCTCCGGTGTCGATGAGGAGTTTGAGGGGAGGATTTGCAATGGTTATATAAGGAAATTCTCTCTTATCGTCGAATGTATGCAGTTCCACTATGTTTCTTGGTTTTGTCCTGGATCCAATGGAAAATTTACATCTGGTTCCTGTTGGTCTTCTTGAACCTGGAATTCTTCAGTTGGTTCTTGATTGGTATAAGAGCAGGTTTCTTCAATGTAATAGGGGTTCGCTTCATATCCAAAGTCTTCGTCATGTTGCTCAATGTTGAACATGGGAGCTGGATTAAAATTTGGTCTTGCCTGAGGTTGGGTTCTCATGCTCCTCGTTGGTGCTCCATAAGTATTTCTGGTACTGATGCTCATTGGTTTTGGTTCTTGCCCGTTCTGCCTGTTTGGTTGATTCTGTCCAAAAAGTTGTGGTTGGACTGAACGCCACATCTGTCTCTGTTGAGTATTTGGTTGCCAATGTGGTCTAAATGTCGGTTGTTGAAATTGTGGTTGGAGTCCTATGTCCTGATGAGGTTGTTGTTGTCCGGGTCGTTGAAAGTGTTGCATGGGTTGGTACATCCGCTGTGGTATTGATTGTTGGGCATATTGGTGATTTGCAGTTCTTTGTTGGGTCTGGAGTGGTTTCTTGGAGACTTGTGGGGGTCCAAACATCCTTTGTAGATAACGGATATTGTTTTCTTCTTGGATGTACTGCATTGTTGTTGCCAAGTCTATTGGTTTCATTGCTCTTATGGTGGATCCCATGGGCTCTCGTAGACCGGCTAGGAATGTTGTTAGAGCTTGTTGTTGGAAAAAGCTTTTCTTGGAAAAAGCTTTTCTTGCTGATCTTTATCGTATCATCAGCGGTGTGTAAATCGATATAGTTTGATATTGTGTTTAAAAGTCCCATGACTTTTTCGTAAAAACGTTGTGGTGTTTCGTTCTGGTCTTGTCGCAGGTTTATCAAATCTCTTGTTAAAGAATTTTCATTCCGTTAGTCGTCGAAGTGGATTAGAGTTCCTTTGATGCTGTTCCACTCACTACATCCATAAACTGAGATGACGTCTTTGGCTCTACCTCGTAGCTTCTTGAGTAGTCCTTGAATCAATATATGGTTCTGAAAACAACCGGGGTCTTCAATATTCCAATATTTGTTCAGAATCATTGTTGATACGTTGATGAACTGGTATAATTCATTTGGGGTCCATCGTATTCGGGTACAATCCAAAAATTCTTAAGGTCGAATTGTTTTGCCATGTTGATGGGATTTAAAGTTTGGTCAATTGTTTGAGGAATAATGGATGGGCGAGAATTGATACTTGAAGGTGAATTTGGTGAAACTAAGCTAGGGGGACGTAAAATAGTATTTGCAATTGATGAAGTTGAGTTCATTTGTGCTTACAGGATGACGATGATGGCTCGTTGCATATTCTGTCACCAAAAACTTATTTCTATGTAGATATTCCTTGACGGACGATAGTGAAGAGGTATTCTTGTCTACGGCCAGAATTCTTCCTGGAGTACTTGCTTCTTGGTGGAACTTGGTTCGGGAGAATAGTGGATAAACGTTTGAGAACGACGAGGATCTTCTAAGGACTCTTCCACTATCCTAATGTCTGCGCCAATTATATTTCTCGTTCACACAAAAGGGTTTTTAAAAACTTTTTATTTGAACAGAGTAACAACTAATAACTATGAAATATAAGTATTGGCTATTACAAATCAATTGCACCTATTTATATATAAATTATTGCCGACTTTGCAGATATCAGCAAAATAATTGATGTCGTCTTCGGGTCATCGAACAATATCCTGCTGATGTAAGGGGTTATCGAACTATAACTTGCGCCGTGCGCCAAGATCTCCGCCTTGATTGAAGGCATGGAACCGGCTGCCCCTGCAGGAAAGCACCATCACTTGAACACCTCCACTAGGTGAACCTCAGGAAGGTTGAAGAAGCCGCGCAATGACAGTAATGTCGCTGCACCTTCCAAAACATTCGCGGAGGCCGCCGTGAGACACCTCAAGGTTGCCAAAGAGAACGTGTGTTCGCCGATATAAAGGAGATGTCTCCCAGAGACCTGCCCACCTTCCTGGAAAGGACAGGATAGTCAATGACCTAGGAGGACAACTCCTCGAGAGGATGTACAATGGGTCATATGTGGCCTAAATGCTGTGTGAATACACTCACCTTCCCTACTATATTCATACAATAATAAACGTCTTTATTACTACCTTGTCAGGTAATCCGTTGTATCGCATAAATACGCTTTACGAAGCCTAAAAGGTAGTCATCGGATAGCAAGCCATGATGGTTAAGCCTCTGAAGAAGCTAGCCACTCGCGCCAGCGAAACGTCAGGAAGAAATTCCAAAATTCCACGGCTTTCAAACTCGAAAAGAAATGACACTGAACTGCTAAACTGTTTTTCTATCCATAATAAACACATCTATGAAAAAAGTTTTTATTCTGAAGTTGATTGTGTGAAGTTTTCCACAATGTTTGTATGAATATGACGAAGTAAAAAGTAAAAAATATTTTTTACTTTTTACTGAAAAGGGGTAATTTGCAAATATGTCAACTATTGGCATTCAATTCCAAAAATTTTTGTATAAAGATAGAGAAATAGAAAGCCGAAAGACTTTTTTCCCAACTCTTCAAATATTCAGTGCCACTATTTTCGGGGTTTTGAGGCCGTTGATTTTTGAAATTTCTTCCTGACGTTTCGCTGACGCTTGTGGCTAGCTTCCACAGAGGTTTATACATCCTGAGTTGATATCTCCGATGACTGGATATTGTGGCTCTGTAACGAGTATTTACTTCCCAGGTAGTTTGGTGTGCTAAATAGCTGTACCTGGATTTATTAAATTGTCAATAACGTTGACACTTTTCTACCTGCGGTCATGCTGTTTGCTATTTTCAAACCTTCTAGAATGGGATTCCATGTTCGATTGAGATTCACAGCTTCTTCTTCTGTGTTAAAATTATCCATGTGGATTTGTATTGCCTCCCGTACCAGTCGGTTATGGTATTCAGACAGAATCCTACGGTTTCCTTCAATAAGTGCTTTTTTTACCACAGCTGGCTTGCCAGTTTGGCCTAGTCTGCAGTTTTTTTCATGCCCCTCCAGCCTTTTATGGATCTTTTGATGGTTCCAATGTATACCGTTTCACAAGTGCACGGTGTGCGATACACCCCTGCTGGTGATAGTGGGTCCTTTCGTCTTCACCGGACTGAGACTTTGTTGTATCTTCTTGGTGGGTTAAAAAACCGTTTTAATGTTGTGTTTCCCCGAAAGTTCTCCAATTCTGTCTGTGACCCTAGGTCACAGACACCTGTCTGTGACCCCTAGGTCACAGACAGGTGACCCTAGGGGTCATAGACACCTTCTCTTCGTTTGTTGTTGTTTGATAGATACACTGTATCTTTCACGACTCAAAACGGGGAGAACGATCAGATGGTTGGACTCGCATATCTACCCCATATCCCTAGGGTCATAGAAAGAATTGGAAAACTCTTGGGGAAACACAACATTGAAACTGTTTTCAAACCCACTAAGAAGATACAACAAAGCCTCAGGTCGGCTAAAGACTAAAGAGACCTATTATCAGCAGCAGGGGTCTATCGCATACCGTGCACTTGTCAAAAGATATACATCGGAACCACCAAAATAACTATGGAAACAAGGGTGAAGGAGCATGAATGAACTGCTGACTAGGCTCAACAGACAAGTCGTCAGTGGCGAAACACGCACTCAGTGAAGGAAAACACAGGATTCTGTTTGAATACAAGGAACTCATTGCCCCCCAACGAGGGATATCATAGCCGACTGGTACGGGAGGCAATAGAGTTCCACAAAAATAATAATTTCAACAGAAAAAAAGAAGCTGTGAACTTCAACCGAATATGGAATATGGATCTATACCTAATAACCAATACAGAATTTACACAGTCTCCGTAAGGTCTCCATTGGGATCTTCTGACCACAAACTCATTTCAGTGTTGAGTAAATCACCGATGAATGTTGGGAACAGTCTAGGCTACGAGAATTTGCCATTACAGATCAGCTGAATGGAAGATTCTTCAACTTGTGCTTCTGAAGTCACGGAAGTTATTCTATCATCCATGGGTGCATATATTCCTTTTTCAATGAAACGACATTCTAACGGCAAACCTTGGTTCCACAAAAATTGGGAGCAAGCTATCGCCTCCAAAAATCTCGCCTACCGGCAGTGGCGCAAAAATCCCAGTGGCAAAAACCGAACTAGGTTTGTTGGTGTCCGCAACAGCTGCAAACTTATGATAAATGAAAGCAAAGAACTTCCCAATCAGAGAAATAGGGATAAACTGCTTGCCAATCCCAACGGGTCTAGATTATTCTGGTCGGTAGCTAAAGTTGTTAATTAGAACTTTACAAAATCCACAATTCTACCTCTAATACAAGCGGATGATTCAATTGCAACAACAGCCATAGAAAAAGCAAATCTACACAGTCGATTTTCTGGAAAAGGCACCACACACTATTCCCACACTAGAATCCACAATGTAGGAAATTGATTTTCGACAGCGTCTAGGTTTTCCTTCATTTTGGAAGATTGCTTGCGTTCAGCCTATTCCCAAAAAGGACAAGAAAAATCTTTCAAATAACTATAGACCAGTCGCTTCGCTATCAGTGATATCAAAAATCATCGAGAAAATCGTAAACCACCATATCCTCAAATATTTGGAAGGTTTCAACATCTTGAGCGATCATCTTCTCTTGAATACCTTCACCATTAAAGTTGGTGTTTCCCAGGAATCCATATTGTCTCCAACCGTCTTTTTATTGTATATCAACGACTTATTGAAAAAAACTAAAAATCCAATATATTGCTTTGCTGACGACAGCACAATTGTCTCGGAATTCCATTGGGATTCCAGGACATCGGCTACGGAGGCACATCTTCACTTGCAGTAGGAGGTTGCATATACTAATGAGGATCTAGAAATGATTTCAAATTTAGGTGAAAGTAACCAGGTTCAATTCAATGCTACAAAAACCCAGAAATCGGTTTTTGCTTTGATAAATTTGTTGGGGGTTAAAATGGTCCCAATATGTCTTGCCACAATCATGTTGCTTGAATTGCAAAAGCTGCTTCTCAAAAGCTTGAAACACTGTTCCGAACCAGAACACTGTACACACATCAGCGACATTTGATGCTTTATCAAGCACAGATCAGACCTTCTTTGGAGTATTGTTCTCATGTATGGAGCTCTACCCTGAAGTTGCGTGATTCCATTTAAGAAAAGATCAATCAGCCTGATTGGAGACGCAGACATCACGTGCAACCTTGATAGCCTAGAATATCGGAGAAGAGTTGGAGATTTGTATCTCTTCTGAAGATACTTTCACGGGAAGTGTTCAAGAGACTTGGCACATTTGATTCCACCAAGAGCGGTACATATCAGAATACGCGACGGACTGTTGCCACACATCGTTTTGAGGTTCAACTCAGTACACCTCGAACTTCACTGTTTAAAAACTATTTTATCTGGAGAACTGCAATTATGTGTAATTGAATGTAATACAATCTAAAGCAGTGGTCGCCAACCTGTCGATCGCGAGCTACCGGTAGCTCGCGGAGGCAATTCTGGCAGCTGTCACAACGATTTTAATTTAAAAATTACAAGCTGCAAAAATCAGAGAAGCTTCCGAAAATTCCACAAAAAATCTAATTGTCATAATATTAAACATAAACAGCGGCAACGTTGCGGTTAGCGATCTGCCGCTGACGCCATCAAGCTAGAATCGGCTAGAACCAACCAGCCGGACCAGCGCGTTAGTGTTCAAGAACGATCTGGATTGCTTTGAACGGGATAAATACGCACAGCGCAGCGATATTGCGCTTAGTTTAAAACTGAACGCGTAACCAACGTCCAGCGGTTGGGTTAGTATAGAACAACAAAAATAATATTATGGCAAGCAGTTGTAAAAGGTAAAGACATACCCCTTTCATTCGGAATGGGAAGAACAATACTTTTTTACAGAAGTTAAAAATGAAAATGTGTGTTTGTTATGTAATACTTCGGTCTCCGTTGTTAAAAAAGGAAATATTGAGAGACATCATAAAACTGTACATTCTAATTTTGAAAAATCATTCCCACTACATTCGGCCGCCAGAAAGAAGAAACTGAAACATTTAAAAATGCAGTTAATTGGACAACAATCAATATTTTTAAGAACAGTCGACAAAAATAAGGCTGCAACTGAAGCATCGTACCGTGTGTCCCAGATAATTGCACAAAAAAGGAAACCTTATGAAGACGGAGAAATGATAAAACAGGCGTTTTTAGAAGCTACTCGTTATTTGCCAACTTTAGAAATAAAGACGAGATTGTTTCAGCTATAAAATCTATGCAACTTTCTGCTAATACAGTGATGAGACGTGTAGAAGTAATGAGCAATGATATTTTTTTACAGTTAAGAACTGACTTAGATAACTTTTGAAGTTCATTCCACTGAAAGGACACACTACTGGACATGAGTTGTTTTCTCATTTAAAAAACATTATTTCTTCCGTGAAAATTCCAATATCGAAAATGGTAGGCTTGACAACCGATGGCGCTCCAGCTATGGTGGGTTGCGATAAGGGTCTGGTGGCGTTATGTCGTAAAGATGAAACTTTTCCGCAATTTCTCTGCATTATCCATGAGCAAGCATTATGTGGAAATTTCCTGAAACTAAACAACGTTATGAAACTGGGTGGTAAAAATTGTGAACAAGATTAGAGCTTAAGCGTTACGAAGAAGAATATTCAGAATCTTGGCCGATGAAGTTGACTGTCAATACGGGGACCTACTCCTTCACTCTGAAGTCCGATGATTAAGTAGAGGACGGGTACCGAAACGTTTTGATGATGTCCTATCCGGCATAGTTCACTTTTTCAAACAACGCGATGAACCGACTCCGGAACTAGAAAATTCAATCTGGCTTAGAGATTTTAGTTTTCTCGTGGACATTACAGAGAAATTAAACGAACTTAATTTGCAGCTTCAGGGGAGAGACAAAGAACTAGCGGAAACGATTTCTGATATAAAAGCATTTATCAAAAAGCTGGAGTTTTGGGAACAAAACCTGATTAACAGCGATACCAAGCATTTTCCTATTCTTTCAGAAAAAAATATCTCAAAATCCATTAGAACCCTATGACAACAAATATCATGTAGAAATAATTTGTACCCTGAAGAATAACTTCAAAAATCATTTTAAGGATTTCAATGAAATGGCTTTAGTAGCGCAGTTTGTTGTTTCACCCTTTATGGAAATTGATATCCAACAGTTTGCAGCTTGTGTTATGCAGAACTTTGGCGAAGACATCGCTGCAATAGAAATGGAAGTCATTGAGTTTCAAAATGATTTAGCCTTAAAATCGTTAGTCTCAAGTACTGAATGTATCTGGCCTATTGTAAGTAAAGACAAATATTCAGTTCTATGCCGTGTTGCCTTGAAAGTGAAAGAATTATTCAGTTCAACCTATTTGTGTGAATCTTCTTTTTCCAATATGAAGTTTATTAAGAACAAATATCGCAATCGACTTACAGATGAACATTTGGATAATTGTATTCAAATGGCTGCATCAAATTATACTGCAAACATTAAAAAAATTATCGATGAGTCTGAGTGTCAGCCTTCTCATTGAACGTGCTTTTTTATTTTTCAATGTTTATGTTCATGATAGTGCGTTGCTTTTTTGTTGTTATTATTAACTATTTTTAAATCATACGTGACATGCCGTTGTGGCTGGATAAAAGTTTGTGTTTATTTTTCAAACACTTCGTTTGATAGGTAGGAATGTAGCTATGAACAAGTACGTACTAGTAATAGTAGTTATTTTGTTATTAGTTTATTATTAGTATGTATTATGTATTACCAGTTAAATAGTAAAATAAATACATATAATGATAAATTAACTGTGGATTATTTCATTTACGTTGCGTTACGTGGCTTCCGTGTGGGTAGCTCGCTGTTTATCCAAAATTAACAAAGTAGCTCAACACATTGAAGAGGTTGGCGACCACTGATCTAAAGCAAATGAACTTCAAACGTTCAAACGTTTGAAGTTCATTTGCTTTAGATTTGTTTACTGCCAGTCTTCAAACATAGATGACTAATAATATGAATGTAATAAGTCAAAATTTCTCAAAGTGGGACAAAGAAATAGACTTATGGTCAATGCAAAAAAAAACGTATTGGTACAGTTTTCTCCAAGAAAATCTGTGAAACATCCCATACGTGCTATCATAAATAACACGAATATATACCTTTCAGAATCCACAAAGTTTTTAGGAGTTCACATCGACCACTCATTGAATTGGCAATTTCAGGTTGGCTACGTGAGTAAAATACTTGATAGCAGTTTCTATTCCTTAACGCAGCTTAAAAAATACTGAGTGAAGAACAACTGTTTATAATAATAATAATAATAATAATAATAATAATAATAATAATAATAATAATAATTGTTGATTGTTGGAGTCCTTGGTGGAATGATGTCTTCTCTACTCTCGAATCTCAAAATCATATTGCCGCATTAAGGCAGAAATCTTAGCCGCACAGATGCAGAAGGCTGTCATTCTTGGCTCACTGCGTTTGCTCAGGGCACATGATTCTCGGACCCAATGATCACTCACCCCACGGTGTGGGGAGTGGTCATTGGTTGATTAAATGTATCGGGGCTTCGGGGGATATGACCAGCGCACACTACGGTGAAAAAAAAAAAAAAAAAAAAAAATAATAATAAATGAATTTATTGACAGCTGAAATAACATGATACAATATGGAGAAAAACAAAATACAAATTTTTCAATAGGATACAAGATTGAACAAAGTTCATTCTTCCTCTTGCACCTTACAAAAAAAATGAAAAAGATGAAAAACAAAAAAAAACAAAGGACCTAAAATAAAATTTGAATTGTGATAGCGGGTACAATATTCAATTCATGAGGCGGATATCGATACAAACATAAGTATACTACAAATATTTTAGCTATGGCCTACAAGAGCCAATGTGTCATAGAATATATTCGGGTATTATTGATTTTTCAGAAGGTGTTTTTTCAGGCAGTACCTGAAACTGGAAACAGATTTCGACCGAAAGGAAGGTGGTAGGTTGTTATAGAATTCAGCTATCGCATATATAAATGACCTTTTGAATAGTTCTATGGAGTGTCTAACAACATGGATCATTTTGTGCCTGATGTTCACATTATGAATATCAGTTCGATAAGTTATTTTGTTATAGAGGTAGGGAGGTGTTCTATTGACAATAACTTTATGAAATAATGTCAAAGAATGAAGAGTCCGCCTGTCGTACATTTTCAGCCACCTAGCTTTTTTGAGTGTATGAGAAATCGGTTCTCTTTTCTTGATACCGTATGAAAATATCAAACAAGAGTTTTGAACTCTTTGAATTCATTGTTTCTCATTTTTATTCAGAAAATAATGATACACTACGTCACAATGATTGAAAATAGATAATATCAACGAATCTCAAATGAGTAATTTGGTTTTTAGGCTCAAGACATGCCTATGAGGGTATAATACTTTCATTTTCCCAAATGCTCTTTGAATCAATGTTGAAGTATGTTTTTTGAATTTGAGTTCATCATCGATACAAACTCCTAGATTTTTAACCTGATTTACAACCGGTAAAACAGTGTCATCAATTTTTATGATCAGATCTCTAAGTTTCGACCTTGCGACTTTCCTTCCAAATACAATCATAGAGCATTTGGAATTATTAACTTCCAGGGCATGTTTCTTCGATACATTAACGAATTGATTCAAATCGTCATTAATGATATTTTCGCTTTGCTGTAGAGAGTCAGGAGTAAAAGAAAAATACAACTGTGTATCATCGGCATACATATGATATTTGAGTTTTTTCAAACAGGTTGTCAAATGGGAGGTGTCCAAGGTCCAAGGATTGAACCCTGTGGGACACCTGAAGAAGTATTTTTGAAATCTGACATGTGGTTCTCCACTCTTAATTTGTTGTCTATGTGAAAGATATGAATCGAAAAATTTCAAAGTGCTATGACAAAGTCCATTATAATGTAATATAGATCGAAGTAGTTGATGATTCAATGTATCAAAAGCTTTGCTAAAGTCGATCAATAGTAAGACAGTGATTTTGTCTCTATCCGATGCTGCGACGATATCATCTAATATATTCAATAAAGCTGAAGCACAGCTATAGGTAGTTTGGTCTGAAACCGGATTGCATAATTGGAAGTACATTGTTGTTGTGAAGGTGGTTTCTCAATAGCCTTTTCCAAAATTTTAGAAAGAAATGGAAGAAGACTTATAGGACGCAAGTCTTTGAATTCCTTAGGTTCTTTAATTTTGGGTATTGGTACCACGATAGACTGCTTCCACATATTTGGAAAAACTGTCTTCTTCAAGCAAAAGTTTATAATATGTAAAATAACGGGCACTATAGGTGGACAACAGAGATTTAAGAGAGAATTATCGAGATCATCTATTCCTTTTGATCTACTTTTTATTTGTGACATGAAAGTTAACAGTTCATTTTCGTTTACAATGCTCGTTTATGTTTACAATGCTCTTGTTAATTCTGTTCTATCTTATAATGTGGTCTTATGGGGAGATGCAACAAATATTAACAGGGTCTTTGTTGCCCAGAAACGAATAATTCATATGTTTCACAATCTACGTCATACTGATTCATGTAGACCTGTTTTCAAGCAAAGGAAGATATTTAAAACTGTCTGCTTTTTGTGAAAAATCGCGAACTCGAATTAGAAACTAACTCCAAATGTCATAATTACTCAACAAGGAACGGGAATCTAATCAAACTACAACAACATCGTACCAAATTATTCAAAAAGACGCCATCTCTAGCAGGTTCCAAATTTTTCATTTGTCTACCTTCCGGCCTAAAAAGTGTAGCATCAATTTTAGTATTCAAACGGAGAATCAGAGACTATCTTGTAGATGGTTGTTTTTACAATATTAATGAATATTTGGAATATCCACATTCGCCAATCAACAATGAATATCATTTCGGCATTGCCTATTTCAGCTAATATGTACATGTATAAACACTTTTAATTGTTTATTTCAAACAAGCACTCTCATGTGTTAAATTTATGTATTTTGTACTAATATACATAATATACATTTCATGTTTTTTACCATTGACGACTCCTATATCATTGTGAAGTGATCATTTTGAGGAATAAAGATATTGCATTGTATTGTATGTATTGTAATAAACTTCCTGAGAATGTTTTTCCAAACAGATTTAATTTCCAGCAATTCAAATTCAATGTGAATCGCCACTTTCGCACAGACACCGCTCTGTGCGAAAGTTACTGTATTTCTAAAGTAAAAATAAACATTTGTTTAAAATGGTCTGCCACGAATCTTAATCTGACAAACCAAATTCTACGCGGCCAAAGTCGCGGATACCAACTACTTATTAACCCTTCTTTTTTTTTTAAGAGAGTTAAACCACGAGAACTGAAAATATTCCGTGAAATTATCCCTCTTGAAAATTTCCTGAAAGTAAGAGCAATTTTCAATTTGACAACATGCATCTCCTACACATGCCATGTCAATGATCTCTCCAACTGTATATGAAGCTAATACATTTCTGAACAGAGTTAAAAAAAACGAAACAAAGTTTTTATCACTGCAAATATGGTTCAGCAAAAAAACTGATTGACTGTCAGAAAACACCGAAACCTTGAATTAATTTCACACTGAAGTGTCGCAGCCGATTCGAAGTAAACCTGAAAAACGTTATCAGCTAACCCACTTTTAGTCCAACCGAAACTCGTTGTTTTCTACTGAATATTTCAATGTCGAAATGATGTCAGTATTTCTAATGGGTGTCGGCAGAGTACTCACAGAAAATCTTATCACACCGAAAATGCATTTTCTGTGAGGGTCAATCACCCATGACACTTGAAAACAAAATTTCTAATCACCAGTCAATTAGTTAGGTATCTGTGTTTGGCATCAACTGATTATTATATAAAACAAAGTAACTCGTCGGTTCGCGCCAGTGAGTTATCAGTGCATTAAGCGCAATGAAAGCGATTTTAATTTTTGTGTGTTTGTTCAAAATCGGTGAAATTAATGGAAATTTTTTGTTGGAAACCGTCGAAAACGAAAACAAAATTGCCAAAGTTAGCAAGAAATGTAGATTAGCGTTGGAGCTGAGTGCAGAAAATTTGAAGAATTCCACAGCGGAGAATAATTGGGCTCTGAGAAGTAATTATCAGTTAATCCATATTTTTTCAAACTGTTCAGCAATTTTCTGAATAAGTACGAGCATTGTCCCAGAATCTCCCCGCCAAACAAAAAAAAAACAAAAATGTTTGAAAAATTTTTCTTCATTTCTCAACATAATCTCCTTGCAGCTCTGTACACGACGTTGCATAAGTTCGATACCGTTTTTATAATGAGAACTGTCCTGTTTCTCAAAATAGCCATTAATAACCGACATTAGTTATTCATCGTTGGAAAATCTTTGACCACTGAGCCATTTTTTCAAGTTTAAGAACAGAAAATCGTGAGAGAAAGGTTAAATCTGGCGAATCGGGTGCATGGGGAAGCAATTCAAACTTCAATTCATTAATTTTGGTCATTGCGATAATGAATTTGTGAGCTGGTGCATTGTCTTGATAAATCAACACTTTTTTTTAGCCGAATGCCGTTTATTCACTCAAACGCCGCAATAAGTTTGCATAAGAGGTTATGTTAGGTTAGGTCCAAAGTGCCCAAAGTAAGTGGGTCTATTTGATCCTCCACCGTAACCCGAAGGGTGAATAAACGCCTTGGAGTCAGCCAATCCTGGAAGATTCTGCCAGAAGTGCATACATTTTCTTGCCATCCAGGTGTTAAATATTTGTTTGCCAGAGCCTAAAACTATGCCAATGACAGGTTCTGGTCCGATGAAGCTGCAAGGCAGCACCCTCCATTGCAAGGGAGTCAGCAGGAATCCAGACCAGCTTTCCAGCTTTCAGTAGACGATCATTTAGTGCCGCCTTGTGGATTTTCTTCACTGTTTCTCTTCCCTCTACTTCCCATTATTTTACTGTTGTAAACGAAGAAGCAGACTCGCCCTGAGTAGAATACAATTCATCTTTCATACTGGTTGAGCTGATGCCTTTCAGATAAAAATATTGTACCACATAACACTGACCAATTTTCTCCATTTTCACGAATTCCCGAAAACTTTCAGGATTGATTGCTGCCAAACAAATACTAAGCAACGCAGCGTCTTCAAACTTGAAACATATGATTTATAGATTGTGTACTCTCTAATGTTTAAAAATATTTATGAATGAAAATATTTATAATAATAATAATATGTTTATTATGAAGAAACTGGTAGCTACATTACAATTCAGATACTATAAACATAGAAACCTCATATTAACCAGGTTGGTTGTATGAGTTGACATAGTTTTTGTTTTCAGAATCTGAGCCAAATACAAAGCAAAACAGAAAGAGAGGAAAACAAAATAATTAAGATAATAATTATAGCATTTACCTGTTATGTCAGGTGATCAACAATTTCATTATAGTAAATCAAAACAATTCATTTATCACTTCAGAATCTGTGGTCAATAAAAAGGTTTTGAAACGTTTTTTGAGGAGACGGTAAGAATTTCTGGAGTGAATGTATATTTTGTACATCTCTGGAAGTAAATTAAAAACCTTGAGTGATATGTGTGTGAAACATCTCTGTCCCATAGATTTTTTGGTTTTGTTTATTATGACATATTCGTTACACTTTGTTCTTGTGTCATAGTTATGATCGATTATTGGTAATTTTCGTCTAATTTTATAGAGATATGCAATGATATTATATAAATACAATTTTCTAATGCTCAGTATATTTGCATCACGAAATAATTCTACAGAGGGGTAACTAAAAGGTGTGAAGAGCATTATTTTTAATATTCTTTTATGAAGAATGTCTAATTTTCTCACTAACACACTGATATTTTTCAAATAACTACCGCCATCTCTAGGTCAGGCCGGGGATTTCTGGAACCACCCTGGTAGTACTTGTCCTAGACGATCAATAGACGATCGATATATTCAGTGTTGTTATATTTTAGTTGTTGACATGAACATAGTAATATACGTATTCAAAAAACACAATTTAATGTGAGATTTCCACTTGAAGGTTCACAAAACCGCGATAGCATTTTCGAGCTTCACAGAGTATTGTGTGAATGAAGATGAAGAACTGAAAAGCCAAAACTTTGTTTCCGAAAATCAATCTCTCCTGAAAATATACCCCTTTCAATTCAAGCAAAATTTCTATGTCTGGAATTGAGTCAAATGAGCGAGTAACTGTCATTACATACTTTCATCGATGACATCGTGACACAAAATCGAAATTTTATGAATGAATTGAGTGATTCATCTTGTAATGACAGGGATTCATGTGAGTGAAATTTTACCTCTTTCATTTACTTTATTGTGTAGCAATCCTGTGAATGATATCTGATTCTATTGAGTTCTTTTTCTTCCAGTTCGTGTCTGAAAGTTACTTCTTTGCATGCCCTACACAACTTGGTATATGATTCATTTTTGAATTAATTGCTTTCTTCTTTTTTTCGGAAGATTCCCACATTTTTTGTATAAAGATGGAGAAGTAGAAAGCCAAAACTTTTCTTTCCCAAAAATTAATCTATGCGAAAAATATACCCCTTTCAATTTGAAAAATAACTACTATAAAAACTCTTTATGATGGTTAAGTGAGAAGCCGGAAAAACTATCTCTCCTAAAAATTTTTCATTTTCAATTCGTATCTCGGTTTTGTTTACCAAAAAAAAATCATTTGTCAAAATTCGAAAGTATGTACCTAAAATACGTTTGTCTATTTCGTGTATTTCTCAAGTTAGAGAATACTTGTCACTTCATTGAGTAACAAAATAACTATTGTTTTCTTTTCAGGATTCATAAAAGATATGCGGAAAAATATAAAAAGCATATTTTCAATCAGATTGAATGTCTCCAAGCAAAACAAATACTTTTTAGAATTTATATATTTCATGAAGCAAAACAACAAACACCTTCAAATCGTCCATTTGGCTACCGCCTGGACTTGAAAACGCTCTTCAATATAGAAGATAAATGTAACCTTATAATATTACCGTTTTTGGAGCAACTATATAGTGGACACTATGCAGGAATTTCCTAACTACAGTACGAAACTTCAGAGGATGATTTGTTAGGGGCGTTGAATCACCCTCTGAAGTTTTAATACCGTAGTTAGGAAACACCTTAGGAAAAAATCAGTTTTTCCGTTAACCAGCTGTCGCGGCCCTACGAACGACAACTCTCAGAAGTCGAAACTTGTGCGAGGTAAGGACTAATGAGGTCTTACCTTTTAACATGTTATTCCTATCATATTATTACAATCAGTTCCTAAATTTAGATGTTTAAACTCTAATAGAAAATACATTCTGTGAAAGCTATTTTTCTATTTATCGGCCGTGGTCTGCAGGTTTTTATGTCTGACGTTCCGTCTACTACCGCGGTAGACATTATCCTGGGCGATGTCATCAGTCGCAGTATCCCATTTGGTGCTCCCGCTGTTCTGAACGCATTAACTGAGATGCTAGCTGGTTTTATATTATTATCAGTGAGCGTGGCTTGGTTTCTCTCAATGGGATTACCTAACCTTGACTATCCCTGTTTCGCCATACAATGGCTTCCTCGGGCGTGTCATTAAGACAATAAAGTGTTTTTAGAATACGTTATCACTGCATTTTCTTTGTTGAGAGCATATTAGGCTACAGCTGATTTGTCATTCATCCAAGTCGACAATTTTTTTTGTGCTCAGAGAGACGGGTACCTACACTTCTTTTCGTGGTTCCCATGTAGACTGGCCTGCAGCTACAAGAAATCCGGTATACCCCGGCTGTTGCCAAAAGTCCTCTGAGGTCCTTAGCTGATCTTAGACTTTGTCTGAATGTTTTTGTCGACCTAATTATTGGTTTCTCATCATGCTGAAACTCAAGCACATCGACTGTTACTTCATCGCCTTTTATAATGTCTACCGCAGTGATAGACGAATCGTCAGGCATAAAAACCTGTAGACCACGGCCAAAAAAGGCGAAAAAAACAGGCAAACTGCCGTGAAAGTTTACATTCTTTGAATAAAATTTACGTTGAAAAATGAAAATGTTCGATACAGTTTTGAGGTCTTTTGGTACTTCTGAAATAAATATACAAAAAGTATCTTTACTTATGAATGCGAAAGTCCTAGGAAGCTGAAATTTGGTATATAGATACTTATTAGGTGTTAGATGCGCATCCAACTGGAGCGTCCCTCGTGGGGGTAAAATGGGCGCGTTTTCATATGAAAATTACTTTTTCATCACTATTTCTCGTTACCGCTATATTTGCGAAGGCTGAAATTTTGTATGTAGGTTCTTTTTATGTTGTAGATGCCCCCTGGGGCTTCCCAGTTAGAATATTTGAAAATATACTAACTATTCATCACTATTTCTCCGTACCGCTATATTTTCGGTGGCTGAAATTTCATAAGTAGGTTCGTTTTATGTTGTAGATTTTCAATAAGAAATCACTTTTGAATATTCCAACTGGGGCGCCAGCCGCAGGGGAAAAAGGAGCGTCCATGGGTGAATTTATATTTGGTATCATCATTGCACCGGTGCGGAGCCGGGGCGTGTGACTAGTCGATATTACAACAAAACAGTGGAAATCGCACAATTAAATATTACGAAAATCATTACTGACTGTTTCAATTGACTTTGAAATTCTAAATGGTCAATTTGCTAAGATCAATTCCCTTGTGATTCTGGTCTAATTGAGAAAAAGTCGAATCAAATCGATCGAATCGACCAAACGAAATTTATTTCTGCTTTTCATAGTGGGAAATAATTTGAGAAGAATCTTCAAAGTCGAAGACGTTGCACATGTGCCTGATGGTTTTACTTCAACTCTCTGCGCGGCATTAGCTTGGTTAGTTGTTGTTTTTCCGTTGGGCATCTGCCACAGTACCTACTTACAAAGTCGTAGATCCACATATATTTGTAGATACTTTGTAGGTAATTACCTGAATAAATTTATCCATCTATCTATATTTTGTTATGCTGCTTCATGTGATATATTTTCATCAACTACTTTATTACAGTGTAGAATGAGATTTTGGTTTTTTAGTGTGGGATGCAACCTCCAAGGTACCTGTGGGACTGATTTCATACAACTTTGGGGAAATGGGGGACTTCAAGCAATGTGTGGAAACAAAATCGCTATCGGATAATATCCTAGGCAAATACTGCCTCGGAAGTATAACGATCACAAACACTTCTGATCCATATATTACATCGGAAAATGGCAATCTTCAACAGCAGGTATGTTCCGAAATTTGTGTGATATTGAATTTTGAGGAAACTGTACCTGAGAAAGTTTCAAACGATTTCACACTGGAGTTTTGAATATTTATATACTCGCAGTAGTTATGAGTGTTTCTAGTACCTTTTCGAATAGAGAAATATGTTGATGAAAACTTTCCTACTCTTATGTTGCGGTGTATTCCTTATGACTTTTCAGAACATGGAGTGAATTTTCATGTATTCATCAATTTCTCCCTTCAAAGTAGTTCCGCTGAGATATAGTACACTTGTGTCAGCGTTTATTCCAATCCTCTTAGTAGCTCTGTTATGCACTTTTTGGTATGTCCGAGAGCTCTCAGAATGATTCGATTGTTATCCTCTCAATCGTCAAAAAACGCCGTCCTTTCGCATTGAGAGGACTGAGGAGTTTAGTTTCGAACGATGTGCTGAGAACTGCATATTTTGGCATGGCTCATTGCCACTTAAACTATGAAATACTGATATGGGGTGCTTCCTCACATGCAAGTGAAGTATTCATTATCCAAAAAAAGATAATGAGAGATTTAGAAAAAGTTGATTCCAGAACCCATGCTAACTAAACCAATCTTTATAAAATGGGTCATACTTACATTACCTTCCATGTATACAGGGTCCTGCAACAGTGGCGCGGTGTTCCATATCTCTATATAGGAAGCAGATAGGAATCTAATTTTCTATAATATTACCTTATTGCTCGAACTCGACAAAATAAAAATATTGGCGGTCACACAGGGTGTTCGATTTTTTCTGGGCGGATCCCAACTGTGTCTTTTTAAATGGCAACCTATATTTTTTATCGCTTTTTCGGTTTCTTCATAGAAAATAAAATAAACTTTATGTATATCTGCACTTCGAAAATATTGACGGTTTTCGAGATATCTAGCATGACAGGTTTTTTTTCCAATATTCGTCACTCAGAATATTTGAAATTATAAAGTGGTGCCAAGTCCAGTTGAAATTTTTTTTTGGTCGAATATTCTACATTGGTAACTCTCTCAAACGATATATCTGAAATCGACCTGTGACATACAGGGTATGAAAAACCGCTTGCCAAATATTGTAAATGAAAATTTGCAAAATCTTCCTTATATTAAATGGAACACCCTGTATATTATTGATCCATAAGAAGCGCCAACGAAACCTCTACAAATTTCATTAAGTATTCCCTATGGCTAAGTTCAATAGTTTTTCTTAAATGAGCATTTCTTTCGAAAAATGGTCATTTTTTTCAAAGCGAAATCCATTTGACGACTGATAAAAATATACGAAAGATATCTTGTTTCAATTTTGTACATTAGAAGGTGTCCAAACAAATATTTTTTAACGAAATAAATGTATGTACCTATCACTTTTTGCTAAATGGAAAATTATTTTTTCATTGGATGCAGAATTTCACTCATAAATCGTGCAATATCAAACCAAACAAGTTAAAATAAAGAAACATTATAAATAACTATTTTTTTCATGTTATTATATTCATTCAGAGCTTGAGTTCTAGATATTCAAATTTGTCAACTGGCCAATTACAAAACTACAAAAGGGAGAGTTTAATCAAGGTTGATAATGAAACTTTTATAAAATATGTTCAACATGTCTTCCATTTTCTTGAATGCAGAGCTGAAGTCTATGTTTGAAAGACTGTTCTACCCTGCGCAAGACAGCTGGTGTAATGCTGCGAAAAGCATTCGTTATTCTAAGTCGCATATTTTCGGGAGAAGTTGGTGGCTCAACGTAAACCATATTTTTTATGTATCCCCATAAGAAAAAATCTAGTTTCGTCAAATCTGGTGATCTAGCGGGCCACCGTACAGGCCCATTCCGTCCTATCCATTTATTGGGAAATACTTCATTTAGATGATCTCTCACTTCTGCCGAATAGTGAGCAGGTGCACCATCATGTTGTAACCACATTCTATTGCGGAGGTCAAGAGGAATATCATCTAACAAACCTGGTAAATCATTTTGTAAGAAATTGAGATACATTGCACCATTCATATGTCCCTCAAAAAAGTATGGACCAATTACATATTCTCCAATGATGCCTCCCCAGACATTTATCGACCACCTATGTTGATAATCCACCTGTCTCAATAAGTGAGGATTTTCTGTCGCATAATAATGGTAATTATGTCGATTTACAAATCCATTTTTATGGAATGTCGATTCATCCGACCATAAAATATTATTGAAAAAATATTCGTTTCGACGAATTTTGTTCATGGCCCAATTGCAAAATCTCACTCTTTTCTCGAAATCAGCATACAGTAGTTCTTGATGTAACTGAACGTGGTATGGATGCAAGCGATGTTTCTTCAATACTCGTTGCACTGATCTCTCACTTATATCCACTATTTCCTCAATTTGTCGTTGACTCCTACTAGGATCTTCTTCAACAGCAAGAAGAACTTGCAATTCATTATCTTCATTAGTAGCTGGCTTGATGCGCTCATGTTTGGAATAATTAATAGATCCAGTTTCAACGAATCGTCCCAAGACCTTTCGGAAAGATCTTTCATCTGGATGCCTTCTATCTGGATACCGTTGAGAATAAATTCTACTTGCCAATAAACAATTCCTGTCTGATTCACCTAATATGAAAATCATATCAATCAAATCACTTTTTGATAACAACATTCTGATGAAATTATACCGACAGTTCAACTTCACGATTGACTAAAAATTTCAATATTCATTTGCAGCCAAATATTTTGTTCTGTCATTTGCCAGACTACTTGATTTCCAATAAATATTTAATTCGCTGAAAGGTTGTTTTAGACCGAAAGAATATGGCACAAATTCCGAGATTTTTGAAATTATTGTAACTATTCAAGAACGTCCATTTTGTGGTGTAATTCGTAACTTGTTCATCTAACAACAGGTAATTTTAGGAATGGGCGATATTTTAAGGAAAGGGTATTTTTTGTATATTCTTATCAGTCGTCAAATGGATTTCGCTTTGAAAAAATGACCATTTTTCGAAAGAAATGCTCATTTAAGAAAAACTATTGAACTTAGCCATAGGGAATACTTGATGAAATTTGTAGAGGTTTCGTTGGCGCTTCTTATGGATCAATAATATACAGGGTGTTCCATTTAATATAAGGAAGATTTTGCAAATTTTCATTTACAATATTTGGCAAGCGGTTTTTCATACCCTGTATATCACAGGTCGATTTCAGATATATCGTTTGAGAGAGTTACCAATGTAGAATATTCGACCAAAAAAAAATTTCAACTGGACTTGGCACCACTTTATAATTTCAAATATTCTGAGTGACGAATATTGGAAAAAAAAACCTGTCATGCTAGATATCTCGAAAACCGTCAATATTTTCGAAGTGCAGATATACATAAAGTTTATTTTATTTTCTATGAAAAAACCGAAAAAGCGATAAAAAATATAGGTTGCCATTTAAAAAGACACAGTTGGGATCCGCCCAGAAAAAATCGAACACCCTGTGTGACCGCCAATATTTTTATTTTGTCGAGCTCGAGCAATAAGGTAATATTATAGAAAATTAGATTCCTATCTGCTTCCTATATAGAGATATGGAACACCGCGCCACTGTTGCAGGACCCTGTATACTAGAAGCAGTATTGTTTGTACATAAAAATAAAAATAAATGTAATAGTGGCTCCAGGATTCACCATTATGATACAAAACACAAAGATATCATCAGGCTACTGAAGATGCATTACCAAAACACAGCCAAACAAACGGAGTTTTTTCCCATAAAAATTTATAACACTTTGCCTAGTGAGTGGAAACACCTTAAGAATTGAAGTTCAAAGTAAAAACTTTACTTGTCACCCAAGCTTTCTATAAGATTGATTAGGTACTCAATTGTCAGTGGACCTAATATATGTACCTACATGTGTGTGTATATGTGGGTGTGTGTGTATATATGTGTATTTATATTGTGAGTCACAACTATTGTATTGTGAGATTTTTTTATGTACACTATGTATACTTTTTATATTTTCAGTATGGCGTACCTAAGCAAATTTTGTTATTGCAAATATTTTCGAATGTAACAGAAATTGTAATTTGAGGTCAATAAAATGTCTTTCTTCTTTCTTCATCGGTCTCTTCAATCTTGGGAAAAAAAAGAGTCGCAGGGGGCAAATCTGGTAAATACGGTGGCTGAGGCATGGTTACGATGTTGTGTTTGTCAAAAAATGACGAACAAGCACTATCGAGTGAACAGGTATATTATCGTGATGCAAAATCCATGAATTGTTTTTCCACAAAACCGGACGTTCTCTTCGTATTGCTTCTCGCAAGCGGCGCATCACTTCAAGATTATACTTCTTATTGACCGTACGACCATATGACAAAAACTCCTGATATACTACGCTATGGTAATCGAAGAAAACAGTAAGCAAAACCCCGGCATACGATCGAACTTGGCGGGCTTTTTGAGTCTTGGCTCTCCTAGGCTCTTTTATTTGATGTCATAACCATATACCCACGATTTTTCGCCAGTCATGACCCTCTCAAACGAATCTGGATCGACGGTGAAGTCATTCAACAATTTCTGGGCAATGCTCAGGCGACGGTCAAAATTCAGCAATGGAGAATGTTCCTCCTGACGAAAATCAAGTAGTTTTCATAAAAGAGCTCTAAAACAACGCATTTTAGACTTATCATTTCAACCGTTTTCTTTAAAAAATTATTTAAATACTTAAAAAAGAGGAATGCACTCAACATTTAAAGGGATTCGTTTCTATTTCACCATTAGGCAACATCGGTTATAGCTAATAAAGGACAACGAATCTGTTACCTGTATGAGACAAACAAAGATGACATATTTCAGAAGTGTGCTGTTCTGTTTACTTACGTTCCGAGTTCCGAGACATTCTGTGACACATGACATTTTTTACACCTAACCTGTCTTCCTCTATATAAATAAATAACAAAACAACTGTTGTTTATGTGGCTTGTGGAGGTGGTATTGAACTATAATTTATATTTTGCCTTAATTGTTGATTTATAAAGATATTTTTCCTTTTTTAAAGAAGAATATCTAGGTATCCCTTTAAAAATTAAAATCCAACATTTGAAACATCAATTTGAATACTTTCAGAAGTGAATTTGAAAAACTCATGAATCAAACTCAACTTTATTTTGTTCAAACTTGCATTTGCTGTAATAACCCAAATTAAGGAACATTCCCCATTCTCTGCCGCAAGCTTCATGCCCAAAATTTACGAAAAAATTGCATGGCATAAGCCAACCTATATGTCGACGTCCTCAGCAACTTCTGTAATAGTGATTCGACGATTCTCCATAATAATTTTCTTTACTTTCTCAACATTTTCATCGGTTGTTGATGTGCTGAAGCGTCCAGGGCGAGCGTCGTCATTCACATCTTCTTAACCTTCTGTGAAGAGCTTGTACCGCTTGTAAACATTTTTCTGACTCAGAGTATAATCATCGTAACATTTCAAGTATTTTTGACCACCTGATACAATTTTTCACACAAAATTTTATGCAAATTCTCTGGTTCAGTTTTTTTTTGTAATAGCTCGCAAAACATTTCTAACTTTTATGCCTCTCACCAACAAACTTAACATGCTAAACAGTTGAAACTGTAAACATATGTTCTAGACGAAAGTACCAACATAAAAAATTTAAAACTCCCTAATCGAGTACAAGGAGTCCGCGAAATTTGAACATTTACCTTATTTTTTGAACAGCCCATGTATTTTTCTTGATATGAATAATAACGGTAGAATAACACGAATCCGACATTTTCGAAAGTTATTTGTAAAAATGAAGGCAACAATGTATTATTTTTATTTCACAATTTTATAATTTTTCTATAAATCCTTTAATTACATTTGTTTAGTGATTTGTATAATCAAATCATGGTAAATATATGTTTATGACTAGAGCTTTATGAAATATGCCAATGGAAACAAAATCAAACATTTTTAATATCTGCTCATTTAACAAATCTGTAGAACCAGACACTTTTTATTACAAACGATATGTTTCTAACTTTCCAAGGACGACAACAATACCTGAATGGTTGACATTGCTTTATCTGAAAAGCATTAGCTTTTCAAGTACACATGATCAATAAATTGATGGCGTTCTTACTACGTGGTAGAAACTCATAAACGTTACTGTAGTTTCATCCTATATATAACTTTTTTTTCAATATAACTTGTTTTATTTTCATAAGTTTGAAACATGACAATAAACAGTCTTTAGAATCTAGGTAAATAATTTTCAGAAAATTTGTTGATGAATCAATACCTTCGCTTGATTGAACTGATTTTTACAAGACCGTGACCTACATATCAGCTAATAACGCCGAAAATCAGAGGTTGTCATATTACGTCAAAGACGTCTATAGACATTATTTTTCGCAAATGTGTTAAAGATGTGAATGTCAACGATTGTTTTGATATGTGGCTAATATAATTGAATGAAATAAACTAATATTTTAAAAAACCTTATGATTGTAGCCCATAAATGTATTACACGTAGACTTTAAAATTTAAATATGGCATCGTATAGAGTTTAAAAATTTGCCATTTTTCGTTTAACTGTACTGTATCAATCAATCAATCAATCAATCAATCAATTTATTCATTGTAAATGAAACATTACAACGTCGTTATTTCCTTAGTATTAAAATTAAAATTAAAATACATATACACAGAGATGCACAGATCAAAATAAAATAAATAAATATATACAAAATTATCATGCACATGTAAACCTACAAGAGATGTAGTACATGTATTATTCATTTATAAAATCTTCTATTGAATAGAAACATTTTTCTATTAGGACATTTTTCTGCCAGATGGAGAATTCATTCGAGTGTTTCTTTTTTGCAAAGTCTGGAATTTTATTATATAATTTTGCGCCCCAATAATCGCATCCTTGCTGTGTTTTCTTCAATCGATGAAGAGGAACTTGCTGTAGATGTTTATTTCTGGTATCATAAGAATGATCGAGTACATTTTTTGAGAACATCTCTGGATTTGCGTGAACATATTTTAGACAACTATATATATATATATATATATATATATATATATATATATATATATATATATATATATATATATATATATATATGCACACATTCAAACGTATACATTAAACTAAAAATGATTGTTTACATTAGCTTTTATATAGCACGACTGTAGGTAATAATATAGGTACTTAGCTTGATTGCGGACCTGAATTTTGTTTACTAGTGACAATGTGGATATGCTAATTTGAAATCCGGTGAGTAAACTAAATCGATTCGATCATTTAACAGGTTGCATCCGCAATGTTAATGCTTGTGAATTTCCGAGGATTCCAAATAATTGAATTTGCAACCCTTCCTTGCAAAACTAATGCAAAATTTCCGTATCGTTTAGATTCGGAAACTTGTGGTTGTATGCCAAGGAATGCTTGGAAAACGTCGAATCATTTTTCCTAGTCTGAAGGATTTTTCTTGTTCAGCATACCGTTTTTGGACATTTTTATCACATTGTCACACATGTTAATATATTATACACCTAGGGTGAGAAGTGAGCTATTATTTACAGAGCATTTTTATATACAGAGGCGCGTAGCGCTGAGGGATATAATGTGCGAGGTATATAATAGCTTTCTCAGTCGAGGTTTATATAGAATTTTTTTCACTATTAACATTGACATATTAACAATTTTAATTTGGGCATTAATAATTTTCTAACAATTTGTTGAATATATCGGAATATCAAGTAGAGTGGAGCGTGTTTATAATCAGACTGGCTTTATTTATGTAAAAATTTGGCATGTTTCAAATTTTGATATGAATTTAGGAAATATCTCATTGCATTTTTGATATATTTCAATGTTCCACTTCTCTCATTGTTTCTGTATGTTCAGAACTTAGAATTTCTCAGTTCTGCATTATAGTGAGAAAAAAAATTCCTTGGTTATATGATAACCCAAGGCAGCTATGAATTGTGGCATGTCAAATTGAAACGGTACAGTTTCCATGTTGAATACGCGATTTCGATAAGCGCGCAACATCTACTTAGGCCATGAAAACGTTTGCCGGCGTTTCTATGACAACCAAACACTGTACAATGATTATTATTGCTGTCAGTTTGCCAAATGCGGTTTTAATTCAAATTTAGATGTCATTTTGAAGAAGTTAAAAGATCTATATAGGTAAAACGTCAATATAATTAATTGAAAAATGGGTGAAAATTCAAGTTACGATGATTTAGAGATGATGTGTACCGTGTACCCCGCCTGAAGTTAGAGTGGTGACAACTAGTACAAGTAGTGATTTATTGCCAGAAAAATCAAAGAGACTGTACATGAATGCATATAACCAACTGAAAACATGGTGTGAAGAAAGGAAAGTTGCTAAAGTAACAGAAAATGTTTCATTAGCGTATTTCAAATAGAAATCTGAACGAAAACAGGGGTCGACATTGTGCGCAAATTATTCCATGCTAAAATCGACAATTGCAATAAAAGAAAATATTGACATTGCAGAGTTTTTCAAGTTTTAGCATTTTTAAAACGAAAAAACAGTCATTATAAACCTAAGAAATCAAAAGTATTTACAAAGGAAGAAATTGACAAATTTATAGTTGAAGCTCCTGATGACGAATATTTATCAAAAAAGGTATACTACTTTTTTATTTTAATTTTTTAATGGAATGATGTTAAGGCTGTTATTGTAATTGGTGTTGCCGGTGCCTGCAGAACAGATAAATTATGCAATATGCTCCTAGACGATTTAGATGTTTGCGATGATATTACTATCATAATAAATATTCCTTATTCAAAGAACAGAACATCAAGGAAGTTTGTTGTTGTTGAGCTGCAATGGGCTAATGTTATTAAAAATTACTAACTAATAGGCCAACTGACACTACAAAACTATTTCTTATATACCGTAAAGATAAACATATCAAACAAAATATTGGGCACAATACTATTAGTAAAGTACAATATGTCGTGGCTATTTATCTCAAATAAGAAAATCCTGAGTGTTATACTGGTCATTCTCTAAGACGTAGCTCGGCAACACTTCTCGCAGAAAACGGAGGAGACTTACTAAGCCTGAAACGGCACGGTGGGTGGAAGTCGGCTGCAGTGGCTGAAGGATATATTGAGGATTCAATAGCTGATAAGAAGAGAATCGCCGAATTAGTGCAAAAATGTAATGTACCCAATACGAGGATTGTTTGTAACACAGAAGTGAATTTACCAAGTCCAAATGTTAATTTCATTAATACAGGAAATGCTGGAATACACATGATTTGTCACAATTGTACAATTAATTATAATTTCAAATAATTTTCAAGCGTATTTCCAGTGTTCAATTTCCTATTTCTAATTGATAATTTAAGTTAACAAAAGTTTCTGTGAATATCTTTAAAATTATAGAATTGTTCTCATTATTTACCTAGGTGTTTTTTTATCATCATTATTTACCAAGGGTGATAAATATCAATTCTTGTTAGGGGAATGGAGTAAATAATAGCAATTTCTCAGGTTAGTAGTGAAAAAACACTATTACAGTCCGGACACTTGAACTTTTAAACTCCAAATTTCTCCAACTTGTCCACTTTATTTTTGGCATTGAAAAGGAAATCGGATAACCTAGCATGTGGTGTGATTGCCACTTTCATATGTTTTTTTTCTGTTCTTTGAAAATGTCCTTATAGGACGAAACTTCAGTAACGTTAATTACAAATAAAAGAGGTAAAAAACGTAATGATCAGTTTCAAAATCCAAATTGATACATGTCAAAAAGGAAAATGCAAGAGTTTGAAAACGTCTCTGTTCAATATGATGATAAAAATTCTGATAAATATCATCTAATGACAAATTTCTATTTGTGGAATCGGTACCAGTGACTTGGTCACAGTATATAGCTATATCAGAACCAGTAGGATCACTTCGATGTCGGCACTTTGATGTTGATGGTATGAAGTTTTTACTGCGCTGGATCCCCCGCGCAACTGGCCGAGTCGTGTTCAGTGTATATACACTGCTCGACACATGAATCTTTTATATACTGCTCTACATAAACTCGGATACGATTTTTATTAAGTCAATTCCAAAAAAAGTGATAGAATAGAAGTGACATTTGAAGAGAAAATGGGAAAAACGATGAATGTCTAACAACCTTAAATCTTATTCAATAAAGCATTTTTTATTTTAAATTCGGGTTTTTATCAAAACAGTTACATATGTATTTTTAGCAAGTATGAAATATCCACATATCATAATAAATAAAATAAATTAATATTTGTTACCGCTCTCCCTTACTGTCACTGCTTCTACGTAAGTAAAAAATTTGTGTGGCAGGTTTGAATTTGAACTGTGAGACTCTCCCCCACTATAAAAGGTGTCGAGTCAGTGAAGTCATTCAAACAACGGCCAAACCTACGGTAGTAAATTAGAATAAGTATGACGATGATGAAAATATTATTTCATTGTTATTACAGGAACATTCAGATAATTGAATGGATACATTTAAAAATGAAAATAATAATTTGGGAATACTTTATAGCATCTACCAGTGATTGACAGTCAGTAGCTTACTACAAGGTTTTCTTGTTTTGGTGCTTCTCAAATCTCTATTTATGAATTTCAGGCTATAAAATATTCTCACTCTTACGAATAATGATATGAGATAGTCTAACGGAAAATGCTCACATGGTTTGTGAAATGTAATTTCAGAAAGCAACGCTCTAATAGAATTTCCAACATTTTTATCTGTGGCTTTTTCAGTGAACTGATTACAAAAAATGTTTTCCAGTGCATTCAGAAACACAACAAAACTATATTCAGGCATTTGTAAATTACCGAATGTATCATTTTGTGCATTCTGATATGCTCTAAAATGGGCATATATTGTAACGTCTGTCAATCCTTTCTGCCCCTGTGCATATTCTCTACATACATGGCAAGAATGCTTTTCGAAACACGTTTTTAAGAAGTAGCCACCAATATACATAATAGCATTCTTTTCTGTGATATTCAACTGTTTATAATCAGTGGTATAGACTTTTAGAGGCATAAACTTTTCGGTTGTGGTAACAATAAAGAGCTGTCCTGAACAAGTTCTGGATTAATTGTCCTGAACAAGTTCTGGAGTAATTGTTCCTAGAATACCATCAAATTCTTCCAAATAATTAGAACCTTCGGAACTATCAAAGTAATTCAATAAAAAAAAACATTTTTCCAAATGTTCTTTGAAACTGAATGGGTGTGGGATTCCTACAATTTCCATTTTGTTGACGTACCTTTCCAAAGAAGTTTTCCAAACAGTCTTGATTCAGGCGTGAAATTGAAACTTGAGACTATGAATGGCATGTGGCACACTGTTGCCAAGTGCCAAATTGAACAATCCTGTGATATATCAATACACCGAAAATTTTTGTTAAAATACCTATATGGATGATTATACATGATATATCTGAAGTATCAATTGATGTTATGAGAGTTATCGTTGGTCAGATATTATGGATGCGTGAAATTATCCACTGAAAATTTTGTAAAAGAAAGTAAATTGTAGAAATCACATATTTGGCGATGCGCCGGCAACTCTGCATAATATCTGTCAATTCACTGTCGGTCTACTGCGCCGCTTGAAATGTTGATCCCAGGAGCAGGTCACGCCCCAAAATGCAAAAAATGAAATCTTGACCAACATTTTCATGGAAGTGATCCTACTGGTTCTTATAGCAATTATACTGTGACTTGGTATTGTTATAAAGTTTTGTCGATTTGAGGATTATTGCAGATATAAATCATCATATAGGAATTAGTTTGATGCTCCAATTGATACCAATCCTGAAATCTTCTGCTTCTATGGATTTATGCACTGAACTCTACTGAAGGAAAGTTTGTGTCTTATCATTTTCTTTTGGAAACCTACTATTGAGTAAATGAACCCTCTCATATTGAGGGTTCCAGTTTTGGATTTTTCATTTCCTTGAATGCACCACAGATCACTTTCGATTTATTGCTCGACGATAGATTGTCTGGGTGAAATAGGAAAAATCCTCAAGTCCCGCCAAGCTAAGATCCGAAGTATTGTCGTAGGATCGGTATTCGTGAGGACTATTTGGTCTATTTTGTTTTATACAATATTGCAAGAAGGACACGTCCGGTAAGCGAGTATTTCTTCATAGTTTATCTATAATTTCTACCGCTGGGATTGCTGCTACGATACTGCAAAAACCAAGAAATACCAGTGCAGGCTCTTCCTTAATTATAAACATTTTATTATCACCTGAATATATGAGACCATATTTTCTTATGTCATAATAATAATAGTTTTATTTTGTGAGCCAATTATAGCTATATTTGGAGATTCATATATGAACGATATGTTGTCAGTTATCAACCATAGTTATCAACTTGTATTGGTTAATGGATATCTAGTAAATCAATTCTTTTCATTGGACATTAAGTGTTGATTATTTATGATCGGTTGTTATTTATAATTGTCGATTATATTTCTTTCCCGTTTAAGTAAGTTTCTTGGCGACACAATACCGTATTAAACGGGTGGCGCCCCTTTATTTTATATAACATTTCTTTTCTTTTGAGTTCCCACGCCCACACCACTGAGTGAGCAGGCTGGTTTTGGTCAAGAAACAATAATGCAGCATAATGTCAGATATTTATAGAATCATTTTCATCTCATTGTAGATGAAGGTTCATATTGGAATTGCCCCCGTAACATCGTTCACCAACATTATATTAGATAAATCGTAAATATATTCAAAACTTAATCCCCTGAAATTTCTTCGCAACCACAAACGACAGATGTGAAAATTAATTTTCATCATCTCCGGTTTATTCCAGTACTTTAAAAAATTACATATGGTTAGTATCTTGCAATTTTTCAGTTTCATAACTTTGGCTAGTTTTCTCTAAACTTTTTCAGCAACACAATTTCACAAAACAAGTTAGGATACACGTTCGTTCATGAGAATTTATATTCATAAAATATCACCACTTGAAATCAAGGGTGGATTTATGAGGAGAAATGCATGATGACGCTCCTAGGGTTAAAATACTCTGGAGGTAAAATAGCTCCCCAATCGGATCGCCGGGTGGAAGCTGACTCAAGGGCATCATCTTGCAGAAGTTATTCGAAAACCACTATTTCTGAGAGTCAGCAGCAGTCCACAGGGTAATAGCACGGTAACTGCAATTGCTAAGAGGCCAACTAGCAACTTCAAAATCGATTTCTACAACATCAGAGGACTCAACTCAAATATAAACTCAGTGCACCAACATCTGCAATCAAATAGTCCTCATATTCTTGCACTCACAGAAACCAAAGTCAGTACTTCAACAAACCCCCTCAATTTTCTATATCCTGGCTATGATTTCCACTCCCGATTCATACGTAACTTTGGAATATATCTTGTCAGAAGCGATATATCCTGTAAACGAGAGGAAATCCTGGAACCCCGAAAATTTGATGTTATGTGGTTCAAAATAATATCACAGATGATCACCAAATTCATTAGTTGCGTTTATCGGCCACCAAACGATTCCCAATAAAAGGCATCATTCTCTTCACTTGCAAACACCATTGACTTTCTGCAAATCAATAATCCCACTGTCGAAATTTCCATATTCGGTGACTTCGATGTGCACAATATCGAATGGCTCAAATATCAACAACGAACAAGGTCGCGAAGCTGAGGCTTTTGCAATAAACAGTGGACTTACTCAGATTATGAATAAGCCAACCAGGATTCCTGACCGTGATGGATCTGGATCTGGATCTATACCTAACAACCAATCCAGAAATTTACACAGTCACCGTAAAGTCTCCATTGGGATCTTCTGACCATAAACTCATTTATTATCGATAAATGTTGGGAAACAATCTTAGCCGTGCAAAGTTTGGCATTAAAGTTCAGCTGAATGGGAGGATTTTCAAAACCATTTCCGAAATTTCCCCTGACTAGATGTTTGTTTCAGCTCTAAAGAGATTCATCAACTCATGCTTCTCAAGTCATAGAAGTTACTCTATCATCCATGGATGCATATACAGGGTCCTGCAACAGTAGCGCGGTGTTCCATATCTCTATTTAGGAAACAGATAGGAATCTAAATTTCTGTAATATTACCTCATTACTTGAGGTCGACAAAATAAAAATATTGGCGGTCAAACATCGTGTTTAATTTTTTCTGGGCGGATCCCGACTGTGTTTTTTCAAATGGCAACCTATATTTTTTATCGTTTTTTCGGTTTCTACATAGAAAGTAAAACACACTTTATGTATATCTTTACTTCAAAAATATTGACGGTTTTCGAAATATCTAGCATGACATTTTTTTTTCAATATTATAAAGTTGTGCCAAGTCCAATTGAATTTTTTTTTGGTCAAATATTTTACCTCGGTAACTCTTTCAAACGATATATTTGAAATCTACCTGTGATATACAGGATATGAAAAACCGCTTGCCACATATTGTGAATAAAAGTTTGCAGAATCTTTCTTATTTTGAATGGAACACTCTGTATATTATTGATTCATAAGGAGCGCCAACGAAACCTCTACAAATTTCATCAAGTATTCCCTATGGCTAGGTTCAATAGTTTTTCTTAAAAAAGCATTTTTTTCGAAAAATGGTCGTTCTTTCTACGCCATAAACTCGACGAAAGACTTTTTTGAAAGCGAAATCCATTTGACGACTGAAGAATGTACGAAAGATGTTTCGTTTCAATTTTGTACATGATAGCATATCCTATAGTTTTTCTTATTTTTTTTTTCTAAAAATGACAACTCTCTATTGTATTGCCATAATATCAATGATTTTTTTACTGTGAAATCTATATGTGACGACTGTGATCGAGATTTATATTATGTTTATAACACATTCATTCTCTAAATAGAACACCGTGCAATTTCTTCATTTAATAGCATAGTTTTTCTCCAAGCCTTTCCTTAAAATATCGCCCCATGCCTAAAATCACCTGTTGCTAGATAAACAAGTTTTGAATTACACCGCAAAATAACGTTCTTAAATAATTACAATAATTTCAATAATCTCGAAATTTGTGCCATATTTTTTAGGTCTAATACAACCTCAGCGAATAAAATAAAATTAAACGATTTGTTGAAACCGGATGTATCAGTTATTCTAAACATGAGCGCATCAATCCAGCTACTAATGAAGATAATGAATTGCAAGTTCTTCTTGCTGTTGAAGAAGATCCTAGTAGGAGGAGAATTGGTGAAATAGTGGATATAAATGAGAGATCAGTGCAACGACTTTTGAAGAAACATCGCTTTCATCCATCTCATACTACTGTATACCGATTTTGAGAAAAGAGTGAGATTTTGCAATTGGGCCATGGAAAAAATTCGTCGAAACGAATATTCTTTCAATACCATTTAATTGTCGGATGAATCGACTTCCATTGTCTATTATATAAAATGATTTGAAATTCCTGAAACAAATAAAAAGAAGAATTGAAAATGAATGGCTGAAAATAACAATTATATTAAGCAAAATAAACCTGAAATGAAATAATAGTGAAATAAAATACAAGTAAAAATAGAACAATCGAATAAATTAAAATAAAGAAATGAAAAAAGAAAATAAAAATAAAAAGTGGAGAGATTCCAAGTCACGTTAGTTCACAACGTTTCGATTGTTAGTATCTACAATCGTCTTCGGGTGATGACTGGACTGATTCCTCCGAGAGATGACTATTTATAGATCGTTCGAGTACTTTCACTTATCCCCGCTTTCCATTTTCCGCTTCACTGGTTCCGTGGGAGATGACCGTTTTGGCGGGAGTTGGCCATTTTTCGCTTGATGATGGGTTTCTATATGTTGTGTATTTCTACGCTGGCTTGGCTGAATACGTTGTTGGACAACATGTATGCGGCTTCCTTGAATTTTCTCCTAAACCAATGTTCCTCTCTGTGCAAGATCTCAGCTTGGGACCACTCGATGTTGTGTTGATGGGTCCAAACATAGTCTGCTATTCCTGATTTGCTGGTTTCCCCTCGCTGTGTGCGTTTCTTGTGCTCGGCAATGCGAACATTCAATTTACGTCGAGCCACCGAGCCGCCAGCTTCTTCCGAAAATATGTGACTTTTGGCAGCTTTGCACCAGCTGTCTTCCGCAAGATAGAACAGTCTTTCAAACATAGACTTCAGCTCTGCATTCAAGAAAATGTAAGACATGTCGAACATATTTCACAAAAGTTTCATCATCAACCTTCATTAAACTTTTCCTTTTTTAGTATTGTAGTTTGTCAGTTGACAAATTTAAATATCTAGAACTTAGGTCCTGAATTCATGAATATACACCATAACATGAAAAAAAAATTAGTAATATTCACAATGTTTTTTCATTTAATCTTGTTTGGTTTGATATTGCACGATTTATGGAAAAAATTCTGCATCCAATGAAAAAAATCATTTTCCATTTAGAAAAATGTTATAGGTACATACATTTATTTCGTAAAAAAATATTTCTTTGGACCCGCTATAATGTACAAAATTGAAACAAAGTATCTTTTGTACATTCTTATCAGTCGTTAAATGGATTTCGCTTTGAAAAAAGTCTTTCGTCGAGTTTATGGCGTAGAAATAGGAAGAACGACCATTTTTCGAAAAAAATGCGTTTTTAAGAAGTACTATTGAACCTAGGCATAGGGAATACTTAATGAAATTTGTAGAGGTTTTGTTGGCGCTCCTTATGGATCAATAATATACAGGGTGTTTCATTTAAAATAAGGAAGATTCTGCAAATTTTTATTTACAATATATGGCAAGCGGTTTTTCATACCCTGTATATCACAGGTCACGGTTTGAGAGAGTTACCACTGTAAAATAGTTGACCAAAAATTAAATACAATTGGACTTGGCACAACTTTATAATTTCAAATATTCTGAGTGACGAATATTGGAAAAAAAAACCTGTCATGCTAGATATCTCGAAAACCGTCAAAATTTTCGAAGTGAAGATATACATGAAGTGTCTTTTTATTTTCTATGTAGAAACCGAAAAAGCGATAAAAAATATAGGTTGCCATTTAAAAAAACACAGTTGGGATCCGCCCAGAAAAAATTGAACACCCTGTGTGACCGCCAATATTTTTATTTTGTCAGGCTCGTGCAATAAGGTAATATTATAGAAATTTAGATTCCCTATCTATTTCTTGAATTGAGATATGGAACACCGCGCCACTGTTGCAGGACCCTGTATATTCTTTTTTCAATGAAACGACATTCTAACGGCAAACCTTGGTTCAACAAAAATTGGGAGCAAGCTGTCGCCTCCAAAAATCTCGCCTACCGGCAGTGGCGCAAAAATCCCAGTGCCGAAAACCAAGCTAGGTTTGTTAATGCTCGCAACAACTGCAAACTTAGGATACATGAAAGCAAAAAACTTCACAATCAGAGAATTAGGGATGAACTGCTAGCCAATCCCAACGGATCTAGATCCTTCTGGTCGGTAGCTAAACCTGTTAATTAGAACTTTATCAAATCCATTCCACCACTAACAAGCGGATGGTTCAATCACAACAACAACCATAGAGAAAGCAAATCTACACGCTGAACAATTTGCGTCCCACTCCACAGTCGATTCTCTGGGAAAGGCACCACCCACTATACCCACACTAGAATCCCCCACTAGAAATTACTCTTCGACAGCGTCTAGTCAGGCGAATTTTGAAACAGCTCAATATCAACAGGGCGTCTGACTCTGATGAAGTTGCCGTCATCGTACTTAAAAAGTACGCAAATGAACTCGCATCAGTATTTTGCCGACTTTTCAACCTGTCTTACAAGAAAAGGAGTTTTCCTTCTTGTTGGAAGATTGCTCGAGTCCAGCCAAGCCCCAAAAGGGGCAAAATAATCTTCCAAATAACTATAGACCACTCGCTTTGGTATCAGTGATATCAAAAATCATGGAGAAAGTCGTAAACCACCATATCCACAAATATTTGGAAGGCTCCAACATCTTGAGCGATCATCAATATGGCTTTCGGGAAAGCTGTAAAGCTGTAAGCTGAAAGCTGTAAAGAGTTGTTACGCTTGATATTTCTAAGACCTTTGAACGTATGTGACATGAGTTTACTGGCCAAACTTCGATGCTATGGCTTGTCGAATCATTTTTGTGTATGGCTCTTCAGCTTCCTGTAAGAACGTTCCCTGCAGGTGGCCGTCGATAGATATCTCTCGAATACTTTCACCATCAACACTGGTGTTCCCCAGGGATCCATATTGTTTCCAACCCTCCTTCTATTGTATATCAATGACCTATTGGAAAAAACCAATATATTGCTTTGCTGACCACAGCACACTTGTCTCGTCATTCAATGTGGATTCCAGGGCATCGGCTACGAAGGCACATCTTTACCGGCAGCAGGAGGTTGCATATGTTAATGAGGATCTTGAAGTGATTTTAAATTGGCTCAATTCAATGCCACAAAAACCCAGGCATCGGTTTTCTCCAAGAAGATGGATGTCTCCGAACCGGATTTAATTATGTCAGGTCAGCTTTCTGCTTCGATAAGTTTGTTGGGGGTTAAAATGGACATCAATATGTCTTGGCACAGTCAACTCGTTGGAATTGCAAAGGCTGCTTCTCAAATGCTTGTAACACTGCTTAATAAAACTCAGATCAGACCTTCTTTGGAGTATTATTCTCATGTATGGAGCTCCGCCCTCAAACATACTCTGAAGTTGCTGGATTCCATCAAGAGGAGGGCCATCCGCCTAATTGGCAGATGGCTCGAAGAAAGGATAGATTTAATGTAGAATAAACTTCATGAGAACGTTTTTCGAAATTGATTTGATCTCCAGCGATTCAAATCCAATGTGAATCGCTACTTTCGCACAAGCACCGATCTGAGAGCGTCTCAATGATTTTCCTGTAGCGCTTGTGTTCTGTCCTTAAAAAAAAATTACATCATTTAAGATAGACCCTGTATAGTTATTAGATCAATTTACAATTTGCATTTTTCTAAACACTTAACGGTGAAATTTCAAAGCAACATTTTTTCTAAAGGAACATTGTTCTGCTAAGTGTTATAATGGTAAAACATTTGTTACATTTGAACCTAGTGCGTTACCTTTAAAAAAAATCACTCTCATAAGACATTAATATTTCAGTGTGTTGAGTCTAATACAGCAAAATTTCGCATTTTTTGTGGAATTCTGACAAATTTGTTTACTTTTGAATAAAATATCGAGAACTCTAACAAAATTCCGTCAGGAAAATTTGAATTTTAAGTGCATGAACTGTCGAGTTCTGTGGTATGAAGTATTTTTATTACAACATTGTTCTGGGAAAATATCCACTAGCAACAAATACCATGACCACCATCAGATAGAGGAGATTGTAATTTTATTTTCATATTTCACACATTCTGAGTCTTTTTATTGTCTCCATTTTGAGTGTAATCACACAAAATGGATGTAATTCTAATGCATTTTGTGCCATTTTCATGTAATTCGATCAGCGATTTTTTATTTTTTATGTTTCGGTCGGTAGCCAAGCGGTTCGACGTGGGTGCTTTGTTCACTCACTCGAATTGACTACCGTGTTAGTCGGTGGTTCCAGCCCTAGTCTGAACGATCGCTTTTCACTTGCTATCGTCCATTTTGATGGTGAGATGCATGAAAGTTAGAAGTATTTTGCGTGTTTGGCGATTTCTGTGTCAGAAATGGAATCGAGTACTCAAAAAACACTTGCTTGCAAACAGTGATTGTACTCAGAAAAATATAAACAAGTTGTTCCCTAAAACGTGAATTTTCTACCAGTCTTATTCTGTTTAAAAGAAATTTATTAAACCATTTAAGAGACCATTAGGGTGATACCACATTATTATGTTTTTTTTCATTTTTAATTATTGTAGGTGGTACTTATCATCAAATATTAGTAGATTTTTTTTTATTATTGTGTTTATACGTTTATTAATGTAAACATTATTATCATTGTTATATTTTATTAGGATGTACCTTATTTGAATAAAACATTTCATTTCATATCTCATGAAAAATTTTGAATCTGGACTCCGAACAAGGGTCAACACAGTTTTGATTGTTTTTCAGATATACTGGAGAAATCTCATATCTATCATATCAACTGGAGTGAGTTTGGTTGGCGATCCAACATGGGCCATATGTATTCCCAGCAACTGTTCTGATGATGATGTATTGGTTATATTGAATGATATGCAACCTGAATTCATAAATTTTGAATCCGTGGCATGTCAAACAATAGATGACGTGTATCCCCGATTGACAACAGAGGCTATTTTTGGCATGTAGGTATCCATTTGATATGAGCATACTGAGCAAGGTCTGCTCATGTTGCGATTTCTCTGTAACATGGTCAGAAATTGAATCCTACCATTTGATAGGAGTTTATATTTTTGTATATATGTTACGGGCATTTCGATAAGTCCGGGCACTATCAATAATTGCCGGTCTGTATTCATAATGCCCGACTCAATTGGGCAATGTGATTAAAACAGCATGATTAATCACTTTTCCCGGCCATTATGAATAATGCCCACCCTATCTTGGGCAAAGTAATAAAATAGGTGAACTGTACTGTTTTTGTTTATTGAATGAAAAAAACTTACAAAATTTTCATGAAAAGTTAACAAAAAATAAACTATTGAACATAGTAGTTGAAAAATAAATAGTTAAAAATGTAATAACATCAGTAGTTACCTACTTTTGTTTTGATAAAAATATTACTCAAAAACAATAGTTTAAAAATTAGTAAACTGAGAAAAATCAACAGAAATATCTAATAATTAAGGACTGCGCAAGAAAGTTATTGAGTTTAGAATTATTTATTCTTGCGAGATGAGTTTTTGTGACATTTGGAATTGCAAAGAATGTTTGATTTCTTGCATTTACAACGTTTTGAATTGCTGTCACCACTACAGTTACAATGCTGGAAGCCTTGTCCATCAAAATGAGAGTCTCTTCGATCACATTCTCGAAGAGTAATATCAACTTTTGGACCATCGTCGATCGAAATGAACTTTTCTTTACACTCAGTAAACTCATTTCTGGAGTACAATTGGTTTAAAATACCGTGTTTAGTTCCAAGTTTGTAAAGTTTTTCTTTTTCGACAGATATAATAATAGCAATTATATTACGATTATCCATCTTGGCTCGATATAAATCTGGTATCCTTACGCAAACGCTTTGGCCTATTTCTGCAATAGGAAATTTTACATTTGAACGCGCCAATATTTTTTCGGCTTGCTTATCAATTAACAGCGTTACGAGCCTTCCCAATTTCGTTTGATTTTGCGTTGAGTAAAGATGCAGCCTTTTTATCATCAGAATTTTCCTTTTCATTGCTCATATTGGCAGAAAGCTGTTGATCGTCTGCTCGCGAGTTTTCATTCATTATGTCCACACTCACAGTGGGTTGCTGATTTTCTGGTAGACTATCGGCAGAATGTTGTTCCAGTTCAGAAGGCTGTTGATTGTCTGGTCGAGAGTTTTCATTAATTATCTCCAAAGTAGGTTGCTGATTTTCTGGTTGAATATCGTCAGATTGTTGTTCTAGTTTGGAACGGGGTTTAGGTTCAATCGTAACAGAAATAGAACCACCAACAGCGGCTGAGTTTTCATCTATGTTATCGCTGTCTTCGTTTACGGCATCATCCGCTGTGTCCACAATTACGTTTTGACCTTCACCGGAATCGCCATCTCTTAACATTGTCTCAAGGTCATCTTCACTTACTATCTCCGTTAACCCGTCAAATGAGGGCCAGACTGATTTTAAACCTACCTTAAGATTGGCTATGAAGAGGTTTGCCGTGTACCAATTCATCACATTGCCCGGCTACAAGTAAATAATTATCCATACTGCCCGGTGCAAGTGATAAATTCAAGCTATCTCAAACACTGACTCATTACATGGACCACGGGCCGTCGGGCATTATTGATAATGGCCGGTCAAAGTGATAAATTAATCACTTTGCCCATCGCTCTTGGACATTATTAATAATTGCCGGTCCTCATTAATAATGCCCAGTTAATCACGTTGCCCGTAACATATATATTTTTTTTCTGTATTTTGTTTCCTATCAATAAAAGCAATTATTATTATCATTATTGAACAAAAATCTGAGCACTGTCTTGGTTCTCGAATAAGCTTCGAAACTTTCACTCTTTGCCAGAATGACTCAGCATATTCTCTTGTTCCTCGAAGTGGATATTTATGAAATTGTTTCAAAAAATTTTGTCAGTTTTACTAGCACATGTTTTTGTAGCTCCATCTGTATCTCTGTATCTGTAGAGTAGGGAAGGTAAGTGTAGACCCACAGCACTTAGGCCACATGTGACCCATTGTACATCCTCCCGAGGAGTTGTCCTCCTAGGTTATTATCCTTTCCAGGAAGGTGGACTAGGAGGTCATTAGGAGACATCTCCTTTATATTGGCAGGTGTAGGCCAAGACTCGCCGAACACACACTCTCTTTGGAGACCTTGAGGTGCCTCACAGGGGCCACCGCGAAGGGTTTGGGAAGTGCAGCGGCTTGTTGCGCGGCTTCTTCAACCTTCTTGGAGTTCCCTCTGTGGAGGTGCACAAGTGAAGAAGGTTTCCTGCAGTGTCAGCCGATTCCTTGCCTTTATTCAAAGCGGAGCTCTTGGCTCCCGCTGCAGGAAGTGCCCTTGCTGTTGGAGGTGGAGTGGGGGAGGAGGAGGGTGCACTTATAGTTGCTGCCACTCCTACCTCTTCCGCTCTCTTTCTCCTTTTGGCCCCGGCGCCGCAAATGCGCTTACGCCTTGGCCTTTGTATTACATCACGAGGTGATCTGCTATGTCCAGCCTCATTCCACGCAGTAGATTGTGTTGGACATTTCTGTTCATCCCCAGCCACCGCCTTAGATTGAGATGAGCACTTCTGTCCAGCTTCGGGATTAGTTTTTGTTTTTGTTGTTTCTGTTTTTGTGTTTGTTTCATTAATGTGTGTTCCTACGAGTAGCAAGGACACAGTTGGTCACCTCTGGCAAAGCCAGCATTACCAGCGGTAGGCTGATTACAATGAGGTTTCGCCCAATTCCCCAAGAGGATCATTCGTACCGCATATCACCCTGCGGCCATTCAGCTGTCGGCACGATTCCTCACACCTTAGCTTGGGTAGTCTGGCCCACGGCTGCATGTTTTGCAAAGGCTTTTGGGGAGTTTTGTCCCCTCACCCTACTTATTTCTGCCACTGACCAGAATTCCGGTGACCCCGTCCGTAAGGCCACATTGGCTTCCCGGACAGGGTTCCAGTCCCCGGGCCGTTCCCCTATCCGCTACCTGGGGACACGCCCGATAGATTTTTAGCCAGTTTTTCTCTATGAAGTCAATGCTCTGCCGAAACAGCACGGAAAATCAACCAGGTTTATGGCAATGATAGTGTCGAAGAACGCACTATTACGTTGGTTCGCGAATTTTCCTTCGGAGATTTCAACCTCGAAGATGAGCCCCGAAGTGGTAGACTACAGTAATCCAGGACGAGGGTTTGAGAACCCTGGTGAGGACTGATCCATCACAAACGGTGTGTGGGGTGGCGGAAAAACTAGGCTTCTGCTCCCATGCGGTTTTTGATTGTTTAAAACGTGTTGGAAAGGTCCAGAAGCTCGGAAAGTGGGTGCACCACGATTTGAACGATCGACAGAAATTGTCACGTTTCGAGGTCTGTTCTTCTTTGCTGTGTGATGAAAAGTGGATCCTCTGTGGTAACAGAAGACATTCAGGACAGTGTTTGGACACCGCTGAGCCAACCAGGCACTTCCCAAAGGCACGGAGATATTACAGTTCAAAGTAGACTGATAAAAACTGATAAAACTTTTTAAACAACCCAATAATAGAACAATAATTGAATTTAAAACATTCGTTGAAACTTATATCTGTTTCAGTATCAATTTCATTTCATGGTAGTATCTTGATAATTATACAAACCAAACGTTGCTTTTTTTTAGTGCGAGTTTGACCGTAGTGGTGGTCCTAATGGTAGTATCTACCTCATATGACATATACTGTTGTTCTGAGAATAAAGGTAAGAACCGATTCATTCAGCATCAATCACCTTACACTCAATTTCTAGAATGAAATATGTAATTTCAATTGTATGATTCATCAAAGGCAGATTCACAAATGCCATTCAAGTATTTCTTATAGAAAAAATTATAGTTTATAAATCAAATCGAACTAGAATGAAATTGAACACATAAAGAAATATTTTTATTTTAATCATTTCAGTTCCAGCTCATCCCGCCCTCATAACTTTTTCCACTTATACGAATGCTGGAAAACTATTTCATATGAATAAAAACTCAGGAGAACTTTCTAGTTTGAACGGATTGAGATTCATAAGTATGCTTTGGATAGTTGCCGTACATACAAACTCCGTTTATACCAGTGGCCCGATTTTCAATTCAAAAGATGTTGTAGATGTAAGTCCATATGGTTTTCTGTTTTCATACACCCACATGATGATAGACTACTTTTCAATATTGAAATTATTGATGAGTAATAATAATAATAAACAGGGATGGCCACTAACACCCTTGGCCTTTGGTGAGTTGCGCCATCACTTACCTGAGCAACTGGTGCAAAACCAGACCGGCAGTCCAGGCGCTCCCTCTGGTGCCGACCGTGGGTCCACAGGGCTAACCACCCGGTAGACCCAACACTTGGTTCGTAGTAATCAAAGAAGGGGCCCCCACAATCCACCCGCTCGGAGGGGTCAGAGGCAAGGTGGTGGGGCCCATAACGATGATTTGCCTACCGATGACAATCCTGGCAATGACAACGGACGCTTTGAGTGGACGCATGAGCTAAGAGAAAGCCTATGCATTGCTACGAGAGTAGTGAGCCCACGCGAAGGGGGTACATGGCGAGATTGCATGCTCTGTGTTGGGAAACACATCAGGAGCATGCTGTCTTTTCCGCCTAAAATCTTAGGATTTACGTATCCTATCTTCGGCAGCAGGGTTATTAGCTCCTTCCCAGCCTACTAACGAAGTCACAGTTCTCTCACCCGTTGGCACGGCCATGCCACCATGTCACCAATGGGGTCAATCAAAACACGCAGGGCGCTCCACAGAATTAGGGCCCTGAAGTCACAAGAAATCGTCTGTTCCATGGTTGTACTTCCCCCGACAACAGGGATGCCATGGACACAAGGATGGTTTCTTGACACAAGGATGCACTTGCTATCAGCATGTCTAGCATATGCGGTCTCGGCCTATATCCATCGACATAACGCGGCCCTAAGAGTGCTATATAACCATCTACGGCACTCTTACTGTATTGACGAAACACCAGTGTTGCCCTATGCTCCGGGGGATATTGAATCCGTTGTGGGGAACGAGAATTGCCGAATTTATTGAAACTATTCGTTCCCCACCATCTGGCTTATACAAGCTAATAAGCCTGATGTAGTCCTTCTCGACCACCAGAGCAAGACGATATTTGTCGTGAAGTTTTCAGCTACTGGCGAGACTAATATCGTTCGTAAAGAGGAGGAGAAATTGATAAAATATCGAGATGTTCTCTTCGAACTCCGCAGATTCTATCCAGACCACTGTGTCAAGATGGTTGTTCTGATTATTGGAGTCCTTGGTGGAATGATGTCTTCTCTACTCTAGAATCTCAAAATCATACCGGCTTGCCGCACTAAGGCAGAAATCTTAGCCGCACAGATGCAGAAGGCTGTCATTCTTGGCTCACTGCGTTTGCTCAGGGCACATAATTCTCGGACCCAACGATCACTTACCCCACGGTGTGGGGAGTGGTCATTGGTTGATAATACTGGCGTGCCCTCCCGGCGAATGTATCGGGACTTCGGGGGATAGGGCCTGACCAGCGCATACTTTGGTAAAAAATAATAATAATCTTTATTCATTCCTTACAAATCACATACAGCATGATATCGGATACGTCACAAATAAAAACAGTGTGATAGCAGACAAATTTACAATCAACAATATTAAAATAACACTATTTAATAGATGTCTACACATATGCCCAAAAATATTTATTACATTTATATTCAAAAATATAATATGAGCAAACACATTTTTATTCTGCATCAAGAAATTCTTTGATACTATAGTAACATTTGTCTTGCAAATATACTTTCAATTTTGATTTGAAGAAGTTGCTCTCTCAGGTTTACGGAAAGATGATTGAAAAACGTTATACCTCTATATGAGGGGCATTTTTCACAGAATAATTAGCTGTGTGCAAGAATTCTGATGAGGTCTTCATTTCTAGTTGGCAGTGAGAAACTATTTGATACATCTCAACATGTTGCTTAAATAACATTATACATTTGAAATCACAAATACTTGGAACTGTTAAAATTTTATACGTCGGATTAAAGTTATATGAGTGATATAGTCATATTTGTTATAAATGTTACTACACCAAAGGTTCCAAACAGTACATCATAAGTATATTTGTTATAGTTTATGAGTTTTTATACATAAAAATTGAAAAAACAATTTCCTGATTTTTTTTAATAAACAAATGCTTTGAATGGAATGGATAACTGAGTGAGGTTTTGAATTTTGAGCTGAATTTGTTCTTCAATCAATAGAGAATAAATAAGTCATAGTTTTTTCAAAATTAGTTTATAATTTCAAATGAATTTAAACATAAAAAATCAGCTGAGAATGATGGAGTGAAGAAGAACAGAATATTTGAAATTCGATATAAAATATGACTGAATTTTTTTCTCAAGAAATAATAAAAGATTGTTTCTGTTACATTTTGTAGAAAGAGAAAAAAATATATAAAAACAAATTGTTTGTTGAATAAACATGAAAATTCAAATAAAACCAATTGTTTTGCAGTGATCCAAGAACAACATGAATTTTGATTGAAAAAAATGGGTACTCAATATTAATTACAAGTGGTAGAAAAAATGTCAATTAACAAATCTGTTTTTGAGCAATTTAACTTTTTTTTTCAAAAAACGATTTTTTTTTGTATTATAATTCGCACCAAAGGTCATGTTTTGAAAAAACATTCAAGTATCTTATAAGCAACACATTTGTTTATAATAATAATTCAAACAATAGCAGATACAAATTTTCAATTTATTTTCATGTAGCTTCTGATCATGAAAAACAGATCGATAGTAATAATTTAAAAAAAATCCAATGAATAATGAAGCTTTTTTTTTATTTTCAACCTAAGTAAATTGTTGATAACTGATTGAAAAATAACAACTTTCTTATTTTTCCAAAGAAAATCTATTCTGGTGCCTTTCAGAAATAGCTTCAAAAATTTCCAGATTTGTTATTCAACAATTATCGCACTTGCAATGTTCCTGTTTGAAAAAAATAATTTACTAAACAATTATGATACGATTCATCTAGATTCTTTCAGTTCCTAATTTTGATATTAAATAAGTTGAAATAATAATACTTTCTCATCAAAGGTCCAAAGTATTTTTAACCCTCTGGGAAAATTATAAATATTAGTCAAAGATTAAAAATATCTATCTATTAATAATTAGCTTGCAATTATTTCATAGCAGGTAAAACAAATCCTATTGAAATGTACTGCCGCTAAAAAATAATTCAATATCGGCAGTGAATTAGGTACAAGTTTCCCTTTGTTGAATCCTCAGTAATGAACCTTTTTTACATTCTGAAAAGTAAATTCTTTGAAATAATTCAAACCATTTTTACGTGTTAAACAATTCAGAACCTGTGCTACAGCAAAAAAGGCAACGATAGAAAGTAACAGATAGACTTGTATTGAATTTAAAAAATCTTCTATGAACATTAAAAGTGGGAAGTTGGAAATAATATCAGCTTTTTTGAATAGCTTATTCAGTAGCCGAAATATTAGGTGGGCTAAAATGTTCGTAGGCTAACACACATATGGCGCTACTAGAATCGAATCCATGATTTTTAGTCAACCCTCACCTTCGAAAGGCACGTGTACAAATTTCACAGCTGTCGGACTATTAATTTGTGTGATGGATCACTTTGAGTGAAGCAACTTTTGTTAGTTTGAAGAAAATGGATGAAAAGGAAATTCGTGTGCTAATAAAGCATTGATTTTTGGTAAAAAAATACTGTTGAAGCTAAGGCTTGGCTTGATAAACCTTATTCGGACTTTGCACCAGGAAAATCAACTGTTGAAAAGTGAATATTACTGCAGTTTTTTCCCAACACCAAACCGTTATTTCAACACCTCGACACGTGTTTCGATCACCAAGTGATCATCTTCAAGAGGAAGATGAAACTGTTTGATCAAAGTTTGATCTTCCTCTTGAAGATGATCACTTGGTGATCGAAACACGTGTCGAGGTTTTAAAATAACGGTTTGGTGTTGGGAAAAAACTCCAATAATATTAATTACTAGGTACACCAAAGCATATTATTATTAAAAAAAAGGTTCCAAACAGTGCATCACAAAAAAAAATTAAGGCGATGGCAAAACTGTATGAATTGGGTTTCGAATTTTTTCCACAGCCACCGTAGGTATTCTATAGATCTGGTCCACAGCGACTCGTTCCTGTTCTCAGACCTCAAGAGATTGTTCGCTGGAAAAAATTAGTATCGATCGTCGGAACTAAGCCCTATTTGGAGGATGAAAACAAATCCTACTATGAAAAAGTATCAAAAATTGTATAACCCTATAACCGTTGTGTCACTCTCGATGGCAACTATATTCAAGGCCGTAGCCAGAAAACAATTTCGGGGGGGTTTGGTTTGGTGGAACAGTAGAAAAATTGTGTTACATAATCATATATATTTATTAGAAAACCATTACAGAAATATTAACATCTTTTAACGAAATCAAATTCAATTTTTTAGCTTTCTTTGCAGCAAACAAATCAATTACCTCCTCGGTGTCGATGTCAATTCTACGATGGATTGACTTCAACGACAAACCGTTTAGTCGTTCCTGGCTTGTGGAATTTCTTAAATGAGTTTTTAGGCAGTTCAGAGAAGAGAAAGTCCTTTCAGGGGTGCATGTGGAAACAAGTAGTTTCGCCAAGATCTTTGCAAGTTTGTACGCACATTGCCATAAGGTTTTCCCATTGTGTTTCGGGAAAGTATTTTTCAATATTCTCTTTCAAACACTTACTTCGTTTTGCCAAGGACTTGATAGAATTTCTAACGGATTTTATAATTTCAATAGTATCTGTATCTGTAGAGTAGGGAGGGTGAGTGTAGGCCGTCAGCACTTAGGCCAATGTGACCCATTATACATCCTCCCAAGGAGTCGTCCTCCTAAGTCATCGTCGATCCTGTCCTTTCCAGGAAGGTAAACAGGTTACTAGTAGACATCTCCGTTATATCGGCAAGTGTAGGCCAAGACTCGTCGAACACACACTCTCTTATTGACGATAACTCATAGCTCGCATAGGACATGCCTGACAGTTTCATCTTCCTGTTCACACATCCTGCATAGAGGTGTGTCCACTAGCCCCATATTATGGAAGTGTTTTCTTGTCGACAGTGGCCAGTCAGAAATCTCACTGGCGTAGAGTTTTCCTGGTCATCGCTAGATAATTCTTCAGCGCCAGCTTACCAGGGACGCCGAGGGTGATCCTGGTGATCCTTTGATTCCATCCCATCTCTTTAGGGATTGAGCATGGGGGTAACGTTTGACTAGTTCCGTTTTATTTGTATTTTGCAAGGTGTATTAAACACAAACCTGGGTTCAATTGCATCACGGTTGCCTGCAGCAGAGGTTGCGCAGTGTGCGCTTCTCACCATAAGCTTAGCCTCAATTAACCCATTCCCACTTCGAGGTTTACACCAGCCGTGTGCAATCGTAACATGGCCATTAACACAACCTTCTTAATGTACAGGTCCAGAGGGGTCAGACCAGTAATTAATTCCATTGCCGCGGTTGGTGTTATTCTCATAACTCCTGTTATTTGTTTGAAGGTGATTGACAATGAAACTCCTGTTATGTTTAAACAAGTCAATCGTTGTATTTGATATAATTTTTGGATGGCCGTTGTTTGTAGAACTTTAGGGGGGATCAATCCCCCTTGATCCCTAATGGCTACGGCCTTGACTATATTGAATGATAAAATCAAACTTCATCAAAAACATTTATTCTATGTTAGCCTGCGGACCTTTCAGTCCAACTATTAATATCAATTCTCATAACAATTTTCACAATACGTTTATAAAACTACCAAATTACTAATTGAAAACAGCATAAGAATAATCAAACGATACTGTTTCATTCCAACAATATTAATTTTCGAAATCTGACTATTTTTTCAGTTCACAAACTCCTCTTTCAGCATGATTTTTGCTAGTGGGAATTTGGCCTGCGATACCTTTCTGATAGTAGGTGGAGTTCTTGTTACTTATGTATTCTTCAAGGAGAAGAGGAACGAAAAAAAATTCAACATTCTCAAACATTACTTTCACAGATACATTCGGTGAGTATGAAATTAAAATAGAACAATTCTGTTAAATCTGTTAGAATCTGTTTATCCGTTAACCAGCTATCGCACCCATACGACAGACAACCCTCAGAAGTCGAAACTTGTGCGAGCTGAGGACTAACGCTAGTTGCACACACACCGATTTTGGACGGCCAGTATAAAATCGGCCGATATTTTATTGGTAGCGGGTGCTTGCACACTCACCGGATTCTTATCGGTCAAACAATCAGTTGCTTTGTTGTCGTAATTAGCAAGCACTACCAGAACGAAGTTAATGCGTAGTAACTACAATTTCATCGAGCATTCGAGACTGGAATGGTCGGTAAAAAACCGGTGAGTATGCGCCGGTATTTTACCGGCGACGATCACCGGTCGGCGTGTGTGCAAGGTCCCGTTCCTACATGTGGTTCACTATTAGAATTTGGACGACCAGTACAAAGTCGGCCGTCCAAAATCGGTGTGTGTGCAACTAGCTTAACGAGGTTCTAACCTTTTAACGTGTGATTAGTAGCACCAGTTGGACGATACGAAGTGAGAGTCCATATGTGATCGCAGTTTTAATGATATGGTCCTTATAGCCTTTTACCTCCCAAAATGATCCAGGATTCATTCGATTCGCAATGACTTCTGGCAAGTTTTTGAAAAATTTCAAGAGGTGCTCGAAAAAATTGCAGAAGTTTTAAACAATTTAGTAAAAAAATGGGGTTTGGTTTCTTGCAATTATCTCGGAAAATATTAAAGATATTCGAAATTTGAAGAAAGATCCTCAAATAGCGCACGTGCTGACCGATACGGACCTTTGAACAAGAAAAATTATTTAAACTCATTAACTATCATTAAGAAAAAAAATCACTTACTTTCTAGGCACTTGAATAGACGAAAATCCATAGAAAAAATTTTTCCCGTAATTATTTTATTAGATACACTTTAGTTAAGTAACTAACTTTTATAAGTTTTAAATTTACATAAAAACCATGATAATTTTGTTTTTGTTTTGTTTTTGTTTTGTTCGCCTCTTGGAACTCTTCTTGAAAGCCTTCAAAAACGACTCCCGTTGGAAAACTTGAAATTTTAATTTCACACTTTATCAATAATCAAAGACGTTAAAAAGTGAAAAATTCAATTGAAGCAATGAACAATTTTTTTTCAATATTCATATCCTTATTATCTGAAGTTACATAAAAATCATTTGCTCTATTTGTTCAAAAATTTGTTATAAAATGATGTATATTGTTTATAATATATTTCAAATTTTTGGGGGGGGGGATTTTTATCAGTGATGAATATTATGATTTTTAGTAAAAAAATCGTTTTTTAAAAATCATAATTTATATTTCTCTTTGATATTCTAAAAAAAAAATTTTTTTCAATTTATATTTTCTTCATTTAATTAATAAACAATTTGTTCAATAAAAATCAATTTTTGCGATATATTTTTCAAATACTACAAAAATCAAAAACAATAATCTGTCACTTTTTGTGTAAAAAAAGAAAAATATAAAAAAAAATTGTAAAAAATACAGAAAAATTTTTTTACACAAGGAATAAGACATGGTTGTTTTTGTTTTTTTGGTAGTATTCAAAAAAATATGTCATAAAAATTATTTTATTGAAAACGAATTGTTTATTATATAAATAAAGAAAATGTGAATTGAAAAAAAGTTTTTTTTAAGAATATCAAAGAGAAATAGAAATTATGATTTAAAAAAACCCTTCCTTAATATTCATAATTAGTAGCAACAAAATTGTTTATTCAAGAAATACGTTTTTAAGGATCAACAATTTTTTTAAGAAACGATTTTGTTTTTGAAAATCATAATATTCATCACTGATAAAATTCTCCCCTAAAAAATTTCAAATATTTCATAGACAATACATTTGTTTACAACGATTTTTTTAAACAAATAGAGCTAAAAGTTATGAAGAATAATTTTTATGTAACTTCAAATAATAAGAATACGAATAAATTTGAATATTGAAAAAAATTATTTTTTTCATTGGTTCAATTGAATTTTTCACTTTTTACCTCCTTGATTATTGATAACAAAGTGGAAAATAAAAATTTTTCAAGTTTTCCAACGGAAGTCTTTTTTGAAGGCTTTCAAGAAAAGTTTAGTTTAGTTTAGTTTATGTAAATTTAAAACTTGTAAAAGTTAGGTAATTAACTAAAGTATATCTAATAAAATAATTACGGGAAAAACATTCTTCTATGGATTTTCGTTTATTCAAGTATCTAGAAGGAACGTGATTTTTTTTTCTTAATGATGATATTTAATGGAACAAAATATTTTTTATTGTTCAAAGGTCTTTATCAATCAGCGCGTGCGGGACGCGCATTGCTCTCTTTTAGCGCTATTTTCACCTCTTATTAAAATTATAAATAATGGTGATAGAGTTCCGGGAGATGAGACCTTTTACTAGAAAATTTCCTCCTCTTTAAGGATCTGTTTTCAAATTTCGAATATTTTCGGAGATATTTGCAAAAACCCAAACCTTCTTTTTTTACTAAATTGTTTACAATTTTTTCCATTTTTTCGAGCCTCTCTTGAAATTTTTCAAAAAGTTGCTAGAGGTCATTCCAATTCGAATCATAATCATAATTTTCGGTGCCCTTAGCCAGAAGGTCCAAAAAAAGGATCTTGTGACCCAGACTATTATAGTCTTCTACCTCTCATTTTCTTGGATATTATAACAGACTAGTACCTACTATGTTGCTGTATCGCTGATGTTCCAATGTTTTGACAGAATCAGAATCAACGAACTTAGGCGTGCACAGCGTTATAGAACAGTGCTTTCAAAAAAATTGTTCTACAGCGCCATCTAGTGGCGAGTTACAGAAAAATTGATTGCCTAAAAACCTTATCTATGAAAAATTACTTATACATGTCAAGTTTCATCACGATCGGTTGACCGATGTAGAAGTTTATCACTTACTTACCAACCAACCAACAAACATCATTTATATATATATATATATATATATATATATATATATGATGTGTTAGGAACTGCACATTGACAGATGAGATCTCGTCACTCCTCAGCTTGAACAAGTTTCGGCTTTCGAAGATTGTCGTTCCTAGAGAAGACAGCAGCTTGTTAACGTAAAATCTATTTGAACTCATTTTTTAGCCTTTGTAAAAACTGTCAAAAATTGTATCGAGGAATACGCCCATTTTCAGATTAACCCCATCATTAGCAGGAGCTGTATTAGTTAGTGCCACTCTTCTGAGATATATGGGTTCGGGGCCTAAATGGGGTTATATAATAAACGGTTTCGAAAACAACTGTAAGGATTATTGGTGGTCCACTCTGCTCTACATTCAGAACTACGTCAACGTAAATAGAATGGTGAGTATTCATGTCTCAGGTACTAGCTGACCCGGCAAACTTCGTACCGTCTTAGAATTTAAATAGTCCATCGAAAAGTTACATTTAGGGTGCGATTTTCAGAAGACTCTATTAACAATATGTCCCTTTCCGAACAAGGAGTGCCTCAAGGACCGATATTAGGACCCATAACAATGTATGCAGATGACAAGTCGATAATAATTCCAACACCAAACCGTTATTTTAACACCTCTACACGTGTTTCGATCACCAAGTGATCATATTCAAAAGGAAGACTGAAGATTGAGTTTAATCTTCCTCTTGAAGATGATCACTTGGTGATCAAAACACGTGTCGAGGTGTTAAAATAACGGTTTGATGTTAGGAAAAAACTTCAGTAATATTCATTACTACACCAAAGATTCCAAACAGTATTTCATTTCATTTCCAAAATATTAGAGAGGTTTCAAAGTTGATCAGCTGCTCAGGTTGATTCCAAACTGAGATATGGAGTATGCTTCTGTCTTTATGGCACAAAACTCATAATTAGTGGCATAAGTTACTTTGATTCATGCAGAAATGCTTTTGAAATATTTAGAATTCTGTTTCCAGTCTTTTAATTTTTTATTTGTGCTTTTCTGTTTTTGAGAATAGAAATAAGTTGTTTGTACCAGATAAATATAAGCATGATATTGATACAAGACAAAAAAAAACAATAAGTTTGTACCATCTGCAAAAACCAAATTAGTTTTTAATCACCCAATCAGATGGCTCCACGTGCCTATAATTTTCTACCAGATATTATGAAAGAATCTAAAACCATGCATATCTTCAAAATAAAATTGAAAATTCAAGTCTTCGACCTTTTTTTTGACTTTTTTACTTCTTTTTTATATATATATATATATATATATATATATATATATATATATATATATATATTTTATTCATATAATTTATCATTTTCTAAACACTCTTATGTTATTATTGATTTATTATTTCTCCACCATCTTTGTGGTGGATTTCAATCTTATACAATGGGGAATGTCCCTCAATTTGGGTTATTACAGCAAATGCAAGTTAGAACAAAATAAAGTTGAGTTTAATTCATGAGTTTTTCAAATTCACTTCGAAAATTATTCAAATTGATGTTTCAAATGTCGGGTTTTAATTTTCAAAGATATTTATTTCTAATTCACATATTGACAACAGCGCCTATATCAAGTTGAAATAATTTATACGTACCTAGATATTCTACTTTAAAAAAGGAAAAATATCTTTATAAATAAACAATTAAGGCAAAATATAAATTATAGTTCAATACCACCTCCACAAGTCACATAAACAACAGTTGTTTTGTTATTTATTTATATAGAGCAAGATAGGTTAGGTGCACAAAATATCATATGTCACTGAATGTCTCGGAACTCGGAACTTAAGTAAACAGAACAGCACGCCTCTGAAATATGTTATCTTAGTTTGTCTCATTCAGGTAACAGATTAATTGTCCTTTATTAGATATAACCGATGTTGCCAAATGGTGAAATAGAAACGAATCCCTTTAAATGTTGAATGCATTATTTCATTCCTCTTTTTCAAGTATTTAATTTTTTAAAGAAAAAGGTTGAAATGATAATTTTAAAATGCGTTGTTTTAGAGCTCTTTTATGAAAACTACTTGATTTTCGTCAGAAGGAACATTCCCCATTGTAGCATACTGCAGAGCATTTAAGGCCTGTTTTTTGGCAACCACACATACTTCCACAGTTTCCCTTGCATCTGTAGAAAATTAAATTCAGAAGTTCGAAAGGTTTGGAAGTTGGGATCGGCATCCATGCTTTTTCCAGTCCCAATCTTCGGATTTAATATATGGCGGCTTCATTGCAGAAAATTTATTGTTTCTCCATGCTTAGGCCTAAAAAATGAAACATTTCAAGGGAATAAAATGTTTTGTTCGTGAAGCACGAAGTTGGGACATACTAACACGGCCAGTGTTGCCAGGTCATTGTGTCAGAAAAAATAATACCTTGTTGCAAACAACAGTAGAAAATATATTTTATGAATATTACTGCACACATGGAAATTTTCACTGTCTTCAGTTATCTAATGATTATTATAGAAAATTCACTGAGTGCTCATGGGTTTTTTACGCTCAAACAGTTAAACATTGGCTCGAGAGTTACAACAGTAGATCTACTGCAAAGCAGACCTGGCAATACTAAACACGGCAATTCTCTTGTGCGATTTCTTCATCTGCGATGTATTGATTTGCAATATTCCGTAGTCTGTGTAACTATGTTATAATAATTATTCCATTATTCCAGGCGGAGTACAAAAATGAAAATTTGATTTCAAATATTCAATTTGAAGGTATAAGAAATGGTACATCACGTATCTTTTGAATTTTCCAGTGCGTTGGACAATCATGGTACCTAAACATCGACATGCAGTTGTATCTATTTTCACCATTCATACTGTTGCTTTTAACAAAATACCCAAAATCAGCTATAACTGTACTAGTGTCAGCCACTCTAGCATCAATAGGCGCATCGTTCTGGACAGCGTATAGTGAGCAGTTGTCTGGGATAACTACGAACTTATACCCTAAGTAAGATATTTCGATTTGATAAATAATAATAATAATAAATGGCCTGCTATTTCACTTGGCGGAGTTATAATCCGGTCAATCTAGACATTGGAAGGTACATAAATTTACAACAAGCTGCAAACGCGTGTAATTGTTCAAAACATAGTTAGAAATAAGATTTTAAAATTCCGAACGATTGCCATGTCTGGAAAAAAATTTATTCGAGGTCAAAGGTCAAAAATCTCGAAAAAAATTGGCTTTTCGCGATTTTCAGGAAAACGGTGAGTTTTATCATAAAATAACTTGAAATAAAAATTGCAGATCATAAAATTCTCTATAAAAAATATATTGATACTTTTTTTTCTTAGAGCCACCGTTTCTGAGATGCGACGAGTCAAAAAGTTGTAAAACTTGTAATCGTCATTATATGCACACGTTTCCACGCCACGTATGAGGTAGTGTACTTAGCGCATTTTTTTAACGTGGTTTCCCTAGTAGGTCTATTCCACATGTCTGTTGTGATTCTGTCAAATTGAAAGCTTGCATAATAAAATATATTAGGAAGGGTTGGAAATTATAAAAGCGATTGAAATTTAAAAAATGTAAAAATGTATTCATCTGAGTCATAACCTTCAAATACTTCTTCTTGTCGTTCTTCTCTTGGTCTTTTTTTTTCTTCTTGATCTTCTTCTTCTTCTTGATGTTCATCCTGGGTGTAGGTAAACTGCGTCAAGAGTGATGTATCGCATGTTTCCTCGTTGGTATCAAATGAATCCTCCACTATTGAGTATTCAACATAAGAACATGACTGGCCTTGACAATGTGTAAATGCCAGAGAACACAACAGTCCAACTTTTTTAAAACCACATTTAGCGCTGCATCCCTTTTTACAGTATCAAAAAATTGTGTTCAGCAGTTTTTCCGGCGCAGGTGGGAGTAAAGTCTGAATAGGTTCTAATGCATTGTCGACCAACTTCCAACCCCAGTCTTTTGGGTCTTGCTGATAACCAAGCCACACTTGAACTTGGTAATATACCCGGAAAAGATGTTGATGAGCAGCAACTGAGGTTGGAGGAAGACAAGCTAATTGCACCTGTTTCTTATTTTTAGTGTTTTTTACTAAACATGCATATCGATACTTATCTAAGCAGGTGGTTTTTTTCGGAGCTTTGTACATAGGAAGAAGAAACAGAATCCCGTTGGTGATAATTTCTTGTTGAGTCGAATTACTTTTTTTGAAAACTTCAGCACATTGAACTAAATCTTGTTTTTCAAACATTTTAAAGGCTGTTGCTTCATCCCTCCTGTAAAATGCAGACGTCGTATCACAGCCAGTTATTGCGTGTAAAAATAGTACATGATTTTGACTCTTTGCAAAAGTAGATAAACTTTTTGACGAATATATTTCGATTTGACTTTGAGCTTTTCCTGGCTTTAGAAAGAAAATAGTTTTTTCAGGTGGAGTTCGAGCAGTAAGAAGTACGAGTAAATCTACATCTTCACCAACAACAATAGTTGTATTTGTCAAATTAAATTGCTCTATAGCTGTTTCAATAATCAGTACGTCGGCATCGTTATTAGCCTGTTTAACCAATATAGTTTCGCCAATAAACTTATCCTTCAACATTGAAATGAACCGAGATTTGTTGTGAGTATTTGCAAGAAATTTCTGTTGACTGTAAGAATAGAATATCGGAAGATGAAGATGTTGCTAATGTTCGACGACATTGTTCTGCAGCTTTAGTATTTCTCGTGTAATCATCATAGCCATCAAATACGTCCGAAATTCTGGCACCAAAATGTCTACGTACGTACTGAACAGGGAGACAGATGTTGGCTCAAGGTACACTAGCGTACAAATTAAGGGACTGGATTTCATTCTACCTGATATTCTTATATTTATACTCATGTATACCAAAAGAAAAATATTTTTACTTAAATCACAACTTAAGAGATGTATATACGTGGCATACTTATGCTTATAATGACGATTACAACTTTTTGACTCGTCGTATCTCAGAAACGGTGGCTCTAAAAAAAAAGTAACAATACATTTTTTGTAGAGAATTTTATGATCTACAATTTTTATCTGAGGTTATTTTATGATGAAACTCGCCGTTTTCCTGAAAATCGCGAAAATACAATTTTTTTCGAGATTATTGACCTTTGACTTCGAATACATATTTTTCCAGGTATCGCAATCATTCGGAATTTCAAAATCTCATTTTCAACTATGTTTTGAACAATTACATGCATTTGCAATTTTTTTTTTATTTATGTACCTTCACTCTTATTTTTTAGTCTAATTTGACCGGATAATTAAGCATACATAGCTTTTCTTCCACTCAACCAAGCATACCTAGTTAGATACAAATAAATAAAATTAATCCTGAAATAATTATCAGGAAGCTGTTAAAATAATCTAAAATGGGAAATTTTCTGGTAACTTGATTTCAAGAACATTCTTCATTCAGACAATTTTTTTCAAAATCTACATTTGAAAAATATTAAAGAAAGCTATTTCGTATTTTCTTCGATATTATTATAGATATTAAAAGCCTAAGACAAGGAATCCTCACATTGTTGGGATTTAGTGTCGCTTTCATTTCAATATCATTCTGGATAAGGCTTGCCTGTAGGCACATTCAATAAAAAATTTGGGAGAAAAATTGTTATCAGGTCATAGTATAATAAATCAACCAGTAAGTCCACTCCCACTACTTTCATTCATAAATTCACAAAGTTTTCGGTCCCCTCGAAACGAAGTTCGGAGCCAATTTCATTATTTTACCATAGGCGTACGCTCATATAAAAAATGAATTTAAGGATATTATAGAAGATTATAATCAGCTACAAAAACCAAAAACAATAATAACAACAGCGAATAAACTAAACACAATATCAATTTCTGACCGTTTATTATAACTAATCCGATGCACGTGGTACCGTCGAATCCTTCGGTTCTACAGCACTGAACGCTCTTTGGGTGTAATCCAGTCATTTAAGCTTCAATTAGGTAAGAATCTCGGAATTCGAGATACCCAGCTGTAAGTCTGTAAATACTTGTATATTGACACCCTAAAAGTTGTCTCAAAACTTACATATGATAGGTGTAAGCAACTATTGAATTTCAAGGTCAAAGGTCGCAAAAATCGGTTTTTTGCGCTTTTTTTGGAAATATCTCACTTCCTATGGGTTTTTTGCTATTTGTATTTATTATCAATATTGTAGAATACAAAATTCTCTACAAATTTTGTTTAAAAAAATTTTTTATACGGTAAACCGTTTTCGAGATAGAGGGCGGAGAGCGCTCGGTCACAGCATCACTTCAGGTCAACCGGTGCCTCCGGTCGAAAACGCGCCATATATAGTTGATGAACTATCGATAAATCAATGATTATAAATATTTGTCAATTTTTATTAACTATTATATTATATTTTATAATTTTCTTCATGCATTAAATCTATATCTATTCAATAATACTGATAATCGTTTACTAAAATTAAAAAATAATTAAGAGAAAAACTTAAATCATAATATAATTACATTCCCATTTACACTAATGACATTTTGAATAGAAAATAATTTAGTGCCTCTTTAAAATCTGTAAATTTTAAAATTCTTTCACTACGTCAAATCGAAATAACAAAGATAAGTTCATTAATATGTTAATTGAAAAATTACAAGCTGCAAATATTACTACTAAACAAGCCAGAGATGATGCCGATGTTCTTATTGTTGAAACTGCAATCGAAGAATCAAAGTCTAAAAAAACTGCAGTTATAATAGGACAGGATATTGATTTACTTGCCATTTTAATTGGGCGTACACTGTCTTACGAACAAGAAATTTTCTTTGAAAAAGTTGGGAAAGGTAATGTAAAAACGGAGATATACTCGACTAAAAGTTTTGATAATTATCCTCATTCTAAAAAACATATTTTATTTCTGCACGCATTAAGTGGCTGTGACACAACTTCTGCGCTTTTTAAAAAGAGAAAAAAATCATTTTTAAAAGTTTTTGAGAAACTGACAAATTTGGATGAACTAGCTGCAGCATTTGAGGAAGAAAATTGATCGGCCCAGAGGTTATTAGAGAGTGGAACTCAAACCTTATTGGCAGTCTATAATGCTCCGAAATCTTTGAAAAGTCTCGATAATCTTCGTTATATGCATTAAGTCAAGTCTACAAAACTTAATAAACCTGTGCAGCTTTCAAATATTCCACCAACAAGTACAGCTGCTCATCAACATTTCAACCGTGTATATTATCAAGTTCAAACTTGGTTAGGACATGATTTGGAACCCCAGGTATGGGGTTGGGCAATGCGAAACGATTTTCTGGAGCCTATCATGACAATTTTACCACCTGATCCAGAAGATTTGCTAAATACAATTTTCTGCAACTGCAAGAGTGGTTGTGGTTCGCGATGCGGATGCAGGAAAGCGGGCTTGCAATGCTCTTTAGCTTGTGGCCAATGTAATGGGCAAGCTTGTCTCAATGCTCTACCATATCAGAGCGACATTAACGAAGATGGAACCTTTGACCCCGAAAGTATGGAAGAACTTGAGACAAATGTCGTTGAAGACGATAATGAAGACCAGTTTGAAATTTACCAGCAGCCAGAAGACGACGATAAAGAGGAAGAAGATGATTAAAATTATAAATTGTAGTTTTTGTACCCTTTATTCCATTTCTTTACTTTCAATAAAAATAAATGTATTCAATGATATTTTTTAATAAAAAGATTAATTCATAATTTATTTGTTTTCTTTTTTTTATCATGTAAGAAGTTATGAATAATAATAAGGTTAAAATTCAAATATACTTCCTATATTTTCATTAACAATTCTGCAATTACATGGGAAGGTAAGTGTTGCTTAATAAATTAATACTGAATAAAAAGTGGATAAGTTAGGAAAAAAATGATAAAATATAATATAATAGTTAATAAAAATTGACAAATATTTATAATCATTGATTTATCGATAGTTCATTGACTATATATGGCGCGTTTTCGACCGGTGGCACCGGTTAACCTGAAGTGATGCTGTGACCGCGTACTCTCCGGCCTCTATCTCGAAAACGGTTCACCGTATAAAAAATTTTTTTAAACAAAATTTGTGTAGAGAATTTTGTATTCTACAATATTGATGATAAGTACAAATAGCAAAAAAACCATAGGAAACGAGATATTCCCAAAAAAAGCGCAAAAAACCGATTTTTGTGACCTTTGACCTTGAAATTCAATAGTTGCTTACACCCTACCATATGTAGGTTTTGAGACAACTTTTAGGGTGTCAATATACAAGTATTTACAGACTTACAGCTGGGTATCTCGAATTCCGAGGTGAACTTACTATAATGACTGGACTAGTGAGAATTTCATCAAAAGAGCGGTTGAAGGTCCCCGGCAACTAGGACGGATCACGTGGTAAGAGAGCCTACTGGTTGTATTATTCTACTATGATCAGGTTGTGAGGTTGTTTCAAACGTTATCAGTTTTTATGAGCCTACTTTAAACTGTAATATCTCGGTGAATACTTATTCAATTTATTCGAAATAGGTGTCATTTGAATCAGTGCACTTTTGCCAACGTAACCCAACGTAAGAATACGACGTAGACAAAAGTTTTTGATATTGATGGTGATCTATGAAAAATAACTCAAACCAGATGACCATTAATAAGAGTTTATCATCACTGAAACATTTATGTTTGAATTCAACAGGGTTCCCGTTCAAACTTACATGAATGACTACTATTTGAAAACCCACAACAGGGCTTCGCCATGGCTTATAGGAGCTATGCTCGGTTACTACCTCACCAGAGACTCTTCCAAATATGCAAAAATACCAAAGGTGAAGATTGAATTGAAGGTTTGATAAATAACTAAAAAGTTATTTTTACAGATATTATCGCTTCTGACCTGGATATGTAGTTTCGGGGTAATACTGACCTGTGTTTTCGGAGGTCACAGCACCTTGAGAACACCGTATTATGACAGGTTAGGAAACTCTTTTTACATCGCACTCGTGAGACCAGCATGGGCTTTAGCTATTGGATGGATAATCTGGGCATGCTGTACTAATCGAGGAGGTAATGTCACATGGTGTAGAATGGGGAATGTTCCTCAATGTTGGGTTTTAATTTTTAAAGGGATTTGTTTCTAATTCACATATTGGCAACAGCGCCTATATCAATTTGAAATAATTCATACGTACCTAGATATTCTACTTTAAAAAAAGAAAATTATCTTTATAAATCAAGAATTAAGGCAAAATATAAATTATAGTTCAATACCACCTCCACAAGCCACATAAACAACAGTTGTTTTGTTATTTATTTATATAGAGTTAGGTTATATAGGTTAGGTGCACAAAATGTCATACGTCACAGAATGTCTCAGAACTCAGAACATAAGTAAACAGAACAGCACGCCTCTGAGATATGTCACCTTTGTTTGTCTCATACAGGTAACAGATTCATTGTCCTTTATTAGCTATAACCGATGTTGCCAAATGGTGAAATAGAAACGAATCGCTTTGAATGTTGAATGCATCATTTCATTCATCTTTTTAAGTATTTAAATAATTTACAGAAAAAAAAGGTTGTTTTAGAACTATTTTATGAAAACTACTTGATTTTCGTCAGGAACATTCCCCATTATCGGTCTTTTCAAATAAAGGAATAGATTCAATGACTATCAATAAAATCTTGTCAAGAAAATAAAAACAAATACCAAATGTATCGAAAAAGCCAACAATGATCACTTGTAATTCAATATTGTTTGAGGGAGTTACACGGAAAAAAAAGATTTGTTAAATGAAAGAAAATTCACTTCATTCAAAGAAATAAAAGTGTCATATATGCACGACAAAATATTTTGTTGATGCAAGAAAAAAGAATTCTTGACTCCCAACTATTTCTTCAAGCATATGTTCATTGTATCAAACAAATATTTGTTTGAAACAGTCACATCCATTAGTTATTTCAATTCAAAGAAGAATTGAATTCAAGTAATATTTTGTCTAATTGATAGTGAGAATGATTTAGAGTAATTCGAATATTCTATTAAACAAACAAAATTTAAAGATGGGTGAAATAGTGGATCTGATTGAAATAATCAAATGTATTTTCTATTTGAGTGAAAGTTATGTTGAAGAAACATAATATATCTGCAGGATGATGGAGAACTTTGCTTGTTTTGATTTCCACTGAAGTAATGATTTTGTTGAACTAATAATGAATAGTAGTTGAACGAACAATGTTTATACATCATTGTGAGTATCTTGCTGATAGAGTAAAGCATTTCGAAAGTTCAAAATAAGTATGAATAATGATGAACCAAATGAAATAAAGTTACAAATCAAAATCCTTCCCTCTTGTTTGAATTTGGTTATTGGATTCAATCAACCAAATATTATACTGATTTGAGTACCAGCATCTCGTTGGTAGTAACGGAGCTTCAGATCGGTTCTACTGAAAATTACTTTTCTCTTCTCTAAAACTTTAATATGCTTTTTACCGTCAAATATTTTCCCATAAAAAAGATCATTAGACCATCGATTGTTGTTATCTCCTGCTGATGCTGATTCGATTATACATGAAATTTGTAGATAAAAAGCATTACATAGTTTTAGTATTGAGAAAAGTACTTTTCGGCAGAATCAGAAATACAGAGAGTCAGTGATCGAATTTACATGAATCTCCAATTGACATAGATCAAGTTATAGAATAATTGTGAGAATATATTATAGTTTGTTCAACAATCCAATTTCTTAATACATGAAATACAATTTGTATCATTTTCTCGACTGGATTATTGATCTACTTACATATCACGATTTTTTAATCAGCTGCTGATGGGAGTCTTGCGGATAATATTTCATATTCTGAACTGATTATGTAAATGCCATGGAAAATTTTTCAACATGAGAATGAACAAAATATAAATAAAAATCAAGAAATTGTAGTAATAAATTTATTCAAACAACTAATAAATTATAATGGATTTCTACAAATATTTAACAAAAATTAAAATTCTTTACAGCTGGTTAATTCTATCTAAAACATTAACATATTTGGATTTTCAGTCTCCTAAATGAATAAAAATAAGGGAAGCAAAACCAAATTATAATGATTTTGAAATGAAAACATATGTTTCACCATTCGGTAAACGATTCAAACAAGTAGGTACATTATTTTTAAAATCAAGAAACTTGGCCAATTTTAAGCAGTTTGGGGAACTCTCAACTTTATAACTTCTTAAATGTAAATTGAAGTTCACTGTAGTCAGAGGAGAAATCATGAAAAATATATCATTTTCATAAACTACAATATGAACAATTTGGCAGAATTGGGGAATGTTATCAATTATATCATAAATTAAAATAGACTGATTATTATATCTTATACCATTGCACTCAAACCAACTGATGCAGAAATCATAATTTGATTCATTTATGAGTTTTTTTAATTGTTGGTCATCTTTCGGGAGTTCATATATATTACCTAAGAGTGATACATCTTTCAAAACTTGATGGGACATTACACGATGACAAAACTTGAGTTGTGATCTTAGTGAAAGAGTAAGTGAAACATTTTTTCTGCTACTAGTAACATAGGCAGTTGTTTTCAGTTCTTTATGTTTGGCTTCAAATCTGATTGTTTGTATATTACACAGTGGACCGACTTTGCTAATAATTCTAGGATAATGAAGTAAAAAGTGGAATTTTGGTTTTAAATTATCTTTAAAAAGATGAACATATAGGTGATTATGTTGTTCTATTAAAGATTTGAGTAATTCTATTGTGGGATTTGAAATTGAACTAGCGATTACTATTTCTGTTATTTCCAATAATAATAGATAATATCCCCACACTTCGTTATTTTCTGGAACTAAATCTCCTACAATGAGTCTCAAGTTCAAAACCAAACACATCATTTCAGAAGATGATAAAATTATACATCCCTCTTTTATGTGATTGGCTTTTAGTTGAGGGGGCTTATTTTTTTCGGATGAATTATAATTGAAAAATTGTATCCTCTGGTTTAAATAATCTAGACTAAAAAAATTTTGACTAACGAGACTTTCTATTACTTTAGCTAAGCCATATCGATGAACACCTTCAGATAAGTCATGCATTATATCACATGTCAGGTTATTAAATATATGGAAATTTGGTAAATCATGAAATACACATTTTTCCTTAATACCATACGACTTCTCCAGAACCATTTCATCATATTCATCTACAGTTCTCAAAAGTGTCTGTTCTTCTTTACATAATTTTTTCATATCATGCTTGTGACATTTACAAAATCTGCAATAGAAATTAGCCTGAAATGACTCCACAAGTCCATATAAGGAGTGTAATCCCAAATTATCACCAATTAATAATACCATTGAGAAATAAACCTGTTCCACATTACCGTTGCAATTGATAGCGATACCTTTATCTTCCAAATATTTCAATTCATTAATGAGGATATCAAACACTGCCTTATTGCCGAATGTGATACGATCATCACTATGAAATAACATTACTAAAAAATATTTTCTAATCTAGTGGTATACTGCTGAGGCAAGGAAGCTATGGAAAAATAAACTGCACCCTGCTTATAAACACCAGCATGACTTCCCAAAGGATTACAAGTTTCGAATTCATCAAAATATATTATGAGAGGAAACACATTTTTATGTTTCACTTTATTCAAATACATTTGCCACAAATCACCTTGCATTATATTACATTTAAAAGAATCTTCTGAAAGTTTCTCTTTGAGAACTTTTTCTCTATACTCTGTCATCAATGTATAAAGTCCAAGAGTTTCTAGTAATACTTTCAATTGTGCTCTGATAGGTACAAAATACCCAACTTTCTGTTTTAAACCCACTGAAATTGTTTGATTTTTTCTATGTGTTTCTGGAACTGAGCCTATCAAAAACTGTTCAGGTTTAATGAAATAATTAGAATTTTCAAAATATTTAAATCGCTTGTATTCCGTGTCAAGATGTTTAAAAGGATTTTCCAATGCAGTAAAGACTTCATCAATTTCTGACTGATTCATAGATAACACATTTGTCTTGATCACAGTTAAAATTCCTGATGATAACAAATCTGAAGTAGCAGATATTATTTCCTGTATAACAGAACGATTCAGTGTTAGTGAAGAATAAAGTAAAGCAATGAATTTTTCTACAGATGAACGCAAAATACTAAAAAATGAATCTATATCAAACTTCGAATTTTGTGCTAACGTCACATTAGGTTTGGTTGAAGAAATGAAAGATTTAATATCGGGAGTGGAGATATTTTCAACATTTACTAAATCATCAACAGTTGTTATTGATGAGTTTGTACTGGTTAATGAAGATGAGTGAACTTCAGTAGTACCATCTGAATGATTTAAAATAATGTGTCTTTTGAAAGCATTTCGTCTGTTAAAAACACGGTGGCAATTAACTTCATGACAAATGTATTTGTCAGATATATCATGCTGATAATTGAGATGTGATATATACAAGTTAGGATTGTTGAAAGACGAATCACATATGTGGCATTTCATTTTTACTAATAAGGGATTCAACCGATATTGGAAAACATATGTTTTTTTTACGATAATAAAATGCTTTCGCACAATATTCATCCAAAGGTTTTCCCAAACTTATTTACATTTGTTGGAGATTTTCAATAATATGTAATATATAAGGAATAACTTTGTCATGAGGGGTTGATACCTTGTAAATAGTTTTTTGAACTAACAACCATAAATATTCCGATTGGACGGGTAGGAAGCATTGGCAACATGGAATATTTTGTAGGTCAAATCCACAGCATTTAGAATACTGTCAGTTTGATATCTGATTTTGTCAACTACCACATAGACAGACTTGATTTCTTGCAGACTAGGCCCTTCAATAAGGATGTAAGGTTGCACAGTTTGATTCATGTCAAACATTTTCTCTCTGTAATCACATATTGATTTTTCGATGTCTCCTGGGATCTACAAAATAATACATATACAAAATAATACAAAATACTTTTTTCACAAATGAAAATAAAAATGTATAATGAACAACATAGCTCGGTGAAGTAGTGTAATTGAAGGCCTACTCTTCGAAAATGCATCCCAGCAATTAGTCATCTTTTGAGATAATGCAATCAAGGAAGACAAAGGGTATTTGACGAACAACAGCTGGTTGTACTGTCATCCTCTAGGCTCTACTCTCTAGTTTGAGCAGTGTTGTTTTATATATATATATAATATATATATATATATATATATATATATATATATATATATATATATATATAGTGGATAATCTTAGCGACTGGAGAAATGTACGGTAGAATAGATTAACAGGGTCTCTCAGTCAAAAAATCAAAAATGAAACTCTGCTTTACTTAGCCAAGCTTTCGCTTCTAATGGGAAACTTCTTCAGGTCCTATAATTTAATGAGTTGAGCCATTGAATAACATTACAAATCATATTCACAGTAAAAATGAGCGAAAAAACAATAAATTGAGCATATAAATTGACGAGAAAGTTATACATGTAAAGGAATTTTAATGAGTTTGACAAATGTCATACCTTCACATAAATGTCATTTTTCAATGGGTATGATGATTTCATAAGTTTTGACTCTGAAGAAAGAGTTATTGATTGATACAATTTCATTATTATTATGTTTTTGATGTAGTTCCAGTAAGTTACTGTATATATTGCTGATATTATCAATGTCAGTTTTCTTATTCATACAATCAGAAGACTTATTAATTTCAACCATTTCAGAAAAAAATATTTCCAAACCCATTTTTCTTGAAATGGTTGAAATTAATAAGTCTTCTGATTGTATGAATAAGAGAACTGACATTGATTACATTTATGTGAAGGTATGACATTTGTCAAACCCATAAAAATTCCTATACATGTATAACTTTCTCGTCAATTTATATGTTCAATTTATTGCTTTTCGCTCATTTTTACTGTAAGTATTATTTGTAATGTTATTCAATGGCTCAACTCATTAAATTATAGGCCCTGAAGAAGCTTCCCATTAGAAGCGAAAGCTTGGCTAAGTAACGCAGAGTTTCATTTTTGATTTTTTGACTGAGAGATCCTGTGAATCTATATATATATATATATACACATACAGATATGTATATACAGACATATATATATATACATACATATATATATATATATATATATATATATATATATATATATATATATATATATATATATCTTTGTAATAGAACGATCATTCTTCAAATGTATCATTACCTTGACATGCATCAATATACTATCCAGTACCTCCGCAGATGAAAACTTCCAATGTTTCTTTGTCTTCAACAATGCTCTACCTCTAGGAGGCACCAGAACTGGAAGCAAACTTAACTGCAGTGCAACTTTGGTATCTGCAACAAAAGTTGAATTATTTAAATAGAAAAATGATGGGATACTTTTGATTGGGAAAAACGCATTTTCATCCATACCCTGCAATTTTTTGCATGGTATGGATGATATTCAATATAAAGTAAATTTTTTAAAGGAAGAATTTAGGGACGATACATATATAAACCTTAAATTGGCTTACCATCTGAAATGTCTTCTATCTTTAGAGTTTCTATTAAATGAAGGGCTCTCTTGTCCCTAATGGAACCACCCTTCAAAGTTATTATTTTTTCTATGAAATGGAACCAATCGATTTGTAAAGCTACCGTAGGAGCATCTGGAAATATCAGGTCGTAATCTATGTTTATCTGAAAAAAAAAACAGAAATCAGGATTGAATCAATGAATAGAATATTTTTTTTTTTAACTAGAATCTGTTTGGAAATTATGACAGACATACCAACAATACTGCTCGAGGGTCTCTCAAAATCGGCCACTGAGAAAAAAAATCATCTACAGTGCTAGCCACTGCTATTCTCCTCATATTAAAAGTGCATTTCCATTTTTCTATCACTTCCGACCAGGGTTCAATCCTAGTGTCGAGCCAAGATTTATATTCTTTAATATCTTCACCTATATTAATTTGACTGACCTTGGGTATTGAAACAGTTTTTTCTTTCTGAATGTCTCTACTCAACCTCAGAAGGTTTCGGATTTTATCAACCAAACGTCCTTTGGCTACCTGTGGCTTATTTGTGATAGAGTTCCTTTTTGAGACGGCTGGTACGTAGTATGTACCAGCAGTTTCTGTTGGAAAAAGTGTTATAATTTTTGCTGTAAGAACATTATAATCACTATGTATGAGTCTGTGTTTTACAACATAATTATAAATTTTTTTGCACACAATATCTACCAAGAGTGTCCTCTTTGAATTATCAAGACAGTTATGTTTCTCATAATAGTTTATGACTAGTAATCCTAAAGGAGAGGACTCCAATAATGTTTTGAGATCAAAGTACGGAAATAGTATGGGTTTGAAGGCATTTTCCAATCCACAAAAAGCAACTTCTCTATGGTTTTCAACAATAGCTTCGTGGTAGTCAATCGATTTGGTGGAAGTTCCTGATGTTGAAGGCGAGTGTGATACAAGAAGTGAAGACGTGTTATCATTATCACTATTGGTGACATCTACCAAAAAACAATTGGAGTTGATTTCGAAATCTGAAGTAATGTTCTAAAATGAAAGAGAACAGAAATTAGTGATTGTCTACATTTCTGCAATAATACTATTGGATCAATTTCTACTAACTAGCTTGGATATTATCTCATAGAAATAGAAAAATATAATTATTATTTTTTTTGTACAAATTCAATTTAACAAACCGAGGTATCCTTATTTTTTGATAATAGGAAAAAACAATGACGTACTTCATCACAGAATAATTTGATTAAAAATATGACTGTGATGACAAAATTTACTTAGCTCTCCAACCATAACTTTCAGGATTTCAAATCTACTAAATTTGAGAATTCTAGCATTTAATTACTTAGGTGCAGACCTCAATAATAATAAGTATCTACAGCAAATCAGAAAAATAAATAGTTATTTGAGAAAACTGAATGTTTTTAATTGTAATGGTATACATATTCATAATAAAAGTTACGAATGAAAGACATACCTCTGTTATATACGATTCTTCATTTATTCTATGAATTGCTTCTTTAAATATTTTTCGTTTGCCAATTGAGGCAATAATTTCTTTTATTTCTTCATCAGTCAGTCTTTTGGCAATCTCTAAGGTTACATCATTTTCTGTTTGGAAAGTATGTGTTTAAAGTATATTAGTGGGAGATAAATATATGTATTTTTTTACCTTTAAAAATGCCAACCAGTCGTGTAATCCTAAATCATTCAGAAATTCCTCCATTTCTAAAAATAAAAGAGATACTGAATGTTTTGAGTTCGTGCAGTTTTGTTGGATGTTATCATTTCTGTAAATATGTTACAAATAACTTTCCTTTTTCGGTCCTACCGATTTTAATAAAGTATTACGAGTGAAAACTAATAATTTCACAATATTGTTTAAAAGAAAAATCTTCATATTTTTAAAATAAACTATTATACCGGATGAAAATGAAATCATTGTTTACGGCGCCATTCAATTATTTATTGAGTAAGAAATTTGCAATTGGAAATTGCATTGTATAGGTTACCTACACCTATTTCTGTGGCAAACACCCTAATTGTATTTGCTCTGAAAATCTCCAATCCCTCCGTATCCAAAGATTGAAGGCCAACTAGGTACCCAGTGTATTCATACCTGCTTAACCTACCTCTCAACGATAATCATTTCACTCACCAACTTCCACTTTCTTAAAAAGATAATTGAAAACATCGAAGCCTTCCTCCAGTCATTTATCACTAAGAACTTCAAGTTTCAAGCCATGGCTTAATGCGCCTCAATGGAAGCAAAAGCCATTAAATATAGAGAGAGAAAGAGAACTTCAAGCCACTTTTGTGGAGGCAAGAAACGATGTCCAATACATGCTAATCATAATTATTTCAAAATATGGAATAAAGTATATAAATACCAACATACCTGTGAAAACACGGAAAAACTTCAAACCACTGTAATTGAAAAGAAACTGTAAACCGCTAACCTCTTGTTATCAGTTACCTACTTGCAAAACGCAAAACACATTTTATTCTCATATTCGTGATTAGTTTATGGATCTTGCGCAAACACAAATGGTGCCGACCGGCACTCATAAAGAACAGGGTTGCCGATATGCCGATGCCTTTATTTCGAAATTACGACAACAAATGTATTTGAAGTTGATTTTACCATTATTTCTTTTATGATTTGTTGTTTCAGTTGTAAATCATAATACTTACAGCTCTTTCCGTCAGTATAGTGTGATTGTACATAAAAAGAGATTATTATTATTTGATATGCATCTGAAACGTTAGCTCCATTTGGCTGGAAAAACGCTTGTAAATATCTACCTAAAAGCAAGGCTCAAATTATACAACCTATTTTGAAAGCTTCTTTTGCTGTAGAAAAATAAAAAAACACCATGTCCCTATTTTTCTGCAGTGAGAAGTAGATTATTCTATTTTATCACAATCTTGGCAATGCTGCCACGGCAGTTATATTCCTTAGGATTATTTCAACTATATCATTTCTTTCAAGGAAATAATTTAGTTTTTCAAGCCAACAAATAATTAATATATTGAAATGAAATTATCCATAAGCTTGAAATTATTTCCAAATTTAGTTGAATGTATTGATATGTATTGTTGAAGTGAAAATACATTTTCAACTGATTCAAATATATATTAGTGTCGAATCAGCACCCCATACTGCTAAACTGAATTGGAAAGTTTTCATTCAACAGACGTACTTTTGATTTGATGAAATTATATTGTTTGACTTAATCGAATTATTTTGAGAACTCAATAAATTTTATTCTTGAAATGATCCACAATTCATTTGACTAAGTAAAAGACCTCTTGAATTGAAATATTAGAGAAATTAAAATGAGAATTTAATTTTGTCTCCGCAAAATTATCATCTAATCGATACAATACACACGTCGTTTGGAATGAATGATATTTAATCAAAATGATGAAATAAATTAGACTAAATAAATTTCTTTGAAGTAACAAATCTTTTTTTTCCGTGTAGTTATTAGCAGATTCTTCTATTCGTATCTGAAAAAACTTCTACTGAGAATTTCCAATTAGTTTTTTTTTCAGTTTGAACGATTGAGATTTCATTTCACATAAGTATTTTCACATGGTATGATTGCTTTAACTTCCAATTTATTCAAAGAGCCACTACGAAATTGTTGATATATCAAATATATTGCGAGAGGCGTATCACTCTCATCCTTCAATTTTATATCATTTCTTGTACCTACTTATACTAGATGGGCTGAAAGTTCCTAGGCTAACACAGTACTAGGCTACTAGTATTGAATCCATATGATTTTTAGTTAAAATAAACCATCAAAAGATAGTGTACAATTTCACAGCTATCGGACTATTAGTTTTTGGGATGGGAACATTTTGAGTGACTCAATTTTTGTTACATTTCATTAGTTCAGACTTCCATTGTCTAATATGATATAAATTAAAAGGATTGGCTGAACAATAACAATCATATTGAGCAAACAAAATGAAATTACAAAGAAATAAAATACAAGCAACAATCAAAAAATTGAACTATAAACACGAGATGAGAATTATTAACAATAAATGAGAATTTAAAAATTTAAAGATTCCAAGCCACGTGACTTCACGACGTTTTGATTGTTAATATCTAAAATCGTCTTCGGGTGATAACTGGACTTATTCCTCCGAGGTCTGACTATTTATAGGTCATTTGACTGATTTCACCTATTCCCTCTTCCCTCTCTGCGCTTTATCGGTTTTAGCTGGAGCTGACCGTTTGGCAACAGTTGGTCGTGTTCCGTTTGATTATAGGTTTCCATATGTTGCGTATCTCTACGCTAGCTTGGCTTAATGCGTTGTTGGACAACATATTGAATTTTCTCCTAAACCAGTGTTCCTCCTTATGGATGATCTCAGCTTGATCCCACTTGATGTTATGTTGATGAGACCAAATATGCTCTGCTATTCCTGATTTGCTGGTTTCTCCTCGCTGTGTGTGTTTCATGTGCTCGGCAATGCGAAGTTCCAATGGCCTCCTATTTTCACCGATATATGATTCTCCGCACTCGCAGCCTATCCGGTAAATGCAATTCTTTGAATTGCAGTCTGCGTTTGGTCGCTTGGTTTTCGTGAGGCTGCTACGGATAGTGTTCCCAGATCTAAAGCAGGTTCTGATTTTATACTTGGACCCAATTCTTCTTATCCTTTCTGACAATCCTCTGATGTAGGAAAGTACAAGTACTGGTTGTGGCGGCTTCTCTTCCTTGTGAAGCTCTTGCTGTCTTCTAGCCAAAGTCTGTTTCACCATCACTTTTGAGTAACCATTCTGTTGAAGGTCGTTTTCGAGACCATCCTTTGTATTACAAAGCCCGAGAGCACGGTCTACTAGAATCATGATAATTCCTCTCTTAGTCGATTAATGGTTGTTGGATTTCTGGTTCAGATACTGTCTGTGAGTTGGTTTTCGGTATACAGATGTTTTAATGTCGGTTCCTTTTCCATTGTGAAAATGATAGAAGGACTTAAGTTGTTGATGTGCTTCAAGAATGTATTTAGTTCTGCACTCCCATGCAGGGCCGTCGCCATGGGGGGGATGGGGGGGAGCTCCCCCCTGCTTTTTCGACTTGGGAAAACGTTTGGAAGTGAAGATAGAAAAAAATAATAGTAAAAAAATGAATAAAAATTAAAAAAATAAAAATGAGAGAAGAAAGGAGGTATTCAGGAAAGGGAAAGAACCAAGACAAGGTTGGGATTTCCCAACATGCATAACTTGGAGATTCCATACTTTGAAATTCTGAGTTGTTTGAAAACTCCAAAAAAGTTTAATTTTCCCAAGTAAGAGAACAGTTGAACAGTCCACAAATTTTGAAGTGACAATTTCACAAAATTTCCAACTTTTCGCTGTTTATTCGACTTGGAAAAGTTGGGAAATTTCGGGCCGTCAAGATAGAAGAAATAATAGTAGAAAACAATAAGCACAATATTATTTTAGTGTTGTTTCCTTTCATTTGTATTAAATATTGCTATACGTGGTGGATATGGTGAAAGACCAAGAACCTTGGTCCAAAGTAGAATAATTCCCATTATTATTTTTATAATTACCAAGATTTATTTTTGTGTGTGCATACCCTAACGGGCATAAGCATTCAGCCAATCTTTGGATAGCTGAGTGAGAAAATTAAAATATTATAGTAGTAACTAATCCCTCGGCTATTCGGATAGCTTCCTCTGTATGATTTGAAGTACTTCTTCGACAAGAACGTCGGTGTAGAAGTGTAGAGGCTTTTCACTGGCCGATACTTGATGAAAATCCATATTGAAACTAATTGTATGATTTTTACTATACGACGTGTTTCGCTATACACGTGTCGCGGTTTTTGTAAAACCCTGTATAGGAAAACCATACAATTAACTGTATTAATTATTCGAAACTGATCAGTTGATCCTGCTCTGTGACTTCGATTGCCTCTAGTAGTTCGACAAAATGCCTTAAATTCTTCACAAAAAATGATGTTTTTCCTTGCAGTGGTTTTATTATTGGCAATAAAAATCTGGCAAGTTTTCAGTAGCTGAATCTCTGGAGCTAATGATCGGTCTGAGCGGAACATCCTTCTTGTGGATTTTGGGTAGTCCATACAAGTGACGGGACTCACTGTGGTGCGGTTTTAGCGATGATTCTTTTGTTAGTTTGAAGAAAATTTATAATGGATGATGATGGATGAAAAGGAATTTTGTGTTTTAAAGCATTGCTTTTTAGTGAGAAAAAATACTGTTGAAGGCAAAGGTTGGCTTGATAAACATTACTTGGAAATGGCATCCTTGGCATCTACCGTTGAGAATTGGTTTGCTACTTTTGAACGAGGTAAAAGTAGCACCGAGGACGATGCAGGCAGTGGACGCCCCAAAGAGGATCTCACCAACGAAAACATCAAAAAAGTCAAGTAAATAATTTTGGATGACCGCCAAGTGAAGTCAATCAAGATAGCTGAAGCTCTTAAGATATCAAAGAAACCTATTAAACAGATCATGCATGAATATCTATATGTGCGACCAAAAACAACAACGAATTGATTATTCTGAACAGTGCTTGAAGCTCTCCCACCCTCCCCGATAATGGATGAAACTTGGCTTCATCGTTGTACATCAGAATCAAAAAGATTGTCATCCGAGTGGACTCCTCGTGGTGAACCGACTCCAAAGCATGCAAAGGCCTAACAGTCGGCTGGAAAGATTATGATATCAGTATTTTGAGATGCGCAGGATATATAATCCTTCGATTATCTTGAAAAGGGAAAAACCATCAACAGCGACTGTTACAAAACGTTACTGGAGCATTTGTAGAAAGAAATCGCGGGAAAATAGCCCCATTAAAAAAAAAAAGTGTTGTTTCACCAAGACAACATACCGTTTCACGGATCAACGAGAACGATGGCAAAATTGCATGAATTGGTCTTCAAATTCCTTTCACATCCACCGTATTTTCCAGATGTGGCACCCAGCGACTTTTTCCTGTTCTGACACCTCAAAAGAATGCTCGCTGGAGAAAAATGTAACGCCGATGAAAAGGTAGTCATTGAAACTGAGACCTATTTTGAGGCTAAAAACAAATCGTACTAAAAAAATGTCATCGAAAAATTGTATGACCGCTATAATCGTTGCATCGACCTCTAAGGCAACTGCATTGAATAATAAAATGTAATTTTTCTGAAGAATTTTTTCTATGTTAGCCTACGAATTTTTCAGCACAACTGCTTAGAATTTTGTGTTGCTGAGTTACACAATTTTTGGGAAAAAATCGCTATAATTGATTTCTAGTAACTAAAACTATGAATTTGGTTGTGGAAATCAATACTGATGGATCTCAAGTTAGCAAAATAGCAAAATGTGAATGAATATAACTTATTGAATAACCTCAGTGAAATCAATGTTTCTATTTCAGGTGTGGTCAATACCATACTGTCGTATCCAATATTCCAGGTACTGAACAAATTCACGTACAGCATTTACATTCTTCATGTAACGTCATTGTATATGATAGTTTTTTCCCAGAAAACATCAATTTATTTCACGGTGTTTAATTTGGTAAGTATTTCACTGCATTTCAATTCAACAGGTACAAATCCGAATTATGTTCGATATTCCCTGAGAGGTATAAATATTATTTATGAATTTAAGATACTATACTCGTAGTCTATTTCCTCAAGCAGCGGAGTGATGAATAATTTCCAAGTTACTGTTCAACAGGCGTATATAATTGAGTCGCTTAAAAAGTGAAAAATGTGATATTCATTTCAACTCATTGTTTTATAATTTAATGTAACAAATCTCAAAAAGTCGCATTATAAATCAACAGTTTTTTTTTAAATAACACCCAAAACTGTTTTTACTTTTGAATTTCGAATAAAACTTTCAACATGGAAATCACTTTTCAATACATCACATAATTGCACAGCTTACCTGATTAAATCAGCCATACCTAAGATATTTTAAATTTCAGCTGGGAAAGAGGATGTTTTCATGATCCAATCCGATCTAATAGTGCTTTAGTTAGGTACATAATTTCCTGAAGTTTATTTTTCCCAATTGTCGAAAAATGCCATTTATCCATGGGTCTTTCCAATCTTGGAAACAGAAAGAAGTCACAGGGGGGCAAATTTGATGAAAACGGTGGCTGAGGCATGATAACAGTGTTGTTTTTGGCCAAAAAATCACGATCAAGCAAGGACAACATTTTCTTCGTATTAATTGGGGAGCCCAAGCAGGGATTTCGGGATTTACTGAAGCGCGGCAGATTATTATACAGGGCGATACCTTGTACCCGGTTAAGTACCTCCACCAATATGAGCCCCATATATAAGGCCGCCCGTGAAGGATAAAGGATCAGATCAGTAAAAAAATTTATCATCAGAAATTCTGGAGCGCGTCAGATTAAGGTAGGGCAAGTTAATTACATGCTGAAAAGTGTATATTCCAATAATCTGACAATTTGAGAGTGACGCAAAGAAAGGGAGGGCAGCAAAGTTGTAAAAAATAACGTCATTTCGATATTCTCGAGCGTAGCTAATTCTTTTTTTTATTTTAAAGGAAATAACTCAAGGATAACGAAAAAATTTATAATCTGACGATTTCCGCAAAAATTCGTCGACAAAGTTTAATGCGTGCACCTGTATTTCCCTCTCCAAATTTCTGTTACTCTCTCACTCCGTCCCCACTCTGAATTCTGTTGCTATGACGCCATCACAGCTGATCACAGAGACTCGTTAAATTTTTTTGAGCATTTTTCAAAAATTATTTTCTTATACATTTAAGTATTGTACTTAAAAAACATACGCTTATTTATTTGCGTGCTATTTCCTGAGCTTTTCAATTATTTGAGTTCAGTGATTTGAAAAAATAAATAAAAAAATATTTTTTTGTCAGATTAGGCGAATCCCTCTAGATAATCGTCAGATTATGAGACAGCACGTCTAGAACATAAAGATGAACCATATATATCTTAATCTGACGCGCTTGAGAATTTCAAAATGGTGAATTTTTTTTGCACATTATAATAATGGCCGCGAGTTTGCGTCAGATCGAAATCGTCAGATTATTGAATGAGAGCTTTTTTTGGGTGCACTCAGAAAATCTGACGCGCTCGATTGAATTTTTTTCTTCTCACTTTAAACCCTTACGTACAACCACCCGCATCATGCAAACGATCAGATTAACATACCAACATTATTAAAAATACGTAGGACATTTATGCTATCAATGTCTGACGCGCTCGAGTATGTCCATGCAACAGTATTTTTTTTACATATTTAAAAATCTATAACCGCTTCCCCCACCGATGAAATGTTATATATTATATATCATTTTTTCGTCTTATCATCTAAGCTTTGCAACCTAATATGTCTCTATGACAGTCGAGTAAATCCCCATTTTACATTGTGGGCTCCCCTACTATATTGCTTCTCGCAAGCGACGCACAACTTCAAGACAATGTGGTAGGTATTCTCGGACAATACTCCTTATTGACCATACGACCATATGGCAAGAACTACTGATGCATTACGCCACGATAATCTGAAGGAACAGTGAGCAAAACGTTGACATTGGATCGAACTTGGCGTGCTATCTTGGTCTTGGCTCTGTTGGCTCTTCCTTTGGGACGAATGGACTTTGGTTTAGATGTCATAACCATATATCATATACCCATGATTTGAGAGGCGGCAACATTTTTGAAATACCAAATTATCAGAGATTAATGGAAGTAAAAATAAGTCTCTTATGGAAATGAGTCCAAATTAATTCTTGTAATGAATTTTCTATAGGATCCTACTAATATTATAAATACGAATGTAAGTTTGTTTGTTACGGTTTCACGCGAAATTATTTTTTTTACACATATTATTGAAGGTATTACAAGTAACATACGATACTTGTCATTAAAAAAAATGTTTTGCATATAAGATTAAACAATTTAAAAATCATTTATTTCATATTTTCAACACTTGTTGTTGCAATTCAATAAAGCATATTTTAAATTTTCAAAACTTCATCGTATGTAATAATTTTTAAATATTGATAATCCCAGCCAAGCATTAAAATATAGTTCTCATATTGATTCATTTCTATTGTACTGGCACTTATTTAATGGCATAAATGCGAGCGAACCCGCGGGTAATAGCTAGTACTGATAATTCATCTGGAATCCAAGATTATTATTGTCAGAATATTATTCGCAAAAAAAAACGAAATTCAGCCAGATGAGTCACAGTTCAATGAAAGAACATCTATTTTTGGACAAGAAAATTTTCCCATAAATATTGATTAACCTATTTCAGATACTTTAAGAGTGCAATTGGCCGGGCATGAAAGTGCATATGAAAAGCTCAATTTCTTCGAAAATTTGTCTGAAATAAGATACACACGAATTGAAAGACGATTTGGAAGAGACATTAGGGAAAGAATGTATTCATTTACATTGTCAACTCGAAGATTCTTCAGCAAATATGAAAGATGTACAATCTGCAGTCTTCGAGATGTCTACCCAAATGTTTACATTGTCTTACTTATGTTTTTGAGTATTCTGCCTACAAATTATTCAGGAGAAATATCTTTATCTACTCTGAAAAAAGTAGCTTGTAATATCCTCCAAAGAGCGTTAGACGTTGTTCACAGTTGGTGCCTGAGGGAGCAGACGTCTGTCAACCCCAGCAAAACTGTGTAAATCCCCTTCACCAAGAGAAGAAAATTGGACGATCTAACGCCACTTTACCTCAATGGTGTGGTCATTCCATTTGAAACAGAGGTGAAATATCTTGGCATTGTCCTTGATAAAAGAGTCACCTGGAAAGCTCACTTGGAAGAAGTTTTACACAAAGCCAGAATGTCTCTATGGACATGTCGAAGGATTTGTGGTAAAACTTGAGTTTTAGGTCCCAAACAAATCCATCACGTATGGTGCAATTGCTTGGAGGCCGAAGGCTTCACAGAAAACGGCCCAAGCGAAGCTCTCTGGCTTACAGAGCAGGCTTGTCTGGCTATCAGTGGTGCCATCAGTACCACATCTTCAGCGGCCATGGAGATCCTTCTGGATCTACCTCCTCTCCACATTTTTATGGAAAGAGAGGCTAGATGGACTGCATAGAGACTTGTGCACATTGCCAATTGCACAAATCAATTCAATGCAGAGTGCAACAGACTGTTGGTTGACATTGGAAGTCACAGCATTCTGGAAATGACCTCTGACTTTATGCCTCCAACTGTCAGCTACGAACTGCCTTATAAAGTACTATTCCCGAGTAAAGAGGACTGGATCCTGCGGGAGAAGGAAATATTAAGAGCAGATAGTTGTTGGTTCACAGATGGATCAAAAACACCTACCGTTTCTGGTGGCAGACCCCGGACAGAGTTATCTACCTGCCTAGGAACTTATGCGACTGTATTTCTAGCGGATATTTACGCTATTGAATTGTATGCGGAGAGATTGGATAAATCCAATCTCACTCACAAGTCAATAAAAATATTCTCGGACAGTCAAGCGACTTTGGAAGCTCTTGGCTCCCACCGAGCAACGTCTAAATTGGTAGCAAACTGCCAAAAAAGACTCTCCTCGATAGGAAGACTTAACAGATTGTCTCTGGTCTGAATTCCTGGCCATACTGGCCTGGAAGGCAATGAAGCTGCTGACTCTCTTGCAAAGGAGGGTGCTACAAGCGGATCCATTGGACCAGAACCTGGGCTTTGCCAAACAGACACCTAACACCTGGATGGCAAGAAGAGTTATGGACTTCTGGCAGAATCTTCCAGAATTGGCTCACTCCAAGGCGTTTATTCACCCTTCGAAGCTTGCAGAGACTTGGACAAAGACAGTGTGTGTCGCCTCTGTCTGGAAAATGATGAAACTGCAGAGCATATACCTGTTACGGTTTTTCAAACTGAATAGCTTCCACAATGGTTTTCAGACTATACGCCCACGAAAGCTATTGTATAGCGAAACACGTGTTGCGGTTTTATAAACTGAATAACTTTCTCGATCGTTTTCAAACTATACGCTTGAAGAAGCTATTGTATACATTGAGGTTGCGGTTTTGTGAACTGAATAACGTTCTCAATCGTTATCATACTATACGCTCAAGGTAGCCATTCTATATAAAAAACACTTGTTACGGTTTTTCAAACTGAATAGCTTCCTCAATCGTTTTCATACTATACGCGCATGAAAGTTATTGTATAGCGAAACACGTGTTGTGGTTTTATAAACTGAATAACTTTCTCGATCGTTACAATAGCTTGAGGAAGCTATTGTAAACAGCAATACGTGTTGCGGTATTGTAAACTCAATAAATTTCCCAATCTGTCCAGTCACAATAAAGTGATGTGACTTGAATAATAACCATGCATCTACAAATATCATCATTCCGATTTCAACCATGAATTCAAAGAGTAAAATTAGGATCTTATCTAATTTTTTTCACTTTTGAGCAGATTTACACTGTATCTGTAGAAAACAACACGTCATTACTATTGACTGCACTTGACCTGAATGACATTTAACTTCGTAACGGATCAAGCAGTTATTCAATATAAACTATGTTGTAATTTATAGTTTTCGAATGCACTTTGCCAGCAATAATTTTTTGAGTACATCGTTATCAAAGTCATTTGTCGAATATTCTTGACTTCGGTATTAATGATTTTCACAAATATTTTTTTTAATTCTAGACATGTTTTGCTAACACCATAGTTTCATCAGGCTCCGGAAATCAATACGGGCAAATATCAAAATTCCCTGTTGAACGATCAACAAGAGGTTATCCACTCACCATTGTCAAATATTTTTTCATAGTGCCAATAATTTTATTCATATTCAAAATTCACCTATACCGTCCAATATCGGAAATTGTAATTGTTTCACAAATTCTACCTGTTATCTCAAAATCTACCTGCTGTACAAGAACTGAGATTGTAATTCTATCTGTTATCTCATTAACTATTAACCAATTGAGTTGTTCTACAAATAGCAGGTGGGAGGTCTAGGTGTAATTGTTCTTCTTCAGTTCAAAAGTTATCTCATATACTATTAATCAATTGAGTAAGGTAAATTACAGTTTTATATAAGAATTGTAATCCCGTGTGTACTATTTATTACTATCAATGAAACTACGGTGATAGCAAAACGCGTATAGGATTAAAAAAATGTTTTTGAAAATTGTTCGACTATTTTCAAGGATTTGAAAATTTGTTGTGATGCCCTCCAGTTTTGGTAACGTCTCGATAAAGTTGATATTTATTGATATTGCCATGAATGTGTTGTTAATTATAATGAAACATGGAAATAAATTGAAAATCCCAAAATGCTCCTATATACAGGCCGTTTCTTTTATCATCTGTTAACATTGCTATATTCTAAACCATAACAGATACGCAGAGATGGGATGAGAAAAAAAGTAACTGTCATCGGGAACCATACAATGGTCAAAGAAAATTTACGGGGACTCTCGCCCTTCTCGAGTTATACGGGGAAAACTAAAAATGCTGTTTTTCGTTTGTTTTTCGAATGGAATTGTTGTTTCGGAGAATATCAAAAAATAGAAAAGGAAAATGTTATTGTATTCGAAGTGTACTATGACGATATAATAATAAATATTCGTTTAAACATGTCGTGTCAACATGGCCACCATCAAATTTTTTTTTAAATACCGACCTGTCTTTTTTCTTACAGATATTGATGGATCGATAAATTCACAATCCAAGGGTATATCACATTTAATGTTTTTAAAGCGTTTCATTTGAAATAACCACCATCATCAGTGACAACAATCAAACAGAAAAACAATTTATTTTATCATGAACTTTTGGAAAAAATGAAACCAATGCGGAAAATCAAAGCTACATGGCACTCTACATTAAATGTTCGAATTGACGACCTAAGTTGTCGGTCCAGACAATTTCTGTGGCAGTTTTCTAGCATAATAAGTTTAATACTAATACATGCGTCTCTTATTTTTTGTTTGAGATGGTCGATATCTGAACCTGGTGTTGAAAAAACTTTATCCTTCATGTATCCCCAGACAAAAAAATCTAAAGAAGTAAGATCTGCGGATCGAGCTGGGCAGTTAATTGTTTCATTGTTTCCAATTCATTTTCTTGAGAATATTGCATCTAAATGTTCCCTTACTATTGCTGCATTATGGGGAAGAGCGCCGTCCTGTTGAAAATATTGTATTTCATGACGGATATTCAGTGGCAATTCATCTAAGTAGCCATCAAATTCATTGAATAGAAAATGAGGATACATTTCACTATTCAAATGATCATCGTAAAAGAAAGGGCCAGGTATGTTTGTTCCCACAATTCTCAACCAAGCATATATTCCGAACCTTTCTTGGAAATTGCCGGCGATGACGCCGCCAACCCAAAATCCACACCAAACAGTGAAGTTTTCTGGGTGCATTGGACGTTTTCGGATCTCACGTAGATTGGTATCGTCCAAAATTCGACAATTCCGGCTATTCACGTACCCATTTATCCAGAAATGTGCCTCATCGCTGAAGAGAATTTTTCGACGTAAATTAGGGTCAGTTGCCTACTACTCCAGAGCCCATTCAGCGAACACATGTGTCGTTGTCTATAGTCGTATACCTTCAGTTTACGGGTCAGTCTGTTGTTTGTACGGGTGCAGGCCCAAGTCACGTGCAAAATTCGCCAGATTGTGGTCTGCGACGCATAGTGAGCGACGCATAGTTAACAATCAGCATGGACACTTGGACATGCCGCCTTTGATGTGGAAAAGTATCTAGACGCCATTTTGGAAAGTGACGATAAGAGGGTAGGACTCGCGAAATGGTTTTGGACAGGTTCACACCTGCTCATATAATTTTGATATACCTTACGAATGGACCCAAATTCAATTGATATAATAATCCTTGTGCAGACATTCTATCTGGTTACATGCTGTTTTCAAAAAATGACAAAACAGCCAAATTATTTCTAAAATCACCGGTAGTAATACACTGGTTTAATCAACTGGAATATGAAGGAGAAATTGTCCAGGAATCAAACTTTATGATCAACCTTTTCTAAAATAAATATGATTTTGTATATTACTAATTAATCTTTCAGTTGAATTGATTGTTCTTTATTATAAGAATTGATGTTCTCCTTGCATTTTAGAATGAACTCTTTTTCAACATACATAAATGTATTTTTTTTTTATACACTGTGACCCATTTTTAATGGAAACACCCCCCTAAAATTTTAAGTTGTAAACCGATTTTAATAATTTTTTTTTGAAATGTCAAGTACTAAAAGGTCTACCTTGAGACAACATTTGAAATGTTTATTAAAGTTTCCTACTACGATATTTTTTCTTAGTCGAAAATCGGGATTTTTTATTAGCGATTTTTTTATTGAAAAAATCACTACGCCACTGGATTCAGAGTGCCTCTAAACAGGTGTGACCAAAATTTCATAAAAAAATATTCATTATTAACAAAGTTATGACAACTCAAAAATTCGAAAACTCAAACAGCTAACAGTTACAAAAAACACCCTATATCAACAGATATAGCCATGAGAATATTTTTTTTATGATTTCAACAATAAAGTGCCGTCAGATGAAAAAAAAAAACAAATAGTGTAAATGTTTTTAATGAAAATAACGGAATTACATTCAAGTTTTCACGCAAATTAACTAAAACTAAGACCTAATATTTCAATTTAAATCTTAGTTGTAAAAGATTTAAGTGTACTATTGTCAACAATATTCACCTTACAGTTCTTCGAATCATTTTGTGTCATGGCTGCAAGATTGAGCGTAAGAGAGAAAATTGAAATTGTACGCCTTTCGGGAGATTACGTTAGAAGTGCTAGAGAGGTTTGTAGAGTATTTAATGAGAGACATCCAGATCGTCCTCGTATTAGCTGCGGTACGGTAAATAAAATAAATAAAATATTCAATGAAACTGGTGCAGTAACAAAAATGATGTTAAAAAGTAATCCTGTACAAAGACGAAACAGGAATGATCAAATCATTTTAGATTATTTCGGAAATAATCCTAATGCCAGTATAAGGAATGCCACTGTAGATTTGAATATTCCACGAGAAACTATTCGGAGATGTCTCAAGGCGAAGAATATTAAACCTTTCAAGCCAAAATTTTTACATACACTTCAAGAAGGCGACGAAGCAAGGCGCCTGGAATATTGTTTATGGGCCAAGGGAAATATTTAAACAATAGAAATTTCCTAAAAAATATTTTATATACCGACGAAGCCACTTTATAGAAAGAACTTTGTGCAAGAATTCGACAGGTATGTGCAGATATTAGTCCTCAAGAACTAAGGAACGTAATCAGAAACATTCGTAAGCGCTACGACACATGTATCGAAATACGTGGTGGATTAGTAGAGGCCACTAGAATATGAGTTAAAATTAATTGTTGCACTGAATCGAAACATTTCAATAATTAGTTATTAGTTACGTTTATTAAAATTTTTTACTTGATTGTTAGTTGAATTGTGTGAATGTGATTCCGTTATTTTCATTAAAACTATTTACTCATTTTTTTTTAATCTGGCGGCACTTTATTGTTGAATTCGTTAAAAAAATTATATATTGTGACTGTTGGCTGTGTGAGTTTTCGAATTTTTGAGTTGTCATAACTTTGTTAATAATGAATATTTTTTCATGAAATTCTGGTCACACCTATTTAGAGGCACTCTGAATCCAGTGGCGTAGTGATTTTTTCAATAAAAAAATCGCTAATAAAAAATCCCTATTTTCGACTAAGAAAAAATATCGTAGTATGCCCTTATTAAAATCGATTCACAACAATTTTGGGGAGGTGTTTCCATTAAATATGGGTCACACTATATATATAGGTACATAGATAAGTTCCATCCAAACCTCAACTTACTTTTGTTACTCCAATCTTTTTATTCTATTTTAGTAATACGTTCACAGAACGTTTTTTACACTCCTGAAATGTCAATATCATGTAGTTGACCCACTGAGGATCCTTCTAGGTTTCCAGGGTAGCTGGAAAATACTAGAAATACAAATTGTTCATTTTGAAACATTTATTCGTGTCTCCAAATTATTATTTTATTCTTCCTTCTTTTTTTGGCAATATTTTTCTGAGATTTGAAATTCCTATTTATATATTTTAATGTATTAAATAATCTTACTCTACTATATAACTTCAAAAGGTGAGATATTGAGAATTTTCACATGGATGGTTTTATTTAAATTGTTCAAACAATGATACAAATCCTACAATGACATTTGTTTCTACAATAAGATTCTCAAAATTGCTTTGGAAGTTTACTTCCAAGGAGGAAATAATAGTTATTTATGTATCAAGGGAATTAGGAGGGCCTTAATTACCGATGGCAAAGTTTGCGTCCCGAGGGCCTCTGGCCGAGGGACAGCAATTGCCTGAGGTTATTAAGGCTCATTAATTCCCGTGGTACATAGATAATTTTATTTCTGACCGATTTCAATAAAATTTTGTTCATTTTTGAAACGGAAAAATGTATCAATTCATTACCTTCCCGGTATATTTGAATCAGGTACCGTTGATTATAGTGGAGTTTTCTTGTTGCTAGGTTGTTGCTATGTTACTTGTTTATAAACAGAACTTTGTTATCAAGCTGTGTTTGCGGTGAAAACGTGTTTTCTACCCCAAATATAATGGAGGATATTTTGAAAAAAGCTGAACAAGCAAGAGAATCATTAATTCCATCGAAAAGTGAAGCCGTATACCAAAAAGAATACAAGATATATCTGGACTGGCTGACACGGAAAAATGTTATGCCAAAAGATGTCACTGAAACTGTATTTCTGGCATATTTTCAAGAACTGATATGGAATTTTCTATGTTTTTCGGTAGATTTGGTAGTAATTGTGTTTATTCGTTTCAGTCAGAAACGTATAGTCCGAATTCTTTATGGACTAAATGGTCAATGCTAAAATCGATGGTGACTATACATGAGAAACGAGATATCACCAAGTTCAATGAACTACAGGCTTTTTTGAAACGGAAGAGTAAGAGTTATAAGCCGAAAAAGTCTGCTGTTTTATCTCCTAAAGATGTTATCAGATTCCTAAAGGACGCTCCTAATGATATTCATTTATTGCATAAGGTAATTTTTTTCTTATTTTTCTTTTTGTGTGTATTTATTTCCTTTTTTTGTTATAGGTTGTTTTGATTATGGGTTATTTTGGAGGATGCAGAAGTCAGGAACTTTTGAATATGAAGATATCGGATATAAAGGACCGGGATTCGTTATGGTAGTGAACGTACCGGAAAGTAAAACTGGTGTATCGAAGAAATTTACAGTTGTGGATGAAAAAGAGTTCTCCGCTTTGCCTTTATTAAGACTTTATATGTCTTTGCGTCCTAAAGGTATTGAACGATTTTTTTTGAGCTTCCGACAAAATAAATGTACATCTCAGCCAATTGGAAAAAACATGTTTGGGAAAATCCCCAGCAAAATCGCAATGTATTTAGGATTGCCAAACTCATCTTCCTATACGGGACATTGCCTTCGTCGCACTTCTGCTACTGCTCTAGCCAATGCAGGAGCAACTATGACTAACTTAAAAAGACACGGAGGTTGGAAAAGTTCCACGGTGGCGGAGGGGTATTTGGAGGATAGCATCGAATTGAGAAATAAAACGGCGCGTATGTTGTCTACTTTGTCATCAGAAGAGGCAGGTACCTCGACTGTAGTGAACAGAAGCTCCAGCATACAAAAGAAGAAATTGTTTCCAGTGGCGGAAGTAATTTTCAGGGAACATTTCAAAATTGTACATTTATTATTTGTAATGACGTGAATAAATAACATATGGTTCAGTTTTCATTTCTATTTATTTTTACTTGTGAAAGGTAGAGGGAATTATAAAATCTATAATGTCCCAAGGGAGTTATGACCCTCTTTATTGATAGCGTAACTATGACGATATAAGCTTATAATATCCCGGTCAGAAATAAAATAAACAAATTCATTTTTGGTCATCCTCAGGTTACCGAGTGTGTCAAGAATTCTATTTTGAAATGCTCTGAAATAACAATACAGAGATTCATCAGGTATTCAATTCGGAAACATGAAAAAACTTATTTTGGATTTTGAACTGTTACTTTTACAACTATTTACAGCACAAACGTATCCAACACCTATTAGTTTTTCCATTATGTTAAAAGTTAAAATTCACGATATGCACAGAACACAGGTAACATATATGTCCTAACAAGAACAAAGACAAAAGCAGAATGAGAAAATCTGTCACTTCCCAAAATGGCGGACTCATCAACGCAACGGATATGCGCGAACTTCTCCCGCCAAGCGAAGTGACATTGATGATTGTTACATATGCTGTGATCGGATTCTCTTGTACATTCTTACAGACAGCGACGATGTTTTCGGCAGATCTTCCGTTTCGTTGAAGTACGGGCGTTGGTTGATCGTTTACTGAACCAGTGGACTAAAATGTATCCACCACATAACGAATAGTCCTCTTGGTAGTACGATTATGGCGACCGTGAAATGTAAGAGACGCCACCAAATTTAGTGGCGAAGCGCGCGGTACGTTGCCAAACATCCATTTTGATAAAACAAGTTTATTAGTTGCGGGTGTTGTTGAATGATATATATCCTTCCATGGTGATTTGGCAAAACAGACTGAATAAATGACAACTAATTTGACAGATGTAGGTTCAACAAGATGACCGTTATCAATTGTTCAATTGTTCTAATCTTCAGTCTTCTCCATTTTAACACCTATATGAACTATTATTCTAACCCTATCATTCTGAGATTGAGAATCTATTGATATTATCATCATTTATAAATTGACGGCAAATATCTAACACAAAATTCTGATTTTATTTTATTTTTCAGGCTTACTATTACTGGGGGATATTTATGTTCAGTTTTGGATTATCTATAATTTGGGTATTAGCTTTCGAAAGCCCAATGCTGGTTTTAGAAAAAATTTTATTCAAATAAATATGTTTCTAGAGAACCCGTTCAGTTATTTCACCCACAGCTGCAAAACGTCTTAATCAAAAGCGAACGCTGATGACGTGATTTCACTATAATATTTTTCAAAAAATCTGTTTAAAATCTGTGTTTCCATTAATCAGTTGTCGCCCCCATACGAACGACCACTCTCAGAAGTTGAGAAACTTGTGCGAGCAAAGGACTAACGAGGTCTTACCTTTCAACGTGTGATTCCTAACACGGATTCCTAAACCAATGGATCTTGGCGTATGCACTGTGGCTCTAAAAATAGCCCAACCTTCACAGAGGGCCTGCGAATATAATAATAATAACAACATCTTTATTATTCTCAGATACATATTTGTTTTTACAATTGTTTAATCAATGTTGACTAAATTGAAAATAAATGCTGAAGTTCAACTCGGTAACAATAAAAACCACTTTGTTATTCTTCCACCTAACTCCTAAAAATATTTCTGTGAGCATAAATGAAAACCATAATGGCGAGGAAGAAATATTTATATATCTGTAAGTGGTTTTTGAAACTAAGAATAAAATTGAAGTATAAGACATATGTTACTTAAAACTATTGACAAATACTAAAACTGTAGTTGGAACCAAAATGGAGAATCTCTGAGTTTTATTATAGAAGGTGGGTAAGGCTGGCAAAGAAAATGAGAAACACTGTGTTGTCCTTTTCTTATCTAGAACATGTGTCGAAACTCGGAGATTCAGCTAAAAGAATAGCAGCAAATGAAAAAAATACTATTAAAGAAGCAAATTTACTTTTGATTGTCTTGATTATTATGAAAAAAACTGCAAAAATAGTTTTAAACATATATGTGGAAGGGACATAGGGCGCCATCTTTCACAGAAAAGGTTAACTTATGATTACTGATTCGAATGAACACAACCAAAACTGTAAATGTGTAGTGACGTTGCAAGTTTGGTCTACGAGTTACGAGATGGAGGATGTTTCGTAATATGATGGCCACTAAACAAATGATTTTTAAGTTGTCATCTGAATTTCTAAATATTACCAATTTTGAAATCTAAGGAAATATTTTTGTGAATTTTGCTGATTTGATAGTTATATGATCGCCTAAAAGATCAGTTCTGAAAGAAGGTGGAGAGATTATTACTCTGTGGCGGAAATTAATATTATGAATATATACACGAAACGTTATTTTCAGGTGTAAACAGAAAGGTGTACAAGTTATCATACTAGAAGAAATAAAAGTCGGGCAAATTTCGTTTCAGTTATTCACATTTCTTTGCCCTGACTTTTCATTCCATTCCATTCCATTCCAGATTCAATATCACTAGATTTGTCTATAAAAGGTAATAGTCCTTATAAGCCAAACCAATAAACTTTCAATTTTTGTGATATGTTCTTCAAACACAAAGAATACTTTCGAAAGGGTTTATATTTTCATGTGAAATAAAGATAGCTCAGTAAACCAAAATAATAATCTAGTGCCGAAATAAAAACTGAACAAATATCTTTTCCGTATATCACATCACCGTATAGCCCTGATTCATGATTCCGTTTTTTGAATTAAGTCGTAACATATTTGTCATTAACAGCAGATTCAACAGCACTAAATTCGTCTATGAATGATAATAGTTCTTATTAGCCAAACCACCGTATAATGTTCACTTCTATACGGTGGCCAAACCAATAAACTTTCAATTTTCGTGATATGTTCTTCTAACACAAAGGATACTTCGAAAAGGTTTATATTTTCATGTAAAATAAAGATAGCCCGGCAAGCCAAAATAATAATCTAGTGCCAAAATAAAAACTGAGCAAATATCGTTTCTGTATATCACATTTCTTTGCCCTGACTCATGATTCCATTTTTCGAATTAAGTCGTAACATATTTGTCGTCAAAAAGCAAAAGATTCAACAGCACTAGATTTGTCTATGAATAGTAATAGTTCTTGTTAGCTAAACCACCGCGCTTATAGTGTTTACTTCTATGCGGTGGCCAAACCAATAAACTTTCAAATATAATGTATCCTTGTGTTCATATATCGATTTCGGCTTTGAAACCATTTTCAAGATCTCAACAGTATGGTGTCAGATCTCAATCTGCCACGTCCCCCAATGGTATGATATCACTCGCTACAGACAGGGCGATATCAACTTTTTTCATATAGAAAGGGGGTCTTCTGATCCTTCGCTTGAAAGTTATTTCAATTCTCTATACAAGTACTTTTACCGTTTTGAATTTGGTTAATCGGTTTCGAAGTGATTGATATATGAATTAGAGACTAGGAAGAATTGTAATTCGTATCTTTGCAACTGAAGAAGAATTGAAACGGCTCCAAAGAGTTATAACAGGTTACACAAAATATGTAGGAGAAAGAAATTGTTCACGGAAATGAGTCTTATTCAGAATGAATTTGACAAAAAAGTTGACTATGTAGATAAAAATCCACAGCGTGTTACTCCAGTAACAGAGTTGATGTTCCGAGTTGATTAGCCGTAGTCTCTTAGCCTTAGGTCAAGTTTTTCTTATTGGTTATTTCCTTTTAATAGGGAAATAATTACCTTCGCAAGAGATTATTTTCATACATTTGATACTGATAATGGTATCAAAGGGTTGAGATTTCCGTTCATTAGGACATTTACTATCAATTTTTTAAATCTCTTAGCTTCAGTGTTGACTAGTTTAGGTTAACCGTCAGATTTTATTTCATTACTGTAAAATTTTTATAAATTTTACAATATGCATCTAATAGACTGATTTGATTTATAAATAAAAGTTCAAAATATAATTTCATATTCCCCTAACAACCATAGCTCACTTCAGTATACCGGTAACGTAAAAAAAGCGACAAAGTACATCTGTGAAGGGTTTGCTGTCTACAGACACTAGAATAGAACCTCTTCCTCTTCATTATTTTTAGTTTCAGTGAAGTCAAAAGGTGGCTGAACTGATTCTGATTGACATATTTTGAAATGGATTTAATTTGAATGTTTTTTCGAATGTTTTTGCTTAAATAGATGGTTGTTTTTTGCGTGGTTCTTCAAAAATTCGTCAAATCAAGGTAAATATTCCAAAATATGTGATCTAATAGTCTCATTGACGAAGAGTTACCTTGTTCAAATAGAAAATATTTAATTTTAAATTTTATAAACAGTACTAACATACTATTTTGTTTTTCTGTTATAAAATGACTTCTGAATAGTTAACCCAATGTAATTGAATTAAATTTATTCTGTCAGAGAACAAACTGAATGAATTCATAATTGAAAGTAATTATTTAGTATTTTTTTTCATCCAGTTTGTATTTAAATGAAGAAAACTCTGTACATGGCCTACACATCATTTTAAAGTTTTTACTTTTTTTATTTTTTCCTTCGGAACTTTTGGACTTTCTATTTACTCAATGACAGAGAAGTAGTCGACCAAAAGGTTTTATTCCAATCTTCTACCATCTTAATTTGTAAAATAAAACTAAAACACCCCCTATACCTATATGGTCAATATTATGGATCAATATACATTGATCAATATATTGAAGGTCTTATCAATAGGCTTCAATGTAGCTTAAATAAGCTCTAACAATACAATTTCTACTATGACTGTTGTTTGTGCTCAGAAAGTACGTGACCTGTTGTACAAATTTTTATTTTTATTACCTATTTTTCCATTTTGAGAGATTTAGCGTTCTTACTTTGACCAAGAAGAAAAGCCCTGTAGATTGTTGGGCTCTTGTTTCAACCTGAAGCTCTCATTGAAATTATTATGCAAGCTTGTAATTTTCTTCATTTTGTCTAAGCAAAGACTGGTTTGAAAAAAATCAATACATCATCGACTTTTTTCCATAGCTATAGAATCAAGATATTGACCGTCTATGAGCTACTTGAATCAAAAATCATGAATTTTTATAAGGTAGCAAAAGGTGTCCCTTCATAGAGAATAAAGTTTTGAAGAATCTCTCATTTCTCAACAAACTTTGTTGCAGGCGTAAATTGGTTGTAACTGTTTGTGTGAATTACTTTGGGGATCTTAAAATTCATATTCTCTATATTTTTATCATTTCTTTTCTTCAGAAAGAATACAAATCTTCGCAGTTGTTAATGTGTCCAATTATATCAAATGCAAGACTTTCAGCTAACGGAAAAATATATTCATGACATTGAGAAGCCTTGTTGAGTTCCTTCATGAAAGGCCTTCTATTTTTTTAGAACCCAACTGTTGTGGAGTATACACTTTAAATTTGTGATATCTTAAATATTTCTTCCTGTTGTGCAATTCTATATTGCTTGTTCGAATAACTTGAAAACAAATAAATCATTTTATATCTTCAGGTTTACAATGGCAAGAGCTCTCCTCGAAAACGAAATCATCTACATGAGGTGTACCCTCTGCGATAACTTCTTATCCGTACCCCCCATCAAAATTCTTTCAGCTGACGGTAAAGAAAACCAGTGTGGGAGATGCAAAGACATCGAATATAAAGGATCAGTAAGAAATCTATGCTTCGAAAACCTCGCCAAACACCTCTCATTCCCTTGTATATACAAGAACTGCAATGAGATCATTCTTTGGACTGAAATTGAAGAACATGAAAAGACATGTCAGTATAAGAGCATACGTTGTCCTATTTATTACCAACATAAATGTCAGGAAGTAGTCGAGATTGCTCAATTCGAGAACCACATCAAAAAGAAACATCCCACCAATATTTTTTTTGGTAATGTGCTTAAGAGAGATATTGGAGTACTTTCCTCCACAGTCCATTACTTGAAGGCTGACACAGGGGATTTCATTATCTATATACTACAAGACCATATTTTTGTTGGTAGTTTAGGCCCTATCAAAAGGTACAACAAGTACAATGTACAAATATCTTCTCATTCCTCGACACAGATATCCCTTTCTTACAACGACCAAGATATAGTTGAGTTTGACGAGAGACTCCACTGCTATAAATGCAAGAGAGGATTGTGCAGTTCAAAACATCACTTACATTCCAGAGATAACCCAAAGACTACTGACAGAGATTCTCTAATTATCAACAAAAACACCATAATCGAATTATTTGGTAACCCTCAAAAAATCCTTCTGAGTGTTACACTAGTTGACGGAGATTTGCAAGACCTTCCTGAAGTTACCATGACTCGGAGTAGAGTTGACAGAGAACAAATACTGGATCGTAACAGTTTGGTGATTACTCGCTCTTTGGAGTGCATCATTTGCTTGGAATATTTGGTAGGTGATATCTACACTTGTGCATCGGGTCATCTTATGTGTCAACAGTGCAAGCAGAATCACAGAGACTGCCCTCTCTGCAAAGTTAGGCTAGGGGAGGCAAAGTGTCTACTTGCAAAAAGTTTTTCAAAGGACATCCAGCTTGTTTGTCAGACTGAAGGATGCAATTTCATTGGTAACCTGGAGAGGTTGGCTTTGCACGAAAAAAACTGCCCTGATCTATCAGGGAAACCTAAGGACGAAAAAAAAATTATGTAAAAAAGTAAGTATAACTTAATATTTATTAACAAAATTGTGGGTGTTCACATGCTGTGGAATATTTGGAATGATGAACATTGAAATCAGCAATGATCCACTGATCATACTGAATATATTGCTACCTACGCCTCACTAATGTGCTGACTAAAAATGTAACAACCACCAGCTAGATATAACTTCCGTGTGACTTTTCGAGTGGTTAAAACACGTGGAACTTCACTATTTAGGAACTCTTTCATTTGCAGAATTGCGTTTATGTGGAATAGAATAGAATATCCTTTATTCACCATAAAAAAATACAATAGTATTATATGGTTTTGTCAAATATCATATACCATAAGAATACCATAAAAACACTAAATTAATAAATAAAAAATAAACAAATAAGGAAATGAGATGTGAACAATTTCAATATAAATGTCACTGTCTACGTAGATTGTAAATTCAAAATATTAGTTGGTGTTGAAGTCAAATGATAAGAATTCGTCGATACTATAAAAAGCGTTTTCCAGGCAGATATTCTTCATATAATTTGTAAACGAGGCTGTATTTAAGTTTTTTATATCTTTTGATAGTTTGTTAAATAAAATAGGATCATAATTTTTCGAAAAACAGCAGTGATTTAGTCTTGTGAATTCAATTTTAATCTGTTGTGATTGTCTGGTGTTATGTGAATGAAAATCGTTTTGATTCAGATATAAATAAGGATTTTTTTGCATAACTTATACGCGAATAGACGTAAAGAGAAGGTAATGTAAACATTTCATTATTAATAAATGTTGTTTTAACGTCTTCTTGATAACCCAGTTTGAAGATAACTCGCAAAACTTATCTTTGCAGTCCAAACACTTTTTTTGCATGAGGCGAGTGTCCCAGAGTACTAAACCATAAGATATATGGAACATAAAAAGTGAATGATAAGCAGTGATAATGGTTTCAATAGATGAGATGCCCATTAAACGTCTTATAACATAAATGCTCGTTGCCAATTTTTTGCAAATAAAATCTACATGTTTTTCCCAAGAGAGCTTTGGATCCATTTGGAATCCAAGAAATTTAATTGATTCATTTTGGTGTATAGACAGTTGTTTGTGTGTAAAAAAGTAATGTTGCGTTTTATTAGTATTCAATTTTAATTTATTATTTGTCAGCTATCTATTAGCATTCGATTCTGCTACTTTCATTTCATTAACTATAGCCTCGTAATTTGGAGCAATAATGATGTGTCGTCAGCAAATTGCGTAATCTCAGAGTCATCTTCAGTTTTGAAATCAATCACATAAATCAAGTATATTTCTTTCATATTTCTTTGGTATCAGATGCCTTATTATTCAAAAACATGTATTGTCTATGTTCCGATAGATATGATCTAACAAGGTTAATTGAGTTTTCCTCAAATTTGAACCTCTCCAATTTTTTAAGCAGAATTTCATGTGTCACACAATTGAATGCCGCCTGAAGATCGCAGAACACTGTTCCTGTGTGGACAGGTTCTGAAATCCCATGACGATTTTATCTACCAGCTGCTTACACCACCCAGACTAAACGTTTGGTCCTAAGGACAAGTTCCTTTAGACCAGGGCCTATCAACCCTGATTTTGTTTTTTCTTTCCCTGAACCCTTGAAAAGCCACATAAAGTAGGAACTTCGATTGTGTCACTAAAATAAACTAACTAGATAGAAACAAGAGAAAATTGGCTAAAACTCTCATGCGAGGAACTCAACATTTGTTTTGGTATATAAAATGTTTTTACTAGGATTAGGTACTCTTAGCTAGTGGAATTATATTCTCATGTGTAAACTGATAATTATATACATTCCATTCTTCACATAATAATTACTTCTTGATGGTATGTACATAAGTACATGTAACATAATATCTGAGATTTTTTTATGAATTCTTTACAATCGTTTCCTAACCTTTCTAAGTAATTTTTACTAAAAGTTTGACCGTTGACACTTTGACAGCTCCATCCACATCAGTGTTGCCAATGTTAATTGCATTAAATACTCCAAGACTTGGAACAAAATACATTATTCCATAATGTAAATGATTAACGAAAATCCGCGCACAGCCTACTCTGACCCAAAGACTTTGAAAAATTGTTATGTTAAGTGATACAATTATTGATAATAAATGTATATATATTTTATGGAATGAACAGATAACATAAAATAACGGAAGAAAAAAAATCCATGCCTATAACAATTTGAAAATATTCACTGTGAATAACAATAAGTTTCAATGAGTAGGAATTCTTGTGAAAATATTAAAGTTCACTTTGTAGATTATATCAAAATAAAATAAGTACCCTATACAAAATTTAAAAATATACAAAAGTAACACACTCGTAAATCATCACAACGAAATATTAAAAATCTATTTTATTGTTAAAACCACTGAAAACAACCAGTTAGTTCGTTTTGTTGTGAGTGATGAAGATACGTACGATCTGGATCATATCAAAATAAGCAGGGGGTTCATTTGAAAACTTCTCACCTCGCATATATCGAAATCTGAATAATTGAGAAAGAAAGGAAAAGATGTGTATTCTAAAATGGAGTTAAGTTCAAATAAATATTAAAGTGAAAGACGTCTTGAGAGGACTGGCGACTCCCTACGCCAGTAACCATGCTGGATGTCAACGAGGTCGTCAGTTCGACAATAGATGGGTATATTTCATCCGAAGGGCTCCCGAAAAGGTGGCGACACGTAAAAAATGTAAGTGTGTTTTTTTTTAAGACAAAGTGAATGAAAAACTTAAGGTGGCAGTATTGCCTCGTGTAAGACAGCTGCGCCCTCGAACGAAGCTTCTATTCACTATGGACAAGAGGAGTCGGACCAAATGCGCTCGAATAAGCAGCTTCTCCTACTCCTTTGAAGAAAAAACTCAAAGAGGCTATCCTGATTGGACAGCGGACTCCAATTCCAATAAATTTTAATCCTAATATTTTGTTTGTATCGTCTGTTTTTACCTTTTTTGGGGGCTCGATTGATGTCATTTCAAATGTACTTGGTCTTTTTGTCTGTAATTTTGTATTTTATGGCACAGTTAATACCTACTTATTATTATTATTTATTTTTCGAGTGTTTAAAAAAAAGCTGACGATGCATGTAAAATAGAGAAACGCATTTTACAGATATTTCAACAATTGAATCGACGAGAGAATTTGAAAAATTGCCGACTACTCACATTTGTATATCCTATGTCTCTTCAATAAACATTAAAGATAAGCTTGCCGAATAAAATACGTGTTTTATCACGTATTTTGTTGATGTTGCATGTGCATTATTCTCTCATCCAGGGCCGGATTCAGAGGAGGGCAGGCTTGGCTACTGCCCCGAGGCCTCTACAGGAGAGGGGTCTCCACAATAAATGAAGATGAAAAAATATTAAAATATTAACAGGTAAACTAGATTTCAGCGAAATCATCAATGACTTTCCGTCGAAAAAAGCTCTGAGTTCCATTCGTTAACGCGATAATTTAGTTTTTAATGAATTACTACAATATTCCAACAATGAAAAGACTTGACACAAAAAAATTATATCTCTCATTTGGAAAATAATTAATTATTAGGGGCCTCCACTCCTCCGTTACTCCAGGGCCTCCAGACTTCCAAATCCGGCCCTGCTCTCATGTATCCAACTCTATAGAATGGTTTGTTTAATAAGCACGAATGTCCGCAATAATTCATTGGTATTATATAAATTTATCATTTTGTTTTTTCTTCAACAGGAAGAAGAATGGAAAAAATAAATTGCTTTTAAGTTGGATGCTTGACGATAGTTTTCTCTTTTCCTCAAATACAGAAGACTGAAGCAGGTGATAAGCTTGTATGTGATATTTTAAAGGACCTTTTATATGTGTAATTGTTTTTATTCGTTTACGTGAAATTGACAATATTGTTGATGGCAGAATGATTTAGCTTCTTGTTCTAATAATTATTATTTTCACATCATTTTTTCACTACAGACATTCAACATCATTGTGTTGCAGTATTCAAAAAAATTATTTCATAAAAACCTGCCCGATTATGTTTTTTTGTTAAAAAATCATTGTTTATTCAATGGTTTGTTAATACATCTAAGCTATGAAATTAATGATGATAAAAATATAAATAATTCATAACTGTATTTATCCAAAAGCTAACATAATATCGGTGTACACAAAAATTTTAATTTTGAAGAAGCTATACATAAGCTGCCATCCCATACAATGTATTTTTTAGTATGCAGTTTGAGTTCAAATTGGCACTACCTTATTTGTTCTTATAAATGACTTGAAAATAATATGAATTGAAATCCATTCAAGAATGTTTTGCTCAGTAGTTTTTACTGTTAAAATGATCAACTTTTATATACATTTATTTTTATTAAACCCGAAAAGATTGGAAATCTATCTGTCTCTATTCAATGCAATAATTGAAACCTTGTAATGGGTGAGTTACTATATATTCAAACGGTTCACTCCGCCTGAAATGACCCTCCCGGTACTGACGAGAAGCTAGTAATCCGAAACCGGTTTATCAGTGGTCGTTCCGACCAAATGAAATCAATTTCAGCTACTTGCGACGAATCTTCCAAATGGAAGACGTTGCACACATGTGCCTGATGGTTTTACTCCAGTTTTCTGCGCGGCATCAGCTGAATTAGTTGTTGTTTTTTCGTCAAAAATCTGCCACACGTAGGTATCTACAAAATCGTAGGTTCACATGAGAGGCAAGGGTGAGGTGTTCTCACCTGAACCTGAACATATCACATGCACCTCACCGGAATATGTTCATCATTCTGACTCCCACACCGGAGTATGCGTTTGTGGAGTTGGTTCCGGACTTCGCCTGTAGGTGACGCAGTGGTACATCTTACTAAATCAACTGCAGGCAGAGCTTATGACTAGTTGGAATTGTTACCAATTACTCCCAAAATCTCTAGATGAACTGGTGATAGGAAGCAACATTCCGACAACTGCTGCTGGTGACTTTAACGCCAAGTACAGACTATGGAGCAGAGCCACAAATCAAAACGGCCAAGCGCTCTATGCGCATGTCGACAGCCATGAATATCTCGTGCTGGGACCGGATGAACCTACGTACTATCGCGGGCAGACTAGGCCTGACGTACTAGACATCGCGCTTCTCAGAAACGTCTTTCTGACTAGCGAAATTTTCGTTCTGTCGAAATTGGATTCTGATGCGAACCCTTTTCCCAGGAGACAAAAATGCGGCAGGCAGTATGGCCAACCTTGTTGAACAGGCCATCATTGATCACCGAAACGAAAGGTGGGAGGAGCTCTTGGAAACCCTAGAGCCTGGGAGGACGAGCTTTGGCGAGTCACCCGCAGACTCAGAGGGAAGAAGACTGCTCCCTCACCCATTCACGGAGAGCGCGGAGTGTGCTACTCCCCCTCCGACAAAGCGTTGGCCTTTGCCGACACGATAAAATCTCAGTTTCAGCTTAACGTTGAGGACAATGACTACATCGACCGCGATATTCTGTTGGAAGATTGGATTCACCGTATTCTCAGGGTAGATGACGACGATAGCATCCGTCCGGCTTCTGTGGAAGAGCTTAAGGGTTACATCAGGGCCGCAAAGGCAAAGAAAGGAAAGTCCAAGAGAACACTCTACTGAGTTGCAGGCTCTGAGACTGGTCGAAAAACACCATCGCGGAACTGAACCAAAACAAAAAAGTCCATGCCGTTTTATTAGACATCTCGAAGGCCTTCGACCGTGTATGGCACGACGGGCTTCTGCATAAACCTATCTCGTTCGACCTGGCTCGGGGCTTGAGGGCCTCATTCGACACTCAGTCCAATGGCCCAATTCCAGGCCCTGGAATTGGGCCATTGGAAATTCTATGGTCCGATCTTAATAATGCTCGTGTGATGCACTGTTTGGAACCTTCGATGTAGCAATGAATATTACTGGGGTTTTTCCCAACACCAAACCGTTATTTTAAAACCTGGACACGTTTTCCATCACCAAGTGATCATCTTCAAGAGGAAGATCAAACCCGAAGAGAAAGATCCTCTTAAAGATGATCACTTGGTGGTGGAAACGCGTGTCCAGGTGTTAAAGTAACAGTTTGGTATTGGGATAAAACTCCAGTAATATTAATTGATGATCTTATTGATACTTTTGCAGGACAGAAATCTCGCAGAAAAGAATTTTATTAATATATATCTGGTTAACACAAAAGTAACATTAAACTATTCAACTAAAATGGACACAATATTTCTGTCGGGTAACTATCCCAGTAATTTATTAAAATCAAATAACAATGTGACAATTTTTCTTGGAGCCCCATCCAATGAATTATTCACAGGCCTCAGGCGGTGAAGTTACCCCACTGTCGATAATCTACCTTGTAGGAGCAATCGCAAGAAGATGGCAATTGAAACGTGTCTTGTTCAAGAACACCGTAGGAATTCAATGACAGCAAATGCCTGTTTATATATTTTTGTTTGCAAGTGGTGATGAAGCCATTTGGAGCGCCAACCATGTCACATGGTTCATTTTTCCTGCGAAATAAAAAAGAATATTCAAGCAATATTAATAGTGACAAACTAGTCGAGAAGGTTATCTTTTCCTATAGGATAACCTCTATAATAATTTTATAAACTACACCTTACAATTTGCTTTAATTTTCAAAACATATCACATGTTTCGCTATTGCAGTAGCTTCTATCGTAGTGAATAACAATACTGAAAGTAAGAGCCGAATCAACCAGAAAACCTATCATAATCAAGAATATAATGTTTTAACAAATGCCCTAAAAAAAATTACGCCGGCCGCCACTGGTAGCCATACACCAATGGTGACGTAGCGCATTCGATTACGATATATAAACGCTAGCCCCGAGCATATCGACACAGTTAAGTGGAAGTTACAGTGCGGTACGCGAAGCGATCTAGTAAGGCGACACAAGAAGTGTCGAAGGAAGATGGACGAAGAAGAGAGGAAGAACGATTACGCCGAATCGAAGATCGTGAATTACTACTATATATTCTGGAAAAACAAGCAAGAAACAGAAAGCAATGTCGTAAATTATTGATAAATATTCAGAAGAAACACGAAAAACATAATAAGATGTACCTTCATTTCTTTGAAGTTTTGAAATCTTCCCAAGAGAAACACTAACACAAAGAATATTACCCGGTGTAACACAAGTACAGGCAAGTTTAAAGAGACATCCAGATGAAAGGAGGTGACAAATACATGCACTAAGGCGTTTTACCCGTATTAAAGAACAAACAAGAAGATAAAACGTTCAGTTTGAGTAGAGCCATGAAAATGGTAGCACAGTATGCTATCGAAATCGCTCGCATATAATAATTAGAACTTAATCGAGGAAGGTTCATGAATTCAAGCTGCAGGAAAATAAATCCATGAAAATCAAAAAATTAATAGATAAGTACTATTCTGATCACTCCCATATTGATTTCAATTTAAGAGCTACCGGTAGACAGCTGTTTCGGCCTATTGGACATCATCAGTACCGGGCAGGCGGTCCTTGATTGAAGACAAAATATGAATAACCAAGAAAAGTACTTAACAGAAATAGCTGCGTAAACGCAAGCGAGACATAAGGGGAACCACCTATTGGTTTGACATCCAAGTTAATGGATTATATAGCTTACTTGCGACAGATTTCCACTTGAACACCCTGTGCGTATCCTTGCTCTTTCTGATTCACAATGTATTTCCATTTGTATTTTCTGTTAATCGCAACTTTCGGATATATCGTAGATTTTACCGAAGGACAAACAAATTTATCATCGGGGTCGTCCCTGGCCCCAAATTCATCTTGAAGTTCGTCCACTCCGAAGAATTCTTTGTTCACCTTATGCTTCTCCAATATTTCTTTTACTTTTTCACTTGGATACGGATCAAAGTTCTCGCAGAAGGTGGATCCTTTTGCACATGGCGGAGTACCGTCTATATTGGGTAGGATGAGACCAGGTTCGTCTTCGTCGGATTCGGGGAAGAGAACATCTGTAACCCAATTTAAAATTCAATATTCAATAGAAGTTGATATGTAGAATCGGAACCTCTGGCGTAAAATGAATCTGTCAAAAATACTTTCCCCACATCGAAAAACTGTCTTTCAACTCGTCTGTCGCTATATATATATATATATATATATATATATATATATATATATATATATATATATATATATATATATATATATATATATATATATATATATCTGGACGGACAATCCACCTTATCTAAGATGAAGATCATTAAATAAGTTCCTGATATGCGAGTTATGTTCAGAAAATGAGGTGAATGTTTCAATTTCGCGGGCTACGTACATTCGATTAGCAATTGTTTTTTTGTTGATACACACGTCTCGGGCATATGTTAACAGTTTCGTATAGAATTTTCGTATAGTTTCTACTGTGTTTATTTATTCGTTACGACCGGTTTCGGCTTATAAGGCCATTTTCAAGTAACTCACTTGAAAATGGCCTTATAAGCCGAAACCGGTCGTAACGAATAAATAAACATAGTAGAAACTAGACAAAAGTATTTTCTTTATTCTATATTCAACATGAATTTCTACAAAATAAATAAGTCATCAATCGAACAAGTTAACAGTTTCGGCTGTTTAGTATGTTTGTTTGTTGGTGAGAGACAGAAAATTTTGTGTGAAAAATGGAATTAAGTGCTCAAAAACAGTCGAACTGTTTACAGTGGCATACGGTGATTATACTCCGAGTCAGAAAAATGTTTACAAGTGGTACAAGCTTTTCACAGAAGGTCAAGAAGATGTGAATGTAGAGCCCTGGACGGCCCAGCACATCAACGACCGATAAAAATATTTTAAAGCTCCTGACGAATACTTCACAACCTTAGAATATGAAGTCAATATCTTCACCTACTACAAAATGACGGAACATATAATAATTTCCTGAAGACAAACACTTTAATATTGATATTTCTAGAAATATTCATTTTTATCTGCCATATGGCAATTCCAACAACCCGATAAGGTTTGTAAAGTTCTTTTTTGTTTATAATTTATTGAATAGGCTTTGAATCGTTGATAAACTGTTCAGTATGAAACGATAATGAATGAAACTATTAAAGTAGAATTCCATAATAGTATGCACTGGATTCTCAAAAATATGATTGCATTAAAACGAAAACATTGTTGACAAGGTTGCGATTCTATATATTTTATCATCATTTTTCCTCATCCGTTCAGTACGTCACTGCAAGAGACACATTGAGGCAAAAACATCAGTTATTTCTGAGAATTTAGTGCCTACTATTTTGGAATTATAGTATCTAATATCTGAAAGAAATATTTTTTTTATATACTCACCTACTACTGCTGTGGAATTCAATATTGGAACCTGAAAATCAATAGAATATGAATATTATGACTAGATATTATATAAACTTCATTAAGGATAACTTAATATGAATACCTTATACCTTATAAAATTATGACCAATATGACCCCCTCAATCAACTTTGGTAATATCATCACACCAAACACAATTTCTCCCAGTATTATTGGAATCTGCGTCACCAATGTATGAATTTATATGTTGAAAAATATCAAAATTTTACCTTTGTATATTCAAATCAAAACTATGTGAGTAGGTAAAATAAGAATGTATATATGTGAAATGTAAAAGTTTTCGAATTAAAGTTAACCTAACCAAAACAGAGTCATTCACACATGCAATTATAACATTTTGAAGTTTTTTTATTTTACAAATATAAAATATCCCTCCGATTATCAACTAAACCTACCGCCACTGTTTTATGGTCCAACTCACTTCAAATGTAAACAAACTCTCCATAACCCCTCATTACCCGCCATCCTCCTCGCCCATGAATTGTACAGAAAAGGATAGTATGATACCTGCTTCAAAATACATGTATTGGTATAGACATGGCAACTCTATGTCTTATTATTACTCTGAGATCTCATCGCATTTGCACCAAAACTGTTCTAATTGTTCCATGGTTTCTGCATGGACTAACATATTTCAAAGTTTCAAACTGAATTCCATGACAGATGCCACTGTCATTTTTCTTCTCTCTCTTCTTGTTACCAAGCACATGGTCTTAAACCGGTAAATTATATTTTGAACACTTTCGGACGTTTCATTAAGATTATTCATGTGATAATTGTGCCTTAGTGTTGAATCAAATTATTTCAACTCAGTGCCTTGTCTTATAGTACTGACATAAACCGACCTCAACAGTAAGTTTTTGACTTTGTCTTGTGAATTTCAAAATTCAATTTTAGTGCTATCATTATAACTTCTTGTAGATTTTTCCTGAGGATGATAATATATTTTATGGAAACATTGGAATAACTTGTCATATAATGTATGGGTCGACAGCTGATTATCGGAAAACCAAATTTTAAAACAGATAATAAGAGTACACTTCCGTTCTGCTAGACACCCAAAGATACTTTTCCGTGTGTCTGTGTACGTGTATATAAACTCACTCGGTTTTTGCAATAACCTATTTGCTTCTAAGAAAATGTAAGGATCAATTGATGACTGAAATTAATAGAAATATTGACCAATGGCACCATAGTGCGATAACGTCAGAACTACCCCACCACTCTACAATTTTTGAAACGAAAGCGCATCCCAGCTTTACTAGTCTACAGGCATCTTAACATATCTATATTTCCCATATTCAACTTAGTAAAAAACTCACCGTGCAAAGTATTGTTAAAATACAGAAATGATGAACGATAAACATCGTCACAAAAAAAAATCTACCAAACAGATGCAAAATCACAACGAATTTCTTCACAACTATATATGAAAGCACAATACTACAGACATACTTTGGAAATTCTTGATTCTCAGAATCCTCGACAGGTAAGTTCCGACCACAGATCACAAGTCCGACGGAATTTTGAATAGTACGGTTACCAACCTTAAAATTGTACAATAATAGAGACTTTTGGAAAAGAAAAGTTTTTGGCTTTCTATCCATCTTGATATAAAAAAATGTGGGAATCTTTCAAAGAAAGTAAGGAAGCAATTTCAAAAGAAGTAACTATATGAAAATTGAATACTCCTAAAAATATAATCCTTTCAAATTGAAAGAGACTTTTTTCAAATCGAGGGATAACCCCCTGAGGGTTATGATCGACAATTTCATAGAAATGCAATTCTGGAGAAACGATTTCGGAACGATTTGTTCAAATTTTCGTTGAAAATGGTTCGACAACGATCGCTTCGAGTCATACTTTTAATAGATGAAGCATAGGTTCAGTTGGATAGTTCGAACCACAGTTACAGACATTGATTACTCTCCTATGTCAAAGGACGAGGCTTTAGATGCAGATCAAAGTGCATTCGAAAATGGAATATGAAGTTAAGAGATATTGTATAAAGTTGAAATTTTGTGAGGACAAATTAAATCTGAAGAAATGAACGTTGAATATTCAATTTTAGAACATATGAGGTTATTCAAGACACTCATATTTTAGTGAAAAATGAACGCGCGTCGAGTAGACTATTGCAGTTCTGATGCCGAAGTAACATGCTAGTTTTGGACTTTGGATTTTTCGCCATAGATTCTAGTTCCACCTTTCACGTAAATATGTTCATCCGTTTTTTTTTTAATTTGAACACAAAATTAGTGAGAAACATTAGATTCTTTTTATCGTATCATGTTTATCCCACGATTGGGAAAAACAAACCAAGGTTTGAACCTTAGATTGATGATAAAGGATATATTAGATACTTCAAGATAAAAACTAATTGAATATATTTCGTTTTATGTTATAATCTGGTCAAGTCCGCCTCCGAATAATATGAACGAAAAGTCATCTGATTCGGAATAGCGCGAATAGCGGAATTCCACAAGCGAAATTCGTTAGTCTGTTAGGCCAAAAGCAGTAAATTCCATAAAATATTTTAGACATTACAACGTTGCTGAATATCTAGGCACCTCACGGCGCATGCAGAAACATCTCTCTACGATTCGATCATGCGTACTGTGGTTCATTATCAAAAAGTTGGGACAGTGCACTACTGGGTCTTTTAGATTCTACTGTGGGCACCGAATGTTAGGGGTTACCAAGAGCCGCTCACTTCACATATAGCCAGCTTCACTGTAATGATCCACACGAAAAGGGCGCCTGCACATGTAAAAACGGAGTAGGTGCGTATCGGGTTCTGAAAAAATTGTAAAACATCGTGGGCGAGCGCACGTATATTTTCGAATATGAATGTGTTATTCGGATTATGAATGTCTAATTGACGTTCCTTTCCTGGTCAGCAAATTATTCACTCTTTCTAATACAAAAGGTTATAAACCTAACACTAAAACACATACATTTTCTTTTGATCCCAAATAAACTGTTTTACTCTCGTAATCATTTCAAAAAAACTGTTCGTTTTTGAGTTACGAGCGATTTTATATCAAAATTTGTAACCGACCTATACTGAAGTTCTTTGATTATTTTAAAATCCAAATCACTCATCAAGAGTTATATTTTCATATAAAACTCAAACAATTTTCAGATTCAATACGTATCTATGGACCACAGACGGATCCTTGTTGACGGTTGCTGTTTGTCACTCGACAAAAAATTTTTCTTGTAGTTTAGAACACTCATTAAGAAAAACATGTAGTGTATAATGCATCAGATGATTATTTTTCTTTTTCTGCACAGGAAAAAATTGATATTTCAACTCTTTGTTACAATCCACACAAGCACTTTTCCCAAACATCAGCACTGTAACACTCTTCTCGACGCACGTCCCATCAACCAAGTTGGCGTTTTCAAGTGATAAAGTAAACTGTGTATTTCATTATTCTACGCCAGATGTTTCAGTTCCCTCTTTTATTCTTCATCTTTGTTCAATACTGCAACGTTGTTAAAAAAAACTGAGATTTTCATTCGAATTTGAATTCACCTCGCAAATTATCCTATAGTTGAACACATTTTGCAAATAATGCTGAAACAATGCTGCAAGAATTGATTAAGATAAATTTTTGAAAGTATAGATACTCAATACTGAAAGGTACCCTCGCATATGGCGATATAAATACCTGATCTTGATTAACATCAGTATTGATTTACTTTTAATAAACTTAAAAATTCAAACATTTTACTGAATGGCCAATTGGATTCAAGGAGATTACTGAACGTGTTTTCTTAAAAGCCAACATTGTATTATTGATGTAGAATTGATATATGCTCTATCTATAGGTAATCATAATTTGACATTGGATTCATTGTTGATAATAATCTCAATTTTCACAAGCATGCCCAGTACATCAAAAATAAGATATAAAAAAAAAATTTTCAAGAAAAATCAGCTGTTTGAGCTCCAACAAAGTAGTTTGTACTGGTTTTTTTTATGTCAGTCTTTTTGTGGTGTCTATAGAACACCGAATTTATTTCATGTAGTGTGCAAAGAATAGGCTATACCTATTCAACTTTCATGTTCATCATGACACGAATTGATAGAAACATTAGGTAAATAAAACGGGGTGAATAGGAACAAAACAAATGACGCTAATCATCTTCAAAAAATATATATATCCGAAACTACTCGATATATTAGAATTTTGCATACAACTACGTTAATGGGACATATTAAAGTATGTCTGGGCCAATTTGTTAGTTTGTAAATTGGTTTTTCTTAACTTAGCACATAAAGTTTATTCAACGACACATACGTTATACGATCTCTCTCTCTCTCTCTAATTTTGGACGTTGCTTCCCACTCGAGCGCATTTGTCCAGGCTCCTCCTGTCAAAGTTGACAGATGACAGGAGCTTCGTCGGGTGGGGGAGCAGCGGCCTAACTCCAAGCAATGCTGCCACCCCTTTTTTGTCGAACTTTTTTTGCGATAAAAACAATTCAAATTTAGATTCCTATACCTGATAGACTTCCACAAATAATAAAAAATGCTAGGACAGTAACAATGTTTGAACACAAACTGATTGAATCAACCCAATGTTGTTTATTAGGCATACAGTATCAGTGATTAGTTTTATATTCATGTGAATTCGTTTTTCTTCTTGATTAATGTAATTCTTCTATATGTAATGACTGTACTATTATGAGTGTTAGTTTTATAGTTATAAAGCAATTTTAAATCTTGAGTGAATGTATTTTGAATAGGTTAAATGTTTTTTTTTAAATAGTGTATATTAGAAATTTATATTTAAATAAACTACTACTACTTCAATCAGTTATAAAGAGGTCTAGTGAATTCTCTACCTAACTGTTTTATCATTTGTATGCTTCGAGGGAAATCAGAAAATGAAAAACGGTTTACCTTATGATTATTTATTATCCGAGTTATACTTTGTACATAGTCTTAACATCACTAAAGTATTATTTTAGTATTTTCTCACTTTTCAAGGGGCAAAGATAGCTTTTCACAATCAATGTGAAAATCCATCAGTACAGAAAATTTTCACTTCTGAAAATATCTTTGTGGGTCCTAAATTATCGATTCAATATAATATTTTGAAGGTCGCTTATATAAACTGTTCAAGTGGCAAAATATGAGTCGTAAAGAAAATGCACTTAATTATTTTTACATTGAAACTCCACTTTGAGGTCTCTAAACAATACTTGTAACAAATTGAACACAATTTTTAGTCAGAGCAAAATATGTATCATACCTTCAAAGTAAACTTACAGGTTAGACACACATTCTGGTCGTCTATCACACAATTTTGGCTCTTCTGAAACCGATTAATCACCTCTAATATGAAGACCGAATGATCTGTCCACTACAATTTATATATTTACTCATACGTAGTCATCCAAAACAACACTCACAATTTGTTTCTCGAAAATTTTCAGGTGATGTATTGCGTTTTGGCTGAAATTTTCGACAACTTTCAAAATCTGTTGCAATAAAATGTTGAACCAAAATGGGGAAGATACATCTCAACTGTTGTATTTGGAAGGGGTGACATTTTTGTGACTCGTCTCGTTACCAAAGAGTCAAATAATTAAGAACTCCAGCGAGAGTAAAATCTTTAAATTTGATCATCACTCATGTACAAGATGTTTATCTAATGTAGCAAATAGTAAATTTTTGAACAGCAGCTTCCTTTTTTCGAAAATAATATGTATATCCTCCAATGCATAGTAATTGTTGAATGAAAGTCATTTTTTGTGGAAAAAAATCAGATTTTTATCGACTTTCTGTGGGTATTTTCACCTTCCACAATTTGAAAAATATGAAAATATTAATGGAGAACTTTATACCGACACCTTTCAAAACTAACATTGCATCTTACATACCGGGGCTATCTGAAAAGATAATACGAATTGGAAATAAGATATGATGTTGGAATTTCGTACAAAACAAAAAAACACCGAGATCTATTCTCACAAACAAATACCAACAAGAGAGAAGGAAAAAAAAAAAGGAATAAGGTATCTTGTTTTTGTGGTAAAAGTTGTATGAAACTCCGAGGCCATTAAATATGCTTGAGAATGAACATCGAGATTATATCAGAAATAGACAATCAACAGGATCAAAATTGTTAGAACACACTTCGTAATCAGACGGTGAACATCGATTTGAATTGACATGGCGAGAATTGCCAATGAATCTAAGAGACGTAAACTTGAAGAATCTGTATTCTCATATCCGGAGAAAAGTCTATTTCGAACAGCTCCTTAAAAATGGATTGTACTTTGCTACCTGTTTCGAAGATAGGTGGCGAAATAGCAACAATATCAGAGAACTCCATCATCAAATGTTTTAGGACTCCAATCAACAACATTGACATAACTCACATTTCCAAAACTCCTTCGTCGTTTGACGAAGAAGTTGAAATAATCAGCAAAGAGCTGTGTATAGAGGGAGGGGCAGATTTTGGCCTCCAAAACGTAGGTCTTTTTTTTGATAGGCAAAATTATTAAATACGAGTTACTTATAAATAGATCATTTTTCTTTGTGAAAAATACTTTGAATTTACGTATATAGTCTTATTCGGGTAAACTAAAGAAGGTTACCCTTTCTACAGGTGTATAAAGTTTCCCATTACAATTTTAATATTTTTTAGATTGTGGAAGGTGAAAGTATCCAAAGGAGGTTGATAATTTATTGAATCATCATGTGTTGAGTATGAACTTGACTTGTAACGATCCATAATAATTATTTGAGTATCCCTTCTTGGAATGTAAAACAACTACTAAAAGTTTCTTTCCCAACACCAAATCGTTTGTTTTAAACCTCGACACGTGTTTCGATCACCAAGTGATCATTTTCAAGAGGACGATCAGTTTAATCACCAAGTGATCATCTTCAAGAGGAAGATCAGTTTAATCTTCCTCTTGAAGATGATCACTTGGTGATCGAAACACGTGTCGAGGTGTTAAAAATAACGATTTGGTGTTGGGAAAGAAACTCCAGTAATATTCATTACTACACCAAAGGTTCCAAACAGTGCATCATAACTACTAAAAGTGTTAATCAGAGTTAAGTTCCAAAGCCTCTCCCTTATATAGGAAGTACTGAATTGGGAAAAAATAATATCAGAGACGTTTTCTAGGCAATAGAAAACATTGAATTGTTTCATTCCTTAGATACATTGGATAAGAACAGGTGCTGTCCAAAGGCACATTGAACAACATTGAACGAACATTCAAATGAGATTTGTATACTTCCTCTATTTGTTTCAACATTATAATTTCTTCAACTACCAGACAATTGTTGGATCTGAGCTTGACACTTTTAAATATTCGAAATTTGAATATATCAACCATGCTAACACAACATAAGAGCAATCAACATATTCTGTACTTCAACCCAAAAATAGTTCAAAATATAATTGACCAAACATTCGTATATATTTCCTTTATAGCTAAAACCTACAGTTTTTTATTATATCTACATGTACCTCACACAACCTTTTAGAGCTTGTTATAATAATTTTCATACGGCGGTTATTCACCATTTAGACATTGTACGAAGCCAAAAATTGACACAAGACCTGCTGCTCCTATTTGTTAATTTTGAAAAGCACTCGATACTATGAATATATTAAACGAAAATGTATAACCACCTTTCTGACTAGCTCATTTTTGGTTTAACAGCGGAAATATTAGTTAAAATCCAATTCAACTAATTCTTAGATGTATCTAAAGTTACCTTCCTTGTCAATAAAATTCAAACAGGCATCACCACTTTTTTAATACATTATATCAACCTAATCAGAAATGTGGCAGTACCAATAACCCATATTTTCAAGTTACATTTTATATCAAACAAATTCTTGAAGTCGCTTCACATATATGCAATTTTTGAATGCAATCAACTATTAGCTGATTTATTTGTTAAATGATTATAAGCAAATAGAACACACTCTAAATTTGATTGCATTTCGTTCGATTATATTTTACAGAAACTAATAATAATGGTCAGCAAATGAACATGTGAAACAAAAACATAATCTACGCAAGTGTAATAAATACATAACTATTCTTTGTGCTCAACATTATTATGTTAATAATAGATGGCAACTGGAATATTGTGTGAAAGCTATTTTCCAGGTTTTTGGCAGTGGTCTGCAGGTTTTTATGGCTGACATTTTGTCTACTACGGCGGTAGACATTATCAAAGGCGGAAAATAGCTTTTACAGTTATCTCCGGCCGTGAAAGTGTACATTCTTTTAGCTAGAATTTTATTTGCCGAGCTTTATTGCCCAATATATTACATGCGAGTATTTTTCATTTCATTGGCGATATGCAAAGCGGCTTTTCGAAAGTATTGCATTATTCCTATTGTAGACATCCAACTCAACACACCTGATGAATTGAATCTCCACATCAGCCCTCTTTCAGTATCATTCTTAATTGTGAAAAGGATGTTATATCTTACACTTTCGTTGAATTGTTCGAAAACCATTCATTCTGAATAAACAAGTATTCTTGATCACTATTTTAATAAGGTAGTTCCTCCGTGACTACGAGAATCAAAAGTTTACATGAGGGAATAACTGCAAACGCAACCACATTGAAACTTAGTTGACAAGACTACGGCAAAACCCGTAGGCCAATCAAAACAGTGTTGGTTTTTAGTTTAAAAATATATGTTGATTCAATTAAAGTTCAAAAATAAATATTGTTTCAAGATTTAAAGTTCAATTGCTTTATTTTATCAGCTTCACTCAACTCATTCTTCATAGGATTTCTTTGACTCATAACATAAATCTTACATAAGAGGTTCTGTCTTTTACTTCTACAGTGTCATCCCCAAAGTATGCACCATATGGGAAACTTCTTTATTAAGGGTTTTTCGACAAAAAGTTATTCCTGATAAAAGTTTGTGCATCCCCTAAAACTAAAGATGCACCAACAAAATACAGTAAAACACACGTAATATATGAGAAGCCTTCAAATATTTGATTTTGAGACTAGAGTAAAATACTCTTATTTTGAAATATCTCGGGAAGTGTTATTTAAAAAAGTTGTTCAGCATTAAAGAATATATCCAGATTTGAAGTCATAGCCATGTAAGTGAAGTTTTTTTTTTTGCCCACTTTTTTTAAATGGGCACTACGAAAAAAAAATTGCTGAAACGATAAATAGACAGCATCCTGTATAAGACGGTTTATTTTAAAAGTCTGAAATATTACGAAAGACACAACTATGATGTTAACCACGGTCAATTATTTTGAAGGGTAAAATAATTTTCAAAGTTTTTGGTGAAAAGTTTATTTTTATTTTTTGTTAACACCGAAAATTACTCAAAATTATACGGAACTGTGACAAGAACTTGATATTCAATAATATTAAATCACAACTCAAAATAAAATAGGTATTTCAGAACAAACTCGTTGATTTTTCTGGAGATATTCTTGTCCAAAATAATCTCCAGAAAATCAACGAGTTTGTTCCAAAATACCTATTTTATTTTGATGTTTTGTGATTTGATATTATTGTTGTTCTGTGTTAACGAAAAATAAAAAAAAACTGCACCATAAAATTTGAAATTTATTTTACTCTTCAAAAAATTAACCGTGGTTAACACCATAGTAATGTAATTTGTTAATATTGCAGGCTTTCAAAATAAAACGTCGTATACAGGATGCTGTCTATTTATCGTTTTAGCAAATTTTTCTTTTCGTAGTCCCCATTTAAAAAAAAATAAAACTTCACTTAGATAGATGACTTCAAATGTAGATGTATTTTTCGATGCTGAACAACTTTTCAAAATAACATTTCCCGAGATTTTTCAAAATAAGAGTACTTTACTCTTGTCTCAAAATCAAATATTTGAAGGATCCTCGTATAATACGTGTGTTTTACTGTATTTTGTTACTGCATGTTGTTTTAGGGGATGCACAAACTTTTATCAAGAATAACTTTTTGTCGAAAAAACCTTAATAAAGAAGTTTCCCATATGGTGCCTACTTTGGGGATGACACTGTATACCAAAAAAATAAAAATACTCGAATCGAATATATTTAGCATAAAAACCGAATACAAAAAGTGAAACAGATGCCGAATACCAAACGAATATTCGGCGCATCACTAGTTATGACGACAATAACTATAAGAATTTAGGATGCCTCAAATATTGAAAATTTGAAAGAAATGTTGAAAGGTGGTTCATTAACTTGAAATATTCCCGTCACTATATGAAAGGATTTATAACATTGTTATAAGAATTGGTAAGGGCAACTTTCTTTTAATTAGCAACAATCCCTTATGGCATAAAGTTCCAAAGTTTGATGAAAATGGTAAAAGTATATGAATTTGCGGAGGAGCAACCTTGAATAAAAACGAAAATTCTAAATGCAGGCTATTTTCTACACCAAAATGCTCATCATGGAGAAATTTTTCGAGCGCGGTGAACTCATAAAGGAGCAGGACTTCACACCTCATATTAGGTGAACGCTACAACTATGGTTCATTACTACACTAAGATTATATCGGCCATTGTCAATATCGTGCAAATTTACCACAATACAGTTAAAAATATAACACAGGTGAATAAAATTTTGTATAGACAACAATTTCATGTATACAGGGTCTGATGAAATATACCCCAAAAATATTTTATACAGGATATGGCAACGAAGTAATGCATTCGCATTAGAAACGTGAAATGAAAGGTTTTCATAGTTAAATTTCCGTAAATATGAATTTACATTGATATTATTACCATTTCTAGGTATTTCACGTATAGTCAGTGGGCATACTTGAAGACTGGCATAAATCAAATCATCTAAAAGAACAATTCGTTCAGGCCAGTCTCAACACCCTACACAGTAGGTTAATGGACTGACACCTATCAGAAAACAACTACTCCCCTGGCTAATACCACGAAGGGCGTTGGATTATATCCGACAGGTGTCAGTGCAGGATTCTTCACTGAAGTTATTCCTGCATATGCTGTTGGCGATACAACTGCCGCAATAGATTTTCAATTATTGGAACACACTTGCAGACCGGTTTCGGGCTGTTTGGCCACTCGTCAGTGCAAGGTAGTGTATATCATCAACATAAAGTCGATGATTTCCGATAATTGAAAATCAAATTCCGTCAGAGTATCATTCCTCGAACTAAGCTGAAGACTACAACAAACAACAGGTTTGTCGCCGCTCCATCTGCCTGTGAACGAGGTAACCAACTGCATATCCAAATTTGCCCAATTCCTCGTAAAAGGAAAGAAATCTTTCACGTATAGTCAGTGGGCATACTTGAAGACTGGCATAAATCAAATCATCTAAAAGAACAATTCGTTCAGGCCAGTCTCAACACCCTACACAGTAGGTTAATGGACTGACACCTATCAGAAAACAACTACTCCCCTGGCTAATACCACGAAGGGCGTTGGATTATATCCGACAGGTGTCAGTGCAGGATTCTTCACTGAAGTTATTCCTGCATATGCTGTTGGCGATACAACTGCCGCAATAGATTTTCAATTATTGGAACACTTGCAGACCGGTTTCGGGCTGTTTGGCCACTCGTCAGTGCAAGGTAGTGTATATCATCAACATAAAGTCGATGATTTCCGATAATTGAAAATCAAATTCCGTCAGAGTATCATTCCTCGAACTAAGCTGAAGACTACAACAAACAACAGGTTTGTCGCCGCTCCATCTGCCTGTGAACATTAACCTACTGTGTAGGGTGTTGAGACTGGCCTGAACGAAATGTTCTTTTAGATGATTTCATTTCTAGGTAGTAAATATTCTCTACGAATTAGAAACATCTGTTACGATGAACAAGCATTACATAAAAAAGTACTTCTTTCATTTCAATTCTAACATTATAAACTAACTTATTAGTGCATTACTTCAATGACATCATATTCTTGATGGGATTGATAAAAATTTCACCACAGGATGTTAAAGTTTTCCTGTATAAACAACGGTGTATTTACATTTACCCTGTATATTCAACAAAATATATACATTTTCAATAATACGCAGGTACAATGTACATTATTCAACAAAATAAAAAAATAATAATTTCAAAGTATTTATTTTTCTGTTGGGAGGAATTTCAAAAAACTCAGTAAGAAAGCATAATCTGCACTTTTCAAAATATAAATTTGTACACTATGTTGGCAAATATTTATCTTAAATGACAGATGGACCTATTCATATTCACCTTACAAACTAGTCAATAAGTTACTATATCTTAAAAATCTAAATATAGAATATGTATATATCATTTTTACAAGCTATATCTAAAACTTACTCACGAATTATATCTTTGGAAAAAATATGTTATACTCTTCAATGAACCCTTTCAAAATCATAGAAAACGTTTACATTTCTACTAATCATGTGTTTAGGCTCTTTGAAACATCTCAACAATTTCAAGTTCGTAAATCGACGTTTTGATTGACATATTTTGAATAATTGCCAAGAAATACTTTCTTGAGAAATTGCGAAACTCTCTTCGAAGCACTTTATATTCGAGAAAGTATTTTGCAAGTAATTTTTAATCTGTATAAAAACTACAAAAACATCAATAAATATTTTTAAATTGTCACAGCCTAAAAATTGAAAAAATCAATTGCTACTCAAGGCCCTTTCAAAATGTGTGACCGTAAAACCCTATCAATGTATTCATTTCAAAAGACAACAGTCACAATATCAGATGTTTTTTTAAAACTGCACATTCATTACGGAATTTAAAATTTTCGAAAATTAGAGAGCCAAATGTTTTTGAGCAATGATCTCACTTCAAATTTAGTTTTATAGTCAATGCAGACTCTACAACAATTATACCTCATCTTGCATTACAACAAATTTTTTGCAATATAGAATATTAACGAATAAACAGCAGTATGAGCAATTTCTAAAAGTAATAGTTTCGTTGTCTCTCAAAACAAAATCGTCATTCCCGATTGAAACCATCTTTAGATCATTATTAAGTACGGATACAAAGAGTAAGTCAATAAGGAAGCTGCCATGAAGAAGACTTAAGACGTGATAGTGAGGAAATAAAACTATTCTCAAATTACTTTCAATGCTCAAAAGCGTGTTGAATTTGGTCACTTGAAAAAATTGTAGACTGCAAACCGCTGAATTTTCAGGGAGCCATATTTGATACCTCTAAGAAACGACTATGATTGTCATAGTCTTGAAGTAAAAAACGAATTTCAGGTTAATGCCGTCATTTGAGAATGGAGCACATGAAAATCTTGTACGACTTTCATAAATTTAGATTCTAATTAAGATTGGATTCTTTCCTAATCAAACGTCACACTAAAAAAAACTTGCACTTAGGAAAAATTTTCGAGAAAGTAACCTCTGAAGCAAAAGTGTCGCTTTCGTGAAATTCGTTTTTTTATATGAAACTTAAAATTAGGGTTGAAAGTCATGTATTCTTGTACCTTTACAAATGCATGACCAGGAAATCGAATAGGAATTTATCAATCTTGCATATATAGGTAACTTTTGCAAAAATGAAAATGTTTTCCCCATTTTCTTGTAAGGCATTCGGTTAGGAAAGATCCCAGTCATAATTAGTATTTAAATTTATGAAAGCCATGCAAGAACTTTTGGCAATTACCCCCAATTTGGGTTGTTTTGGTTTTACAGAATTTTCCTTGCACCACCTGTAACTGACAGTATGCTGAAATTAATTTTCCACTTTCTAAAGAGTATCAAATGACACCCTAAAAATTCGGCAAGGGCTGCAGTCTGTTCAGAAGGTTGAAGTTTTCTTAAATTTTGTTTAACGTGAAATTACAAAATGTAACAATGTAATTTTCAAAGAAAGATATCTTTGTGTTAGATAAAATTCATCACCTATGCAATTTATTTCAATGCTTTTTTTTTAGTTATAGTTAGATGCAACATAAGTCACTGAATTAAATCAACAATTTACCATGAAAATTTGTAAATTCTGTGATAAGTGCATTTTGCAAATGTACGGAGTCAGCTCACTTTTTACATAGGAGTCTTCTTAATGGCAACAGCTCGTGAATAGTTTAATATACTGGGTTTCCAAATGTCGAGATTGAACCAAAATCATTTGCCAATTTCCAATGAACTCTTTATTGGCATATATATCCTGCATTATCTCTAGATGTCTTGAAGTTTTTCTCAGAATTTGAGAAGACAGAACGAAATAGCAATGATTTGCCCTTTTTCAATCAAATGAAATGGAAAAATCGAGCGACAAATTAGTAATTCATCAATCATTCAACAAAAATATACTCAATACAAAAAGTTAACAACTCAAAAAACAAAAATATACACATGAGAATTATGCAAGATTGTGTGGTCTTAAACATTAAATAACATACTTATATTTTGCATTGATTCGTTCTAAGTAACGCACCTTAGAGCACAAATTTTCTTCTAAAACAAATCTACGTTGTTTCTAGACTACAGAATGTCCTCTACAAATGGCATCTCACTGTGTTTCACTTCAAAGTAATATTGTCGTTTACTTAAAAAATTGATTTTGAATTATTTGAAAATCCGGCGGTAGCAGATAGATACGTCAGGATCAGTTCAAAATGCATGAATAAAACTTGAATCGAGAGCATTACATAATATGTTTAAGATTTCATTTCATTATTATTTATAATTTTGACAACATATATAAAAAGCAAACTTGTTATGAACCAATATTACTTGTCAAATTTGTCATTGAAATCATATTCCTTTTTTTACAAATCGATTATGATTTAGTCAACATATTACAAATACCTTTCCGTCCGTATTTCTGGAGGTAATGGTTGCTTACTTTGTTCCCCAGTAATTCTTTAGATATTCAATGATTCTGCCTCAATCATATTTCACATAAATCATATTATTCTCGTTTTATCTGTCCTGACTTTATTCAATTGAAACATATATTTTTCGAAAGTTACTAATATAAAAGGATTTTTTTCTGACACATTCAAAACATGAGATCAATCACATTAAAAAAAGTTTGTTTTATGTGTAATATAATGTGAAATGAGCCAGGCTTTGAACGAAATAACATTACTTGATTAGAATAACATCATCCAGGATAATAAACAAATTTCATAATATAAACTATTATTCAAGAAGTATTTTTCATTACATGGTAGCTTCTTCAGTTGAACTTAATTACAATAATTAGTCCAAACGACTAATTACAGTTCATTTTCAAGAAATAAAATCAATAAGGGTTAATGTCCGACTTCTTGTTGATCATTTAATAGGTAATTTGATTAATGTTTATTGATTTTTAGGTGCAGTTTCTGTCTTTCATTATTTGTATCAAATATGTCGTAGTCCTTGTTGAAATCATAGTTAATCTCTGAAGATGGCAGACAGACACCTTTCAGTTTCACCAAGTACAAAATTTAGACATTCTCCCAATATAAACGTTTGGGAATGAACCACAAGTTAGCTTGTAATCACCTGATTTTTCTAACGCCGGTAAGGACAAGTAAACACGTAAATTAGGCCCAAAAATGTCTAGAAGTTTCAAAACGGGAATTTCAGAAAACAAAAAAAAAATTGTGAAAGAAATCCCACCTATACACGCCACTTCATAGAGAACAACCACGCTTTGAACGTGAACTAAGATCATTACGTACAGAAAGTAAAGGACAAAATTTTACCTGTTGGAATCACTGAAAATTAAAAGAAAACAATAAAATTATTAACCCCAATTGGATTTGTTAAAAAAAATACTAGAATCAATCGTTATTGACCTCTATTGTTCCTAAAACTCACCTGCTTCTCTAGAATTATTCGTTATTGACCACTCATTGTATTATAAACTAACTATAATAGTTCAATGTACCAGTTCAACTAAAGAATGTACTGCACAGTGAAACACGTCTTGAACAAAGTTCATAATATGAAAAGTCATCAATTATTTATCATGGATAGAAATGACACATTAAGATATCTGACAAGACGTTTCCAAGTCATCTGTACCACCAAAAAAAATCCTTTCTCAAAATCAAATCGTCACATCTACACATTTTTCAATAAATATATATTATATTAATATCCCTCTCATAGGTCTACATTAAATTTATAATATGTTACAGTTATTGTACAGTCTTAAATAAATAGAAAAAAATATACATAATAATGACTTTCTCCCACCTACTACAACTTGAGCGTCTCCAATTTCTTGCACACCTCACCGCCGACTTCAGTGGGAAGGGGGGCGTCGCCAGCGCCAATTTCGTTCAATCCGCCGGTGCCGCTACGTCTAACAGTTCTCTTATTGCGCCTAGCTTGCGGTACGAAGGTCTGAGTTGCCGACATATGCACCTGGGAAATGGAGGATTGTGGGGAGTTTGGGCAAGAAAAGGTGCTGTTATTACTAGAGGAGTTGTTGCTGGGTTTATTATGAGTGGTCAAGTCATTTGTTTTTGATCGGTCTAAATATGCTGGTTTGTAATAATTATTATTATTATAATATCTGAAGGAATTTTGGTGGTTCCTTGTGTTGCTGTTTGCAATAGTTTTAAATTGATGGGTCATCGGTGAATAAGGGGCAGGAGGTGGCGTGTTGACAGAAGTGCGCGTGTGAGATTTGTCTTCATTTTTGTTTTCATCAACGCAACTCGCCGAGGAGTTGGAATCAGTGCGTATACTGGAACGGCTTGAGTGATCGTTGGATTTTCGATTGTCATATGAACGCCTTCTATTTTTGTTGATACGGTTGTCAAACCCATTCACTCGACGATAGTCCGGGAAAATGGGACCATTCTGAGAATAACCATTGTACATTCCAAACTGAGTCGGTGGTGGACCGTTGTAACCAGAAAAATGGTTAATGTAGCCATTTGGATGTTGAGCGTGCTGAATTTGAAAGTTGTTATGCAGGTTTGGCGGAGGAATTTTCACCCTTCGACCACCCTGCATTGATGAATAGTCTTTTTCTTGCTGTTCGTTGATAGAAAGGATAGAAACTACAGGTGTGTCTGAATTCCTAGGTGTAGACACATCTTCTGCAACAACAGGATCCATCTGGTGCCGAGAAGAGGCATTGGGGACATTCAACTCAATGCTTGTAGGAATAGGAGGAGGAGGAACATTGATGTTATGAGTAGGAAAAGTGAGTGTTTGTACAGCAGGTACTGAGACAGGAGGCGGGATTGAAGTCTCTATGCCTTGTTGTGTAATGTTGTTATCACCCATGTTGTAGGTGTCCTAATAACCACAAAAAAAAGTGTCAACAGTGAACAGCTCACAGAGAGATTGAAAAATAATTCATTGATACTACTACCTAGTTTCTATTACACACCTCTGCGTATGGTCCACCATTTCCCAAGTCGAAGGCCTCGGTGTAAACAGGTGGTCCCTCCATTGTGGGACCATAGACGGGTATGTTGTAGAACATGGGATCTGCTGGATTATAGGCTGGCATCTGAAAAAAGATAATATAATATCAAAATTGTATATCAGATCATGTAGCATCATCTGATTTGGTATTTCTAATAATTCCATCATACCTCAAGTTCAAATATCTCATCTGAACCAACAATGAAAAATAAATATTAAAAAATAATATGGCCGTTTGGATAAATTACATAAATATGAATAGGCTGACAATAATGATTAGTTCCTGAAAAACCAAACAAACTGAACTAACTGAACTGAATTTTGAAAAACATCGAATTGGAGTTTTCACAATTGTATACAATTTTCAGGAAATTTCTTTGAAGTTTCAAGCCATGTGATCGTGTGGATAGATAGATAGATCTTTATTTAAATAGGATATCTTAATAATATACAAATCAACTAGAATGGTAGAAATAAAAAAAAAGGTATGTGTTACATCTAGAAATGACTTAAATGTATGACAAACATAAGTTCAATAAAATATTTTTAAAGACATTACTACAAAACAGCAACATTATACATTCGAAAAATTTCAATGCAACATGTAGAAAGATAAATTACATAATTATTTGAAATATATAACGAACATTAGATGAATGGAATTATACAAATTACAGCTACAGGTAACAAAGACATAATACATATCATATTTGTTCATTTAAAACAAATTTCTTCAGTTCATTTTTGTACATGTTTAGAGATGGGCTATTTTTAATTGCATTAGGTAATTTGTTGAACCGATCAAAACCCATGAAAAACAATGAGTTCATAGTATTTTTGTTTTTTGTTCTGTTAATATATAAGTTATTATTATTTCGAGTGAAGTGGTGGTGAATATCGTGATGAAAGACAATATACTGATTAAAATATACTGATCAAAACATACTATTACATAAGATGAGATTATTTGGTTTCACAGATCTGTCTCTATCATGGTTTGAAAGCTTATTGACTGGTTGATATCACCAAGTTAGGGTAGGAAATGCTACGTCAACTATCATTCATATAATGTCGGGAGTAACTCAAGGGTCTCATTGTGCACCTGTTTTGTTCAACATCTTTACTTTCTAATGCTCGCAGATGATTTTATAATGTTCAGACCAATAGAACCATTGGAAGATGTTCCTCGGTTACATGATTGAAACACCTTGGATAGGTGGTATATTGAAAACAATCTACACATGAACATCAGCAAATGTAGTTTCATCAGCTTTTATAAAGTGAATAGAGAATTTCATACCTTATACTCCATTAATGTTAATCCACTAACTTCATTGAAGTGACACGAGTTGTCACTTCAATGAAGGATCTAGGAGTTATCTTTGACGAGGAATTATGATTTGTAGATCATATAAATCATATTGCTGTCAATACATCAAAGCTAATGGGCTTTGCATATTATAAAACTGCAAACTAGTATCAATGAAATCACGTTTTCTATCATCTTTGAAAAAAAAATTAAGGCAAATTAAAAAAAATTCAAGGGAAAATCAAGCGTGTGGTCGATGTTGTAGTTTGAAACCTATTTACATCCACCTTCACAGAATATCTAAAGTAAAAAAATCACTCACCTGTTGGCTATAACAAGGTGGCCTTGGGGGACTATTGGAAGGCGCGATTGGGCCACATTGTGGTCCTCCGGGGCCACCCTGGCCTCCAACAATATACTGTGCGGAGGGCGGAGCTCCATTTGTCTGGTAGAAGTTGTAGTCATACTAGAAACGATTTCAGAAATTTATATTCAATAACTACAGAGTGTATCTAAGAGCAGGCCATGCCAATGAAAAAACTTAAAAAATGTGCAAAATTTTCTAAAATAAATAGTTTGTTATGGTAATTTTCAAAACTACCAACACAAGAAATTTTCTTTCTGTGAACCATTCATCAATTTCAAAGAGTAAAACGATAGTCTTTCTGATAATATAGATTCAAAATTAACAATGTTCTCGGGACCTATCCTTAGCAGGTGATTCTAAATGTACTATCACATTTTGGAATTTCACTGCCATTGATAATTGCCGTTTAAAATGTGACAAAAATTACAATGGTTTTCAACATGAAGTGTTGGAAATAGATCTCCAGATGTTTTGTTAGAACAAAGATTTCAAAAATATATATATCTGAACTCAAATATTCGGTCAGCATCTACAAAATATACCTAAATAATACAAACATGCCAAATTTGTGATTATTCATCATATATGATAATAGTGTTTTGCATCAATCCTCCATTGTAGATCCAAATTCATTGATCTTTTTAAAAATATTTTACAATATTCAGAGTACCAAGTACCATATGAAAAATAGGTTTTTTAAAAATTGCATGGCGTGAATTTCTTTTTATAATCAGAAAAACATAACATTGTTTGAGTATAAACCGACCGATTCAGAAGTTATGCCAAAAACAATGTCAAAAAGTTCATCTCTTCAACCATATCTATTTTCAATGAAAACTCATTTGCAAAATCTGCTATGTAATTAATATATTCAAAAATTATGGTTTTTCATTATTAAATTGATGGATGTAGCCATTACTACGCGGTAGAAGATCATAATGAAAAGAGAAATGAAAATTTCTATGTTTTTTACCACTTTTATTTGTAACTATCGTTACTGCAGTTTCGTCCTATACAGACATTCTCAAACTTATTGTATAAGTGGAAGAAAACATAGAAATTTTAATTTCTCTTTTCATTTTCATTATTAGATAATATATTGACCATTTTTTTGATACTGAGTGAATCAAAACTCACTTTTCCAAGATGCGACTTTTCCTCAAAATTTAGATTTGTATATATGCATAAATATCTAGATTGAATTGAGAGGAGTATATTTTCAGTAGTGATTAATTTTTTGGGAATGAAATGTTTTGGCTTTCAACTTCTCCATCTCTATAAAAAAAATGGGAATCTTCCATTATATTCAAAGATTGAATCCTTCAGTATCCCAGTCAAATTAATTTTCGGAAATAAAAAAAAACATTCATTCAAAATCTTTTGTTTCGAAGAACAACTTTGTTCGAAATTTATTTGGTTTGTTTTTATGGTATAACTAACCCGTATCGCTAGGTATATACTCATGCAATTCCATATATTTACGAATCGTTTTTTACGGAGAATTCAAATGTTAAATAAAACAGATTAAGGAACATATTTATTATTACCTGAAACTTCAATATGAAATATTTAACTTCAGTCCTTACTCACAAACTTCTAATGAAAGTTCGATACACACACTGTATATCATTCATGCTAATAACTAAAACTGTAATGGACAACTGACATTGGACTACATGCAACACAAGTTGAAACAGAAATAGTTTAGTTTACACACAGAGTACCACCAAAAGTGCCCCATTTCAGGATTTTTCAAAGAAACTGGATAAAAAATGAAAATATTATAAAAAAATGTAATTTCTACTGCTCGATATCATTGCTTCCACATGGAGAAACCAATTCTAATTGAACCAAAGCGCCGCCAAAACAGCATAAAAAATTAATCAGGCATTTGGCAATGATAGTGAACGGTCTGTTCGACGTTGGTTTGCGAAATTTCATTCTGGAGTTGTTAGCATCGAAGATGAGCCTCAAAGTGGTCACCCTACAGTAATCCAGGACGATGATTTAAAACGTATTGGAAAGGTCAAACAGCATGAAAAATGGATACCCCATGATCGATAGAAATTGTCACATTTCGAGGTCTATCTTTGCTTTTGTGCAACCGATACAATTCTTTTCTCTATCGGATTGTCACCTGCGACGAAAAGTATATCCCCTACAAAAGAAGACGTTCAGGACAGTGATTGAACACTGATGAACCACTTGAGAGCACTTCCCAAAAGTGAAAACCCAGCGGAGTTCTATTGTGAAGAAATCGACAAAATGTACTGAAAATTGCGTTAGCAGTAGCGGGCACTGGCCAACAGAAGAGGTCCGATCCTGATCAACGTCAACAACGTCCGCACGTCAAAGTTCTGCCAATGGCCTAATTCGATAGGACTGTTAACACTTACTACATTATGCAGTGCGTTTTTATTCAATAGGAATATATAAAAATACAATATCTATAATGATCCAGACATTCAAAACAAAAATATATACCCATTCAATAGCTAACCTTAATTTTTCAAAGCCAACATTTGATACCTCAAATTTTTTATTTGTTAGCATATTGGTTTTTGAACAGTTATTCTGAGTGTAAAATATTAATTATTATTATTATTATTAATGGACTTTTAATCACGTGACCATTGACAGGTTAAGTTTTTGAATCAAATCTGGATGATAGGATAATCAAAGGTAGGATCAAAGTCAAATCTCATACAGAGTGGCTCAAATTTCTTAATTTGGTCATTTCAGACATTATTTAACGAGATAGAAACGTGTTGGAAAATATCATAAATTGAAATTACAGGATATTCCACAAAATTGTAGCCATAAGGAACAATGAATGACCATGAAATTAGACCAGGTTTCGCCTCGATTAATTAAAATTGTTAATTCAGTCCTTTTTGACACAACATAAGGTTCAAAGAGAATTAACTGTAACTAACTGAATGATAAATTTCTATGTATTTTTTTTAATTCTCTCAACTTGACAAGTCCTTTGCACTGAGCTACTAAAATGTGTCTCCTGAGAAGTGGTATCCACCTAAAAAGGCAATCAAAAAATGTTCGATTCCAAAAATCATTTTGGATAATAAGGAATACTTTACCTATTTCATTAAAGGATGGTTTACTTCAATCTAACAAACTAATAAATGATTCAACCCTAATAAGAACTGTTTTTCCTATGTAAAGTTCTAGATCTTGAAACAAGAATATCTTAAATAAGTTTTTGAACAGCTCAGAATATCGTGTTGAGCATTTCAATAAGTGGTTACATGAATCTACAGCAGATGATCATTTGAAGGATTCTTCATCGAGCTAACTCCAATATCAATAATTAAAAAAGCATAAACAGTGGCACATATCACAAGTACTAAAAATAATAAACTGCATGCACCAAATACAAACCGTTCCAGTTCTATGAAGAGCAATGATAATTTACAGGATGTTGGCTAAGTGAGTATCCTGTAAAAATCAGGAAATTTATGAAAACTAAAATTTTCAGAAACTAAAGAAACCCATGATCATTTTTATCTCTTTGTTTGCAACCACAAACTTCAGAGGTTTTGACCCAGTTTCACCAATGACTATAATCCTGATCAATTTACATAGTGGAACAATTTGTTTGGGAACAGAACACATAAGTACAACAATGTAAGCAATAGGTTTGTACTATCAGAAACCTTGAGAGAGGGACGACAGGGGGCGTAGGGGGGTCTCAGTACTGAAGGCCATCCAGCAATACGTAGGCCGGCTGGGAAACAGGGTATAGCCCTGCATCCGATATGTAGTTGCTGGACTGGACAAAATTACCCAGTATTTACACACACAATTCAAATTTTACATTTCATTGAGGGTGGAATAAATAGATGAATATTTTATTTTCTTCCGAATGTTATGATACAGCAGTTATACATTAGACATCATATTTTTTAAGAATATCTAATACATTTTTTAATAAATATACGAGGTCTGTTGAAAAAATAAGACGAATGTTCAAATTACACGGGATACGTGTAAGTGTATATATCTTTGATGAATACTAGCATTCTTAAGGCTTTGTTACAAATATTGTTTATATGATTGTTGAAGTTCAGATAATTTCTTCTATTGAAAAAATGGGTCAAACAATTTGCATCAAATTTTGTGTAAAAATGGAATAAAGTGCTCAAAAACACTTGAAATGTTGACAGTATCATACGGTGATTGTATTCAGGTTCATGACATAAAAAAGTGCATATCAGAACTGATTTGTGGATTGGAAAAAATACTGGCACGAGTGTATTATATATGAGGAGAAATACTTCAAAGGGGACAATATAGAAGTTGATGAAACGATAAATATTTTCTGAGAAAAATGAAAATTCATCTTATTTCATCAACAGACCTCGTATAAATTGAATAAAATTAATGAAATTCTAATATATAATGATATAATAATGAATATAATAACTCTGCCATAAATTAAATTATTTCACATTTGCTTGTTATGTGGTTCAGTGTGATCAACTTCAAAATGATATAATACAGTATCAAAAAAAATCACGGATAATAAAATAATGAGTCCCAATTTTGGATCAAAACTTATTGAAATAAAAACTAGCAGAAATTTACATTCAAATAGATGTTGATTCTCATTATTATTGGAGAGTTGAACATGTTTTATGTTTCCACTTCAAAGTGAAGAAACATCCACACATACACTTTGAAATGATCCCTCGACTACAGTGAGAATACAAAAGCATCTCTTAAATAAACTAGTAACAAACACATAAAGCTTAGTGTATTGTGAAACTGTTATTATTACACTAACAATATTTTTCACACACATTATTTCACAAAAGCCACAAAAAAATCAGTGGATTAAATCGGTAAAGAAATGAGAAATTATACACTTACCGGTATGGGCATAGGATACTGTTGCGGCATGTAAATTGGCTGTGCGGGGAACATCATAGAAGGATAGGTGGCCGTTTGAGGAGGACCTGCCTGAGTGGGGTACACAGTGGGAGCTGAAAACAAATGCAACTATCTAGAACACTATAACGGTAACAATTTTAAAAGTGTCTACAAGAAAAGTTGTTTGAGTCAAAGTTATTTTCTGGGTTCGTTGGCCGTAGTCTTCAGGTTTTCGTTCCTAACGTTTCGTCAATGACTGGCAATGAGGCAAAAAATCCTCTAGTTGTCTTTGCAGGAGATAATATGTTATTGGAGTTTGTCTCCAGTTTCATTCCATCAACGGTAGGCTTGACTGCCTATTGGTTCGATTAAATGACTGTATTGTGTGCAATTGAGGACAGGTAGCCAGATTTTATTATTGTTAATCTTCCTTTTTATTGAAATCATATATATGTCCTATCCATATATACTCTTGAATAGTAAATATGAATATTCCTAAGTATTTGTGTTTCTTCGAATGAGATGCGAGTGTTCAAAAAACACAAATACTTGACATAACTCATTATTATCTTTTGGGAAAGTTTCTGGCTTTCTACTACTCCATCTTGATACAAAAAAAGGATGAGGGAATCTTCCAAAGAAAGGAATGAAGAAATCAATTTAAAAATAAGTAACTCTTTACATGGATGTGTAGATCATGCAAATAAGTAACTTTCAGACACAAACTGAAAGAATGTCCTCCTGAAACAGCTACTTTCATATAAACATTGAATTACACGAAAGAAAAAAAAATTCTTTCGAAACAAATACTTCTATATGAACACTGAATTATACAGAAGATACTTTTCTCTACACCGTTTGTATTTCAAACATTTGTTGTGGAATAAAAATCAGATATCATTCACATGAGTTCTACTTTAAATGAATGGTAACAAATTGCACTTACATAGAACACTGTCATCCTCACTGGTATACATCGATGTTTCGCCTTAAGACACTTGCCCTAAGGCTCTTCAGTACCAAATTGGATAACATTATAGAAAATACACACACTTCATTCATGAATTACGATTTTTAATGTAAGCACATGTACAATTTATAAAAAGTTATTTGTAAAAATTGGCTTGTCCGTTGAAATAAATAAATAAATAAATATATACAGAGGAGTAGTAGTGGATGTGACAGTAGTAGTGGAATTGATTGTAATTAAGTTAGGTCTTTAGTATTTTTTATATTCCTTTATATCTTAATATTTGTCTTAGTTATAGTTGTGCCATTTTGTTTGTATATTGGGGTCCCTATTTCTAAATAAATTGCTGTTGTTGTTTGATTTCAAAGAATATCAAACTAAAAGTCCGGAGTTCAAGGGTATTTTCATTTCCTCTTAGTAGATGGTGAATTGCTTTTCATAAAACCTCTTTTTAAATGTTAATGCGAAGGAAAAATTCATTTTCAGAATTCTAGAAAATTTGTCCAAAACTCAAGTTTCAGTAATACGAATGAAACTGAAGACATGTTCGTGGTAAATTTAGTTGGTTTAATTTGATTAACCACAGTTAGGATCACAAATATATTGAGAATATTTAATTTTTTCAGCGAGGAATACTTACGTTGGTAAACTTGTTGCTGGGCATTTGGGTCTCCAGGAGCAGCAGGTGGAGGTTGTGGATAATAGGCAACACCCCCTTGAAAATATGGCATCGCAGCTCCGGGTGGAAAAAAAAAATGTGCAGGGTTTCCAGCTGCTACATTTGGTGGACTGGATGCATCAAATGCCCGACTGAATGGCTTTAAAAAAAACATATACTTCAAAACAATATTCCACGCCAATTTAATGCAGAACAAAAATGTTTCTACACTGATTCAAATCGTAAATACAAACCTGTTTTTTGATAGCTGGTGCTATGTTCAACTTCCTTTCTTTGAAAACAATGTTATCAGCTTCCTTTAATGGTCTCTTGGCGTCATCTTCACTTTCAAACGTTATAAAACCATATCCCTTTGAAACGCCAGCTCTATCCTGTATTATTTTTGCTGCCTTTACAGTTCCATAGCTACTGAAGAGCTGCATTAAATCACCTTCGGTGGTATTGGCCGTAATTCCACCAACAAATATTCGGTTTGGAACTAGAGTCCCTGAAAATTGTAATTTATCGATAATTCAATTTAGAGAGAACAATTGTAAGTCATCCAAGAAATCAAATTTTCTTCGGTAACCTTTGAATTTCTATAATTTCATTGATTTTATTGTAATATATTCAAAAAATATTGTATTGACAATATTTTCACTACATAGTTTTACTAAGACGCAACACGTGTTTCGATATTCAATAGCTTCTTCAGGTGTGCCTTTACTGTAAACACCCGCTTGAAGAAGCTATTGTATAGCAAAACACGTGTTGGGTTTTATTCAAACTAAGTAGTGAAAATCACAATAAAGTGTTTCTTGAATACGTTATGGTTTTTCATCAAGTATCAGCCGAGTCCATTAAATACTCATTGTAATATTGAGCAAGACACTTCGAGCAAACTAATTCAGAATTAGTGTCAGAAAATTTAACACCTTTTTTAATTAGTGCAAATCTGATTTATCCAATATATATTTATACTTTACGATTATATTAAATTATGTTTTATTCTGGAAGGAGTTGTAGAGTTCACATTCCTGGCAAAAATTTAGGTTATAACATATCAAAAACTATCTAGACAAATAACTTCAGATCAATGTATGAAAAATCTGTCCATGTATCAAATCTTTTATGGTTACTTCTTTGATTGACGACTTACTCAGATTTAAATGTAATCAGTTAGTTTTGAAAATGGTGTAATAGCCAAAACTAGTCAACAATAAAGAAATGTCGTGGAAAATAGACAAAAGTGTGTTTTTGAAGTGTATCCTCACTTTTATGGTTACCCTGAATTTTTGTGGAAGTAGATTTTGGATAATTCAAAATTCTGATACCAGTTATCTAGTGTATGAAAGGGATTTTTGATTATTTATATGCCAGACAGCCAAACCCATCTAAGTCTCAGTTCATCATATTTAATCATCGGAATTCTGCAACTTCTCCAACAATTAACGTTTTCCAACATATCTTACATGCAAAATCGACATTTTATTACCTAGGTGTTACGTTTGATTCCAAACTAAATTTCAACAGCCACGTCAATAACAAAAAAAAAGAAAGTGATTGCTAGAGCCGCACATTTCACAAGTTTGACAAACCCGGGAGCAGGTGCAAACATATCAACAGAAAGCCGAATATATAAACTAATCTGTCGTCCACTTATTCAATACTCGCACCCACTGTTTCTCAATATCAAACAAGGAGCCTTGAAAACAATTGAGGTATCTAAAACAACGGCTATAAGGAAAATAACAAGATTAGGGCATCCCAATAACCCCAAACAACACCCTCCAAACCCTCTGCTGTACCAACTCACTGGTATTATCCCTATCGAGGAAAGACTACCGTCACTTACTCAGAAGTTTGCTAGAAAAGACAATAATTTGAAAATCATTAGGAAGTATGCTGTGACAAGAAACCCCCATGCAAGAGTAAAACATCGACACCCAACAGAAACACTGTTAGAAAAATTAACACAACTTTATCAGTGAAATTGTTTTGTTTGTTCATTTTTTATATATATTTTTTTGATATTGTAAAATAAGCTGTGTTATTTCAAAGCAATTTGTTGCGGAAGGACTTTGTTAAATAGCCAGTTGAGCAAAATTGTAATTTTGTTGTATGACTCTCAACTCGAAATTTCGCCTTTAATATATGACGACTTCAAACTCGAAATTACGATATATCTAAAGATATGTACATATATATACAAAAGTTATGAATAAACTGAAACAAGACTTGTATGCTTTCTTAAACAAAGAACACTTCATTCTCAGAACAAATATTTGCGAGCATAAGCACACCCATATTGAATACTTTCGGAGTTTATTCTTAATTTAGATTTAGACTAGATTTGGTGCTGACTAGTCCTTTAAGCATTTATACTATTCTATTTTTTTGGTTGGATGATCCTGAATAAGGTATGTGAAGTTCAGGGTTTTTGTTAAACATCGATCTAGAAAACTAGCAAATTCTCCATCTGATCAGAAATCTGTGATGTCAATCTTCAGTAAGCCACTGTTTATAAACGCCTCACCTTCGCAACTTATAAATCTATGACTTTTTTTATATACGGAAATACAATATAAACGAACTCTTCATAAATATGATATAAAAGATATATAGAAAAAAAGCCCTCTCAAAACGACTGCTTTCATAAAAATATTGAATTACATGAAAGAAAAAATACTTTTGAAAATAATTTTATGATCATATAATCAAAAACTTTTTCCTATTCGGTTTATATTCAAAATATTCGTTATGGAATTGAATCAGATATCATTCACGGGATTGCTACACAGTATAGTATATGAAAAATGTTAAATTTCACTTACATGGAACACTGTTATCCTGAATGGTGAACATCCGATGTTTCGGAATAAGACACTTGCATTATTGCCTCTCCAGCACCAATCTGGAGAAGATTACTCCATTCATAAAAATACGATATCACTAATGGGTTAAATATACAAGATTCCTATGGCTGGAATTAAATTAAATCAGCGAATGAATATCATTACGTACTGTCATCGATAAAATGAGTATATTAAATCATTCGCGACATAAAGTCGTAATTTTATGAATGAATTGAGTTATGTAATATTATCCAGACTTATGCTGAAGAGACAATAAGGCATAGTGTATTATTCCATAACATCATATATCCGCCACTGAATAATAATAGTATTTCATATAAGTGGAATTTTACCTTTCATTTAATATATTGTGTAGCAATTCTGTGAATGATATCTGATTCGATTCCATAACGAATCGGAGTACAAACTGAATAGGAAAAAGTGTTTTTGTATAATTCAATGTTCATATGAAAGTATTTGTTTCAAAAGTGCTTTTTCTTCCAGTTTGTGTCTGAGAGTGTCTTCTTTGCATGATCTACACATCTTTGTGAAAAGTTTATTTGACATAATAATAATAATAATAATATTTATTAGTCTCAAGAAACACATAGTTTTTAGGCACGTCAATACAATTTCTAAAATAGGTTTGAGAGGGTAAGATTTGTCAATATAGTTTTAAAAAAATGCTTGTAGATAAATTAGATTTACAAAAAAAAAATACAAGTTAACAAGATGAAATTCCAGTCTTATAAGACTTGACTAAAACGTGAAGCCATGAGCTTTTACAAATTATATACACATAGCTAACGTATTATATATATTCAAAGTTGAGTAAAAGTTTGGGAGATGACCACAAAAGTGTCTCTTTCTTCTTGGATAACTTCGAAAAATTGATCAATTTCATATAAAGGATGTTTGGTTAATATTTTCTTCAATAAGTTTTTGAATCTTTTAAACGGCAAGTTACGAAATTCGGCAGATAAGGCATTGTATAGCTTAATTCCTATATTATCTGTTCTTTTAAACCTATTAGCTGTAGGAACAAGGTTTGATCTATTTCTTGTATCATGTTGGTGTATATCCTTTAGAGCAACTTCATTCAACAAGTTTTGTTGAACAAGAAGCAGATTTTCATAGACAATAACTGAATATAGGGTCATTATTTTAAGTTTTACAAATATTGGTTGACACTTTTCATCATAATTGGCAGAGATTATGCTTCTTACTGCAGATTTTTGAATGACAAATATTCTATTAAGATGTACCTTTGATGCATTATTCCAAATGATTATACCATACCTAAGGACTGAATGAAATAGAGATTAATATGTTGCAAGTGCCACACTTTGATTTACTATTTTTTTGATTCTTATGATAGCAAAAACCGTCTCACTAAGATTACACCACATGTTATTTATGTGGTCTATCCATTTCAGGTTGGAATCTATTTGTACTCCCAAATATTTGGTAGACTTTTTGTTATCTCGATTTAAGCAAATTGTTTCAAAAGTTAGAGTTTCTGTTTTTTGTTCATTCAGAATCAAGTCATTTGGTGTGAACAATGATCGAGCTTTCTCTAATATGTCAGTATGGATCATATGAAGATCATCTATTTTATATATTTTTTTGCCCAAGGTTGCATCATCTGCATACAATATAGTTTCTATGCCTGACAAGTTCATCACGTGAGGTAGGTCGTTGATATATATTAGAAACAGAAGTGGCCCCAATATTGACCCTTGTGGCACTCCTCTTAATATTTTTCTTTTTTCACTTTTGGTATTTCCTAGATCAACAATTTGATATCTTTCGTTAAGGTATGACTTCATCATGTCCAGGCAGACACTTCTCACTCCGTAGAAATCTAATTTGGCCAATAAAATCGAGTGATTTACCGAGTCGAATGCTGAAGTAAGATCTGTAAAAACGCTCACATATTTTTCTTGGTTATCAAAGGCGTCTTTTATACTATTTGTGAGAAAGTTTATTGCATCAGACGTCGATTTTCCTTTCCGAAATCCAAATTGATGAAGACTCAGAAGATTATTTATATCAAAGTAGTTTACTAGTTGTTCGTAAATTATGTGCTCGAAAATCTTTGAAAAGGTTGGCAGTATTGCTATCTGTCGAAAATTTTTTGGTTCAGATGTAACACCTTTTTTATGAATTGGCAGGATTCTACCAATTTTTAATTGCTGAGGGAAGTAGCCTTCACTTAGACAGGTACTGATAATATCTGTTAAGGGTTGAGTTATACATTCAATGGCACTTTTTATGACTAAAACATTCACATGAATTGTTTTCTTCCTGTCCTTGAAAGATTCTCTCATTTTTTGAATAATGATGGAGAAGTAGAAAGCCGAAACTTTTTTTCCCACTTCAACATAAGCTACATCATTGTGGAATCAGTGGCATGATGTTGAGATATGATTTGAGAATCTTCGCATGGGAAGATCACAAGTTACCAAGATCAATGATTTTTTTTCCTATGTAAAAAATTAATTATAATGGTGTACCCGAGGACAATGTCCTAAGACCCCTTTTACATATTTTTGAGACTGGGACTTTATTAATCTTTTCGCTGATGATATACTCATAGCAGTAAATAATGAAAAATCTTTAAAAAAAGTGAATAAAGCTCTTGAAAATATTTCTAAATTTGGGAATTCCAAAATTTGTATTGAACCATCCCCAAACAAGATTATGTTTATAACATCAAAATATATATAAATATATATATGAACAATCCATAGTAACATGAATATCTTTATATATAATGAAATAATTCAGATATGTTAAGGAAATCAAACATCTTTGGTTGCCAATACATTAGACTTGAAAAATCATTTTGAATATATACAAGATGAAATTACCAAAAAAATGTTTTTCTTCTCAAGAATTCACTACTACTTACCTAATTAAACTTCGATTACTGTGCAAGTCTTTTAGATATTTCACTGAATGTTTATTTTTAATTTGCATCACAATGACTAAGTATTTTCCTTTATATGTTTTTTTTTATTATTCATTCAAACAATTGATGGATGTAAGCCTTTACTATGTGGTAGGAAATCATAATGAAGTTTAATGTATAAGTTTGGACTTTTTGCAAAGGAGTCATTAATTTCATAACTGAATTTCCATACAATCAATGGCACTCCCAATCCATTTATTTATCAAAATTTGCCTGAATATGTATTTTCATTAATTACAGTAAAAGAAACTTTATAGTGATTGAATAAAAGATTAAATCATAAACATATTACATAATAGAGGTCGTAAGTGGGGTTCTTGGGAAACCCAGAGAGAACATCTACTTCCTTGGACATATAACCACAGACCACCCAATCAACGAGAGGACCAATAAGACCTAATTGTTAGAGTTTCAGAAAAATGCTGTGATTTAATTGAATAGAACTGTCCAACTAAAATCCATATTAAAACTAATTAATACAGTTTATTGTATGATTTTCACTATAAAAGGGATTTTCTCTATACAATTCAAAGTAAAATCAAAACATGTGTCGCGGTTTTTGTAAAACCCTTTTATAGTGAAAATCATACAAAAAACTGTATTAATTAGTTTTAAGGTTGTGATTAACTCCGGCAAAAGCCTTAGAGAAGTCAGTATGCATTCCATGGTCCAAGACCCTTGTCAAGAAATCATTCAAAGATAGAAGATTCAATTCAGTTGATTTACATGTATAAAATCCCAACTGTTCATTGTCTGAAAGGATCTTGAATGGAGTTGTCAATAAATCACAAGCAATAAGGTTCGAAGAATTTTGTATGCCATTCAATATTCTAATTAATCAATAGTTCTTTATCAAATTTGAGTAGAAGGATATCAGAAAACTTGTCTTCCGAAAATTCGGAAAACAGCCTGTACACAGACAGATTGAGAGCGAAGAATAGCATAGAGACGGAATTGAAATTTATGTATTTTAAAAGTTTCATATGTATACCATCTGATCCTGGAGGCACAATGTTATTTCTATCAAGATATGTAAGAAGTCGTCCATGATGAAAAAACTTACCATATTTAGGAGCATTGTTATTAGGTGGTGGAGAACTTTGTGTGCTAACTTGCGAATTTCCATTAGCAGCATTTGTGAGGGGCGTACTGGAGGGTGTGTTGACAATAGAGCTGTTTGAACTCTTTCTTCCGTTATTTTGACTTGACGTCGACATTTTTCAGCTTTTCCTTATTCGTTCACTTTCAGGAGATACCTACAATTTTTTCCATACAACAATTAGGTTAGAACACATTTCTATTGTTTTCCGGGAAAAATTGAACTGTCTGGTTTCACTAGTGATTAAGTAAAGCCCCGTTAGATGTCTGTAAATAATAATTTAAGTTAGGTAGTACAAATCTGCATCAACTCAGTCAACTTGTTAGATAAAGAAATAATATCTAACAGAAAAGCTTGACAACAAAACAATGACAGCTGAGAATTTCAGTGGGGAAAAGGCTAAAAAGTCCCTAGACAGTGACCTACTTTCCACAATTTCAATCCCAATTTTTCAACATAATTGTAATCAAAGTAAAATAAATTAGCATACAATAATTTTGCAGGCGTCATGAAAGTTCAAACTCATTTCTAATAAAAATAGAAAGTTATTTTTATTAACCACAATCTTCGCAATTGAAGTATAAGGGATTGGGGCATAGGGTTGAAATTACCATAGCTTTTTAATGATAACTCAAACCCTTTGGAGTGAAATGCATCCAAAATATGAGACTGCAGTTATTACATGCTACATTACAGGCATAAGAACAATGAACAGAAGAAAATAGTTACTAATAATAACATTAAAAACAACTTACATCGAAAGACGTTCTCATAAATTCTTGTATTATTAGAATATTCTTGTTAACTCAATACACAAATCATCCAAAAACTAAACATTTTCACTACTGTTCAACGGCTACGAATCGTCCATATAAAATGGCGTCTTATTGCAACCAATGAAAAGTCGGGATCGCCATAGCGCCAAATGTGACGTAATGAAGATATTCGAGTATTACAAAATTGTTTGTCGAACAGTCAATTTGAATGGAAGATAATACTGGTTTTCATTCTGGCAAATTTCAAGTACCTACTGGTTGTTGGTAATAAAATTAAACAAATTCAACTTACCTTATGTTTAAGGAGATTAAACTGTTTCTTTCTTAAAAATGATTTAATTATTTTTAAACTCTAAAATACTTATATGGAAGCATTTTAAATTATTAAAATTGAAACAGAACGAATAGAAAACAGCAAAGTTCAAAAACGAATTCAACTGTCAACAAACAAACTAGAAAACAAATGATCTCTAATGCCAATGTCGTTCAGCCATGCCCTAGTTGATATTAAATGAAAAATTACAGAGTTGGAAAATATTTTCAGTGAAATAATAATATTCCAAACGTACCCTCATTTCAATTTTATCGAAAATAAATCGTTCTGTGAAATGATGACATTGGGAAAAACCGTCACTGAAGATTAAATTGATTAGCCCGAGTTGAAAATGCAAACAACATCTACACGTCTTCGTTTTTAAACAAAAAGCGACGTCAGCTCAACCCATGAATCAGCATCTGAAGTATCATATTCAGAAAACACTTTATTGTGAGATTTTCACCAAAAAGTTTCTCAGAAGGGGAACACGTGTAAAAACACGCCTGAATACGTTATGGACTTTCATCAAATATCTGCCGATTCCATCACATATCTGAAGTATCATTCGACAGGTACCTATGCTCCTTCAGAGAAATGATGGTGTCGTTCATTATTATTATCAAGTTAAAATTACATCAGTTGATATCTGTGAAATGAACCTACTTTCAGGCTAGCAAGTATGCATACCTACATACTATTACACTTATTACGAAAATATTAATTTTGCTGGCTGATCTGGGACCTTGAGTACTCGCAAGTGGGAGTTGGAAGGTTGTAGGTACTCGATCTGCAGATCTGTGATTAATGGGGTAATTAGCAGGGCAGATGGAGTATCTAGGGGGTATTCGATATATAATATCTGTTATTGTAACACTTACGTTGCGAATGTCTCGTGACAGTTGGAACATGGCTCTCACAACGTATGGGGGTACCTTGTCTAGCTGAGGTCTACGTTTCCCTGGCCTTTATTTGCGTACGGCGCATTTAGCCAGAGGTACAATTATGTAGTTATTACCATACAATTTCAATTTTATGGGTGAAATACTGTCTAGTGAAATACGCTATTTTATGTTTCACAAAGGGGGAGGAATTTGGTATTATATGGTTGACAGCCCTATTTCAATTAGAAACATTGAAAATCAAATTCAGCTTTATTTTGTTCAAAATAGCAGGGCAGTAGTGAGCAAATTTGATGAATTATTTTGAAATTTGTAAATTTTCGATGAATGCTTTCTTTGAAAGACGTATGATGATTGACTTATACTTGACAATCCAAAATAATTGCAACAGCAAGTGTGGCCAATATTATAATATAAATTGTTCCTCTTATTAAATAGGACCATATTGTTTTTATGTCTCTAATTTTGAATGTCAAGCCAATTGTCTACACCTCAAATAATTTACCTAAACTGATAGAAAATAAATATAATGAAAACTAAATGAAATCTGAAAAATAGGCAGTATAAATATCAACTAGATATGAATTAAATTATTGAAAAACACACAGTGTGACCAACTAAGAAAAAATGCATGTGCTGCAAACAAAATCCTTTTGAAATGAACCAACCAACTAATAAAACTCATAAATGGACAACAGAAACTTCATCCATATATAACAACTAACACTGAAGGCAAATACATTGTGTGGCCAACATAAAAATAATACATGCTTTTCAAATAAAAATGTTATTCTATTCATTGGCAACAATGTCAACACTAGATCATTTTTTATTATAATAGAAGTGAAATATGTAATTTAATTTCGAGGCACCTCAATAATTCACATTTAGATACGTTTTCGAGTGGATTAAATCTATCTAGTCCCATTACTGAGAAGGCGAAGTATAGTGAGTTTACATTTCATAATTATAATTTTCATTTTAGGGTTACCTACATCTAATTTCAACAGAAAATCACTTAGTACCTTTTATCGTCGATAATATTCAATTCATCTTGATAAATATTCAATTGTATGTCAAGAGACATCATAATCTACTATGTCAGAAGTAATATAAGTTAATTATGGAGTAAATGTGCCTGAATCCCAGTTGGGAAATGGGCCTATCTTTCAGACATTCAATCTGTTCAAAAAAATTCAATAGATAACTGAAAGGAGGCATAACTGGAAAAGGAATAAAGGAGTGAAAATGACAGATGAAAAAGAACGTTTTCCACTTCATAAGGCTGTTTTTGAAAATGATTTACAAAACCTCTCCCGACTGATAAGGAAACATGATGTTTCTACCAAAGACAAGCATGGTAAAAGAAGAAAAACCTAGCAATAATCTGTAAATTTTTCATTATTGAATTATTTTAGGAAATACAGCTTTACACTTGGCAGTAATGTTGGGAAGGAAAGGTTTGTATTTAACACATTAAACGCCGTGTGTAAAAATATTATGTACAATCGGTCAATACAAGGCGCCAAGTGTATGGATATTACACATAATCGATCTTTCTTTTCTATGCCGTGTGTATATTAAATCTGCATACGTAGCGTGTATTTGTTATAGCACATTTCTAGCTTTAGTGCAGGATTAAATTTCATAAATATCACAAAATTGTATTATTTCAGTTTTGAAGTATGAAAATTGATGAAACAACACAAATTGGTGATTGACCTGGACAAGCTGGAGAAATATATAGAACTTGTTTGCTGTTGAGGGTTGTGTGCTATTGAATATGTGATATTATAAAATTATTATAATACTTGCACTGTATTTTTTGTCTTTTTATTTGTTGTTGTTTTCGTTTCAACAACTGTTTGTGGAGTGACTTCGTTTTTTAATGATTGCAATTGAAACGGTCTTCCCTAAATATTGTAATAGGTGTATTTATATTAATGGCTGCATTGTATGGGATCCATGAGTTTACAACAGTTGTCTTGTTAGCGCTTCCAAACCAATTTTTTTGTAACATTCTACAGTCTTATAGTGCATAAGAGTGCGATGCCAAGAAACAATTGTGTTTTCTAAGTGTGCCAACCAAATGAGCCCTGTATTCCAATAATTCCTGGGTTAAATCAAAACTGTTATTCCAGTTATCAGTGAAAATATCTGGCCTTCATTCAACAAGTCCCCCTATCATCTTACCCAGTAGCTACTGGACTGCCTTCGACTTTCACCATACCACAATAAATTTTCATGTGATATGTATAACCACCCTTTGAACATATCTTGAAAACTTTGAAGCCAAATTCATGCCGTTTTTCCTTCAGATATTGATAAAATGAAATTTTTCCACAACACAAAAAGGAATCGTGCTTTTATTGATGCAGAAAATAGACTACCGCCAGAAGTCTTCGAGAGAAGGTTCACTGTTGAGTCCCATCCATATTATAACTACTAAAAATTCCTTCATTTCAACTAGTAATGAAGTCCAATAATTTATTTTTAATTTTGGACCAATAATTTCATCAGCAATTTTTTATATTACAATTTTTCAGCATAAATGTTTGCACAACAATTTCTTTAAAGACATCACCAGTTACAAAATTTTGAAAATCTTTCAACACTCTGACCCAAATTTTTTGCTGCAATATCATCAGGAACCCCAACAGGTTCATTAAAAGATTTTCAAATTCCTCACAAGTAGCCCCAAACTTTTGGATCATCATTATCAGGTTCATGGGAATCTTCTTCCAGCAAATAACTTGCTTTTGCTTCACCTCCATTGGTAGAATATATACTCAATGTGATTCTAGTTGCTGGTGATAGCTGTTCCAAATCACTTGGAAATTCCACTCTCTTCGATATAATCTGGGTCATTATTTTAATCTGCAAGGTACGGTTCTTTATCGCTCACTTCCGTTAATCCTAAACGTTCCTCTATTAGTGCTTCAAGCTGTTGATTATGTTTTTGTACTTGATATACAGTTACTAATTCACAGACATTAACAGCAGTTTATTGATAACTGAACTCACAGCTGCCTGATGTAAAAAGTTCTTGTTTAGAGTACATCTGATGCATAATTAAGATGACAGCCTTAATCTCATGTGCTGTAATGCTGTCAACTTGTTACATAGACTATACACATACGTTGTTGGTGTGAATAGTATATATATGGCACACAGTCACAAACTAATCTAGCACCGTGTGTGTGGCTAACCGAAAAAAAACATTTTAAATAAAATTTGATTTCATCATTCAATATAGTAGCCTTGGAGGGCGATACAAAGATTATAGCAGTCATAAAACCATTTTTATAGTTGCTTCCCCCAAAATGTTCTATCTCACAAACTGATAGTCCAACAGCTGGAAAATTGTACACGTGAGTTTTGAAGATTAGGGTTAACTGAAAATCATATAGATTTAATATCAGTAGCGCCAACTGTGTGTTAGCCTAACAACTTTTCAGCGTATCTAGTAAATTATCCACGACTCAAATAAGTTAAACTTGATGTACAATTTGATTAGCAGAGATAAATACCTTATTCAATATATTCAAAAAAGACATTTGGCGCCAGAGACCCGATTGTAAACGTTGACATAGTGTTTAATGTGTTGAACAAAAATAATATTTTTTTGGGTAGATATAGTAAATAATCTCACATATTACTTACTTACTTTTTCAAGAATGTGTCCAGCTTTTGTTGAAACATGATGCACCTGTAAAAGTGAAAAATGGCTTAGGATGGACGGTACTTGCTGAAGCTGTTAGCTATGGAAATCGCCCCACAAGTATGTTATTACACTATGGAACCTATTTTATATTCAGAAATATTTCTCCATTCTTTAATTGAAGATATTCAGGTAAAATAGATTTAATGGTACAGCACTAAAACTAGCGATTTGTAATAACCGAAAACATACACAAGAATATTAGTGATGAAGTAGGTTTAACGAAAATAACTGATTATTTGTTTGAGTAAAGCCGCTAATCGAATGTACGTAGTCCGCGAAATTTGAACATTTACCTCATTTTTTGAACAGTCCATGTATGTTCATACATTGCTAATTTAAAAATTTGTGAGAACAAGCTGAATTGGTTATAGCTTTGTAGTTGTCAAATAATTCGTGATCACCTGTTTGTAACAAGGTTGAATTACACAGTGCAAAAAAGATCTGATGAAAAATGTCCCTTTATAAGTGATAAATTGAGAATATGCACAAGAGGAGCAACAGCAAAACGAATATACCTTTTTAAAAGAATAATCAATACTTCGTGTTTTCGAAATTTGTGTAAAAGCAATATCAGTGCCCTGGTAGTTGTTGATATCATTCCAGTCCTTTTACAACTCTTGATGAAACATCTAAATAATATTTTCATGGCATGTTCGAACAGCACATTATCTTTCATCATGATATTTCACCACCACTTCACTCGAAATAATAATAATTTATATATAAGCAGAAATAAAACATCATGAATTCTTTGTTTTTCAAGGGTTTATATCGGTTCAATACATTACCAAATGTTATTAAAAATAGCTATCTCTGAACATGTTTGAACACGAACTGAAGAAATTTGTTTTCAATGTGCAAATATGATATTATTTATTATTTGTTTGTTATCTGTAGCTACAATTTTCTTTCATTCTCTTATTGATCAACTTCAGAATGTATTGATTTAATGTTTGTCATTTATTTTTAAATCATTCCAATATGTAACAAAATTGTAACAAAAATATTAGAAATGTATGTAAATTAGGTTTTTCCTATTTCAAATAAAGATTATTATAAGTTTCCACTCATTTTCAGTCTCTTCTCTTGTAAGGAAGTTCAGGCAGCAATCTAGAGAACAAATGGAAGACAGACGTCCCAATCTAGTTGAGGCTCTGAATAGAATCAATGACTTTTATATGGAGCTGAAGTGGGATTTTCAGTCATGGGGTATGTATTCAATCCACTGGATACTTATATAACAGATATTTTTTCATTAACCCTCAACTTTGCTGGCGGGGTCCGTGCGGATTCCAGACGTAGTAAACGGACTGATTTTATATATAATGTTGTAAATCATGCCCGAAATAAAATAACGCCGGCCGCCACTGGTAGCTTTAAACCAATCTTGACGTAGCTAAGAGCGCGCGGATGTACGATGTTTGCTGCCGCTCTAGATGTAGCGAGAATAATCCTACCGATTTGATGGAACTTCGGCGAAAGTCTACTGCATTCGATAACGAAACGATATATAAACGCTAGTCACGAACATATCGACACAGTCAAGTGGAAGCTACAGTGCGGTACGCCAAGCGATCTAGTAACGCGATAGACATTCGAATAATAGTTGAAGTCTAACATTATAACCAAAGAAGACCACGTCAAAAACCGGAAATAAACCAAAACATTGACCGCCAGCCGAGAAATTTAATATTAAAATACTGAAAATAAAGGAAAATTAGTTGCATTATTCAAAATATATATATAATATATATATATTATATATATATATATATATATATTTATAGATAAATACTTTTTGATCATTCCCATATTGATTTCAATTCAAGAGCCTCCGGTAGACAGCTGTTTCAGCCTATTGGGCATCGTCAGTACCGAACAGGCGGTCCTCGATTGAAGACAAAATGAGAAAAAAACAAGAAAGTACTTATCTATTTATTTTTTGATTTTCATGGAATTATTTTCCAACAGCTTGACACCTTGGGTGTCACACCAGTAGGTGGTTCCACTTATGTTTCGCTTGCGTTTACGTAGCTATTTTTATCAAGTACTTTCTTGTTTTTTTTCATTTTGTCTTCAATCGAGGACCGCCTGCCGGTACTGACGATGCCCAATAGGCTGAAACAGCTATCGGTGGCTCTTAAATTGAAATCAATATGGAAACGATAAAAATCTGTTTATTTTTTGATTTTCAGGGAATAATTTTTCAGCAGCTTGACTGCATCAACCTTTGTAGATGTCATATCATTTCTAGAAACATGTGGATTCGTTTTCCAATAAGGATTATTTTCATCCTTATGGGATGAAATCCCCCCGGAAATTTATTTTTTCCTTTATCAAGAATATCTACAAAAAATAATATGATGCAAACATTTATAGTAATGAAAAGACTCGCCAAAGTTAGTTTAAAATATAAAAAGGCATATAAATCCAAACATAAAAAAGCCGAAAAGTCAAATGCAAATGTGACGTTGAAAATTTTGTCACAGCACCAGAGAAAATGTGATTATTAAGATATTTGCAAAAACAGTGAGATTTTAATGATGTAAGTGATCTATGATTTTTTTTTTTTTTTTAATATTAAAATTATTTGTTTCATTTTGTTGATCAAAAGTTAAAATATAATTGTAGATTTGACTTGAATTTTGTATTTTGATTTTTTGTTTGAGTTATTATTAATTTCACTTATGTGAATCATTTCCAGAAATAGCCTTTTGACTTTTATTTTCAACTGCTAAAGTTGTATTTTCATAATCTTTTTATGTTTGGATTTGTATGCCTTTATATTTTAAACTAACTTTGGTGAGTCTTGTAATATTTTCATTACTACATTACAAATTTGTCTGTCTTATATCTGAGGGCAAGTGATTAAACATCTTGACCCCATTGTAATAAATTCTTGACCAAATTGTTAAGCGAATTGGCAATTTCAACGCGGTGGAATGGGTGCTATGAGAATGTCATGAAGTCTCAAATAGGGAGATATTTTTGTAAATGAGGCAAACCGATTCCAAAATGAACAAAGCAATCACTGTTAAATTTTTTGCTCAACGAATTTATGTTTGCACGAATCCGGAGGTTTAATCTTACACATATACCTGATAGCCCGTTTCTGCAGTATTAATACAGACAGAAGTTCTGATGAACTGCATGCAATTCATATTAACACATGCATAGACAGTGCAATATATCTCAGAAAATGTATATCATGGAATGGGTTTATAATCAGAAGGGACTTTACTGTTGACCGAAAGTACTATATCATGAAGGGGTTTTTGATTTGTAGATGTATATCAAACTCTCGAGGTCAACTTATTTTTGAATTATTCGTTATTATCAATTTCTGAGATATATTGCAGAAGGCGCTCGTAGAGTTAATTTTCTGACTGTTTTGACAATGCTTTGATTAAATTTCAATGCATAGAGAAAAAACGGCTGACATCATATAGCAATAAGCTGAGGCAAAATATTGAAATTGAAAATAAATGACCAGCATCAATGTATAGAGCACAAAACACATGACTTCAAAACGGACAAAACAACCTAATATCTTTGTATTCATAAATATTTGATCTAAATTATTTACTTTATGCAACATTGGATCTTTAGTGGATGCTGCATGAACTATATTATATATGTTTTGTTTCAGTACCATTAGTTTCAAGAATTCTACCTTCCGATATTTGTAAAATTTATAAAAGTGGAGCCAATATCCGGTTAGACACCACCCTTGTTGATTTTTCTGATATGAGATGGGAAAGAGGAGATATTTCTTTCATTTTCAATGGATATGCCAACCAGAAGATAGCCTCACAGTACTAGACAATATTTCAAAGGTCTATCAGAAAGTTAGGCATGAGGTAAAGTTCGTTGTATACTTTTTGACAGGTAGAATATGATGAACCTAAAATATTATATTTGCAGCTGATTGGTGGTAACGATTTTTATAATTTTAAAATATTAGTTTTATTTCTTAATTCAATGAAATAGTATTCACTAAAATGAGATAGAGTGAAGAAATGATATATTTTAATTAATGAACACTCGTAAAATGTATTTTTCTTGGTCTATTTGAAACCAGAATAGTATCTAAACTTTATTCATTAGAGCATAATTGTGAACTGAAACAATTATAGTATATTAATTTTGATACTTGTGCCAAAAAATATCTAATTTTATGTTATTGATATCTATCCTTCTTCCTATTTATTTATTTCCAGTGAATACAAAACAGGACAACCCAGAGAGAGTATTCACAAATGATAAAGTGAAAATAACAGTAAATAATTTGATTATATTACATAAAATGCAATATCGTTTTATGAACAGTTGTTAATCAAGTGCAGTGCAAATTACAATAGTTAGACATGAAAATGATGAATATATGAATGTTCGAGAGACGTGGTGAAGGTTGAGAGGGAATTAGAAAAGATGTTAATTTCTATTAAGATAAGATATTTATTCACCTTCACATTTTTTTTTACAGAAAACAGTATGTTACAATAGTCACACAACAGTTTTTTGTTTAGGTACGTTACAATATTGTAGAGAGTATTCTCAAACTCAAAAAAAAATATTTAAACATAAAAAAATATGTTAGTGTATCAAAAATTAGATATTTACATATATAAAACCAATCACACTTATACATATATGAACAGTTTTAACTTTAGAGGCACACAGATGGAAAACACAGACACATTAATCACAAAATCTGTAGTACACACTCTTGACAAGTATTTAGACCCATGAATGAAGAAAAATTTCATTTATATCATATAGTGGATCCAGTAGCAATGATTGTTTTAGTTGGTATTTTAATTTTTCAGTTGTGTAATACTTCCATTCCACTGGTATTTGATTGTACAGTTCCATTGATAAATATTCAGTTTGTATTTTTGTTGTATTATTGATTTGGATATAGAATTTTAAGTTTATAACACCTATTTAGGGAAGAATTCAAATAGTACCAAGGAAGGTCACCAATGTCGGCCATTTTTCAGTTCACTCAAAATATATTATATTTCTTGAAAAAAGTCACTAGCCTTGGAAATGTTTTTGGATCTTTCCAAGGCTTATGATTGTGTGGATAGAAACCTGTTGATGGTTAAACTAGGAGAGATATGGTGTTAGAGGGAATGCTCTGAAATGGGCTAAATCTTATCTCACTGAACGAACTCAGAGTGTGCATTAAGAATCAAGGAAAAATGTATAAATCTGAAATATCATCATCAAATATCGGAATACCACAGGGTAGTATTATCGGTCCAATATTTTCATAATTTTCATGAATGATAGATGTGCAACCAGTATTGAAGAAGACAGTTTATTACAAATTATGCTGATGACACAAACCTTTTATGCGGGGGTGATAATTTTTCTGATCTTATGCAAAATGCAATTAATCTATTTGTCGGTACCAAACATTGGTTTGAAAGTAATAAATTGATTCTTAATGAATCAAAAAACTAATACGATCCTGTTTCGTCCAGACAGCTACAGATAGAACGTCCATCAAGCATAAATATGAAAAATAGAAAGAGAGAGATAGCTCCTTGTACTGAATTCTTAGGTGTTTACATTAATGAATATTTGGGCTGGTCTGAGCAAATAACAAAATTGTGCATGAAACTAAATTCAGTCGTGTTTGCCATGAGAATAGATTTCAAATTTCAGTTCAATGAAAATTATGTATCATGCAAACTTTGAAGCAGCTGCTAAATATGGCATCATGTTTTGTGGAAGCAGTTCTGATACGGAAAAAGTGTTTATCATTCAGAAGAGAACGTTAAGAATAATCTTGAATATACCATATAGGGAATCATGCAGAAGTATTTTCCGATAAGCAATATATTGACCAATTATGCAATTATATTTATGAATGTTTATTGTTTTTTTTAATCTTTGTTTATTAAAATTACGTTCCTCACAAATATGAAACTAGGACTAGAAATATCAACTACCCTGTTCACAGACTCAAGATAACTGAAAATAGCCCACAATACATGTGCATTAGATTGTTCAATAAATTACCAGTTAGAATAAAAGCATTGGTCAGCATAAATAAGTTCAAAATAGAAATAAAAAAGGTACTCATACATCTGGAACCTTTAATATTGCGGAGTATTTAATCATAATTATTTAAATTATCTTTATGCATCTTATATGTCTATTTATGCAAGATTATTGTGTCTTGTAACCCTCATTGACGTCATTTCATTGTATTTTGTCATTATATGTTTATTGTATCGTTGACATATTCTGAAATAAAGATGATTATTATCATTATTATTATTTAATTTTACTTTGATTTGTTTGAAATGAATATGTTCCTCTGATATTATATAGAGATACATTAATTGAAAGTTGGTTCAATATAGAGCTGCTGTTGAAACAATTATTTGTTAATAAATTGATAGCCATTACTATGTAGTAGATCATCATGAAAAATGAGAAAAACTAGCAAAAACATAGACAGTTTTATTTCTCATTTTTCATAATTATTCATTATTTTATACAGGAACTTAATATCAGCTATTTGGCGTCTATATATAGGTATACCAATGATATCAAATTGAGTTGTATTTTAATTTGGAATGGATTTTTGAGATTATGAAAGAATGACGAAAAATGACCGAATGTGCTTTGTATAGATTCAAATCTTTCAATATACGATATATACAGGGGGTTCCATATAACTGGAGCAAAAATGAGCTGACTATTTACATAAACCATGTAAAGTGTACAGAGTTAATATTTCTGAAGTCGTTTAAGTCCTAATCAGGAATCCTAGAGTTTTGTTAGCTTTTTGCAATATAGTCAATATGTGAGTCAAATAATAGTTTGGAGTCATATAATACTCCCGAGTCTTTGACTTTAGGTGTCTTCCTTAGCTGCTGCCTGTTTATGTGGTATCGGTGTGGTGGTAAATATTTTGTTTCTTGTAAACGTGATAGAGTGGCATTTTTAAGATTGAAGAGTAGAGAGTTTTTCTGGCAGAATTTCACAAAATTAGCAATATTGTTTTGTATGGGGAATGGATCGTTGGCACATCTCACAGTATGGAATACTTTCAAGTCGTCAGCATGTATTTAAAAATCGCAGTAGGGGAAACTACTAGATATATCGTTAATATAAATGTTGAAGATGAAGAGTCCCAGATGGGAGTCCTGAGGAACTCCGGAAGTAATATTTATGAATCTTCAACCTGTCAAGTTATTATTTAACTAATAACCATAAAACGGTGTGAGTGAAAACAATGTAGTGAATAGATACAAAACTTCATAAACTAATGTATTAGATAAATAGATAATTGAAATGATAACATTATGTTAACAAGGTTAGTACAATCACAGGAATGAAAATGAGGTGAATTTTAATTTTTATAAAAAAATATTTATCTGTTAATTTCTATTTTGTCCTCTTCACAGTAGTACCCCTCAAATATAATACACTTGTGCCAGCGTTTATTTCCAAACCTTGAAGCAGTTCTGATATGCATTTTATGTCTTTGAGCTCTCAGTGATCCTGTTTTTATTCAGTTCGTTATGTTATAATTATTGTACTAATAAACCATTCTTACCAACATAGAGTTTAAGTGGTATTACCTGATTCCAGGAAAGTGAAATGGAAATAGAAGATGAAGTAGACCTACTTATGTCAACTGATATATTGGCAGCTCAAATTTCTACGAAAAGCATATCATTTTCTAGAGCTCAAAGTGGGTGGATATTCAGAGAAGATAGAAAGGTATTTAAGGTTAATTTAATGAAAATGCATAAATAATAATAATAATCTTTATTATTCTTAAAAACAAGAATGTTTATAACAGGGATAAAATTTGGAATCAATGAAGTCGCCCGGAGCGCCAATAAATTTTATTGTTGTTTTTATTTTTATCGTTGTTTTAAAATTTAAAATACTGATTGAATAAATTAATTTCAATACCTTACACATCAATTAAATGTACAGCACATATATACATAATTACAAACAT
>NW_027412550.1:0-41620 GCF_025532065.1 Leptinotarsa decemlineata
TAAATAAAACTATAGGTTTCTGTGGGTCATGAAGATATTTCTGTTTTTCTTGATGAATGTTTCGAATTCAAGTATACTATAGAAACAGTTATTAGATAGTATCTGTTTTAATTGATTTTTGAATTGCGTCGAGGGTCTATTCCTAAACTCTGTGGGAAGAAGGTTAAAGAGCCGTATGTCGTCTCTTTGCGTTCGTTGCAGACGACATAATGGCACCAACAAATTGTGTTTGTGTCTGGTATCATGAGGGTGAATTGACGAGTGTGTTGCATGTTCATTCATATTTGACTTAACTGTTATTATACTTTGATAAATGAGCAGTGAGTAGACGGTCATGATTTTTAATGAAGGAAATAGTTCTCTACAACTGGTATCCCATGGTACATTTAAAATAGATCTTATTGCCGCTTTCTGCAATGTGAAAATTCTTCGTAATATGTGTAGATACTGCATTACCGTAACACTGTATTCCATACATAATACACTGTATTCCATATATAATAATAACAATAATAATACGTCTATATTTACCATAAAAGTACACCAAAACATAAAAAAGGAAAAAGTAAACAACTTTCAGTATAAAGGTGAATAGGCGGAGTATCAGCCAAGGCTGTTTTTCAACTCAACCTGGAAATAGCAATAATTAAACAAAACATTGTTTTTCCGAAGGTGGGTTTCTTAGGTAAAAAGATTGATAGGAACTGGCCGATACTTGATATGAATTCATGTCAAAACTTACTTATAAAGTTTATATTGATTCTCACTATAAAAGGTCTACAAAACTGCAACAGGTGTTTTGATATACAATAGCTTTCTCAAGGGGATTTGCTTGAGAAAGCAAATTTCTACCAAGGAAGCTTTGGTGTAAGCGAAACGCTAACACCATTGTTTAATTATTATCATTGATGAATACAATATTGATATGAATTGGTAGGTTGCAATGTTGCTGAAGACGAAAACAATTCAAAGTATTGAATTTGTTAACTCACCTGTGATATCACTAAGCAAGTGGTAATCTTATGAGGTACTCTTGAAATCTTTTTGGTAATAGTAAAAACAAAAATCACCCAAAAGGAAGCAATGAGCCCTGCTATACTTATATCGAGAGTGAACGAATCAAGTTGTTTTATGTACTCAGAAGGATTACAGTCAGTGAGAGTAATCATCTTTGCCGAGACAAACATCAAAGGAGCACTAACAAATGTACAAACAACCATAGCGCTGGCAATCTGCAAATTAAGAAACATTTTAAAAATCCATTTAGATATTGTGATTATTTTTACTCACCAGATCTACATCTATAGCATATTGTGTAGCAAAAACAAAAACTGTTGGAGCAGATGGAAAAGTTCCATACAAAAAACCATATGTACTAAGATCTATGTTTTCAGATTCATTGTAACCTACATGTAAAGTACTGATTACTTCTCTAGTTACCAACGGCAAAACGATCCTGAAAATATAGTGAATGAATTTTGTTGTATTGTATTTTTTGAGATTGTTAATCATTGTTTACTTGAGTAATTGGTTATGAACTTTTTGAAAAACATGAGGGGTCAACATCTTCACTGTCGTGTATTTAATTACTGAAGGCGTCAACCACTTGGGTTACCAAAATTATGAGAAATACTGAAATAGCCAATTGTTAACGATCTTCAAACAATGTAATACACAATAGACCCTAATCGAGGAAGGCCTCACTCGATTTAGTACACCTTTTAATACTATTACAACTTTATAAACCTGATAAAAAAAGTATGATGAATGGAAATTGGAATTCAATCTAAGGTAAATTTATAGAGGGTTTAAGTAACAGTCGATTTTAGACAAAGGAGTACCCGAGGTAAACAGAATTCCGTGAAGTTATTGTTGCAATATTCATTTGACCAATCAAATTTGTCAAACAAAAAATTCGTACACGTTTTTTCTTCTTTTTACCAAATTATCTGGTTAATTTATCGTTTTGTACCAATTTTTACTGCCCTGAAGAATCTTCCATAAAATGTATTTTGATTTGATGTGTGTGAAGATATGGAGATCTTTAAAGATTTTTAGCTTGAGACATTGTGATACAAGGTGAAATGTATTTTCAAGTAATGAAAATAATATAACCACAAATTCAGCCTAGCACCACTGATGAGACCTATGACGGGACGAAACAGGGCAGTCTGGTGTTGAATCATAAATGCGTTGTGGTTGGACTCTAGTTCACAACTAGTTTGCCTTGCCGTGAAAGACAGAACAAATCTTGTCGGCGATCTATGTTGAAGCTTGGATTTGCAAATGGATAGCCTCGTGTATCTCTGATATTCGAGGATTGAGTTGTCTGTCGAACCCATAGATGGCGTCCTTGTGAGGGGAGATTTCAGGGTCCTTACTTAAATTTCAGTGAGTTGAATTTACAAATCAAATGTTGGCAATGAGTATTCTAGTTAAAGCTTTTGTTAAGAATTCTCCAGAATGTAACACTATCATTGGGTTTTGAATATATCACATTAACAACCAAAGAAACTTCTATTCTGTCGATTATGACTATTTTATCCAAATTGGAAAATAAATTGTGATCATGGAAAAAATCTGTGACAAAGCTATTTCCGGTTTGTTATCTCCAATTAGCTCTGTGTCGTAAATACTTTGGCACCTGAACACACATCTCAAAATGAGGTGTCATTTAAGAGGACTCAAATCTCCTAAAGCACCCCACTGCAGAGCGTATCTAAAAACGTGTTAAAACCATTCAAAAGATATCTTACAATTTGACCATAATCAATATTCCTGGAACAACTAGTGTTATTCCTCTTAATTTGTGAACCTTTCCAACCATCCGTAAACCAAGTAAGAATAAGGCACTTGCTGAAAAAGCAGATCCCAGTACCTAAAATCGATAATTGATTAAACATGTCTTGATATAATTCGAATATTTAGCAAAAATGTTCACCTGTAAGGTACCTCCAAAAAACAATGGTATCTTGTGCCTGAATATAATGTTTCCTAGAACACCCAATAACGTCATGAAAACAATCGGATTTAAGAAACACCTTTTGCTACAGACACAACCATTTTACATCGTCCTCCTCGGGCCTCTGGACTGGACAGATGCCCATCATTTATCAACATATCTTCTGTGCTTCCATTCTGGCGTGAATTAATTTCAAATAAAATAAATGAGATGGGATTTAAAATGACCAAGCTTATTGGAGCCATCAGATATAAGTAAGTTGCATATTCAGGATGCGTAGATTTATATAACGCTGCAACTGAAAGTACAGTATCATTTCACTCTAACAGTATATTCAATTAGCAAGATTATTTATTTCAAGAGCTATTTGCATAATTTCACTTATTTCATTCATTCAGTTGTTGAGTTGAGGTGTTACAAGATCAAAATTCAATAAAGGATATCTACTAACTTTTTACAAAAATGTATGAAATATGTTGCCCCAACGACTCTGAAAATTTACTTGGTAATACAAGGGTGGTCCCAGAAGTACCTGGCCCAACAAAGAAAACCCAAAAATTTTGGAAAAATATAATCTCCTTGCAGCTCTATACACTTTTACCAGCGACGTTCAATAAGTTCAATAGCGTCTTGCTCCTCAAAATAGCCATTAACTGCGGACATCACTTCTTCATCGTTGGAAAATCTTTGACCACTGAGCCATTGTTTCAAGTTTGGGAACAAAAAATAATTCTAGATAGCTAAATCTGACTAATAGGGACCATGAGGTAGAAATTCAAACCTAAATTCATTAAATTTTGATCACTGCAATATAGATTTGTGAGCTGGTGCATTGTCTTGATGAAACAACACTTTTTTCTTAGCCAAACGTGGCCATGTTTGCTCAATTTCTTCATTCAAACATGGCAATAAGTTCTCATAAAACTCGTCGATGATAGTTTTACCTATGTTAAGATAGTCAATGAAAATTATCCCACGCACATCTCAAATAAACAGATGTCATGAGCTTGCCTGCAGATGAAACGGTCTTCGCCTTCTTTGGAGCAGATTCTCCCTTTTAAGTCACTGTTTTGATTGTTCTTTCGTCTCAGGTGTGAAGTGATGGACATATGTTTCATCCATGGTTATGAAACGACGCAAAAATTCTGCTGTGAACTTTCACTAAACACTCAACTGAAACATCTTCACACCACTGTTTTTGCTCGAGCAAACACGGCTCCCATCTTGTAACAAATTTTCAGATAATATATAGTGTATAACACATTTTTTGAAATGACTTCTAAGCCTGCTAGCTCGCACACTTTCAGTAGACGATCATTCAGTACCGGTTTGTGGATTGTCTTCAACATTTCTGGAGTCCTCACCTCATTCGGTCGACCACTGCTATGCTCGTTTTGGCAGATCGTATGGCCGTGTTTAAAGTCTGCTACTCAATATTTTATTGTTGTTAACGAAGGACCAGACTCGCCCAGAGTAGAATCGAGTTCAGCTTTTATATTGTTTGGGCTGAGGCCTTTCAAATAAAAGTATTGTACCACATAACAATTGACCAATTTTCTCCATTTTCACAAATTCACTGAAAACATTCGCTATTGATGGCTGCCAAACAAATACTAACCAGCACAGAGTCTTCAAACTTGAAAATATGCTTTATAGAGTGTGTAATTTCTAATACAGTGATATTTTTCAAACAATTACTGCAATCTCTAAATCAGGCCAGATACTTCTGGGACCACCTTTGTAGATTTTAATGAAAAAATTTTTCAACACCAGAACTAAAGCTTCCTCTCAACGTGTGTTTTGCTTACCAAGATAGTATCATCAGCATATGATTGAATTTTAGTTACATTTATCTCCTGATGATGCTAACTTAATCTATTGAAAACAATTTTTCCTCTCTAGCACAAAAATTCTGGGTCAGGATAGCAGTTTTGTTCTGTATTTTCAATCAGAGGTTTCAATTCTATCCATATAGTCAACTTACCAATAGGATATCCAATAGCGAAGTCATTGCTCTGGGTGCAAAAAATTGCAAATATACCTGCTCTCCCAAACTTCAATGGTCTCCCAACTAATAAAGTAACAGCGATCACAGAAAAAAATACAATACTTTTTGATATAAGTATGGATAAAAGAAATAACCAATTAATCTGGCTAAGGTCTAGTTCCGCTAGTGACATAAAGATTAATGCGGGCAAGGAAAATGTGCCAACAAATATGCTTATGCCTTTTGCTTCTGTTTCTGATATAAGATTCATGCGACCTGCAAAATACCTGACACAGGCCAATACATTTATCATTAGTCAAATGGAAAGTTTCTCTAGCAGAAATTGAATTAAAACAACAGTGAACTGAAGTAAAAAAAAAACATTGAAAAATTGTGCTCACCCACATATTATTATTGCAAAACATTGTGTTAATGCTGGATAAATATTGTCAATGGTAGAAGCTTCAATATTGCCAGAATCCATATTTAACACGTCAGTAAGCAGAAAATGAAATTCATGGTTGTTTTTGATATTAGATTTTTTATATCAATAATGAAGACTAATCAATAAAATTCCTAAACCATTTTAGAGGTATGCAAACGTTTACGTTTTGGGCATAAATGAAATGTGAAACAGTAAAACGGTTAAACCTTCTAGTCTTCAATTAATCATAACATTCAGCTTCTGTCCCTAAAATTTTCAAATCATCAAATAATCAAATTTTCAAAATATTTTTATCACATAGACATATGTCATGATTCATCATGGATCACGGACAGTGAACTTTTCTCAAGAAAACTAAATTTTTCAATCAGGAAGGTCTATTATAATCAGTTCGATCCAATCACAGGAGAATCATCTGGTGACGTAAGCGAGTACGTCAATAGGCCTTGAAAATACTAAAGCTTTTCCTTGTACCACAGTATTGTGTTAGACCTGTATCATCAATAGCACAAATATTGGTTAATGAATTGAGAAAAAATGGGCATTCGAATATTATTGTGATTAAGGAATCTCAAATAATCAAACACGAAAATATCAATACATTCCGAAAAAAATTAAGAAATGTTGACTATTGGCACCATCAGAATTACCCCACGTGGTCTGTAATAATTTCTGAAACAAAATCGCATTTCAGCATTCACATGCTGAAGAGATCAGATCTACAAAGGCCATACAAAGACAAAAGAAAGATAAATCTTCTGTATCTTGTAGATATTCGATTGCGTTTCTCTTGTGACCACAAACCACTTGTAGTGCATCACGTCACATTAGTGCTTACACTCTAGTGCAGTCGGACATTGCTTGTTAATTGACTTCAAATTACAGTTGAACTTTGTTTTAGCGCAAACCCAGGTGGGGTTTGGGTCCGACTCATATCCACTTCAGTGTGTACTACCTACCTGTAGTACCTGCCTACCTACCTACCTGTAGAAACAACATAATTCTGGAACACCTGGCTGGATAGCCCTGGCAGCTGAATCCATTAATGGAAAAGAAGAAGAAGAACCACTTGTGACTTTCTTCTTCTCCTACAGATGAAGAGGTTATCTGCGGAGGTTATTTTTTAAGTTGAAAATAAAAAAGTGAATGTGCTAAATTAGTTAGGGGTTTATATAATAACATGTTTTCAAGGAATATCAATTTAATACTTTCCAAAAGAACCCACCAGATTTTCAGAAATGTATCCAGTTCGGAAGCATTGGAACCTGTCAAAATGGCCTATGCTACTTATGAGAGCACCGGTTTAGATATAATCAATCAAGCAAGCCCTCTGTTGATAATGCACGGTCTTTTTGGCTCAAAATCCAACTGGAACAGCTTATGCAAAGCATACCATCAAAAATTCGACCCAACAAGAAAAATAATTGCAATGGATGCAAGAAATCATGGGGACAGTCCTCACAGTGAAAATCATACTTACACATATTTAGCAAATGATATCAAAGCATTGTTTGACCAACTGAACTTGAAAAAAGGCGCCTTAATGGGACATTCCATGGGAGGCAGAGCTGTCATGTTATTTGCTCTGAAATATGTAGGTTGTAAAGTTTTCCATTTGTCTCCATAAATGCGAACATAGAAATATTTTAGCCTGAGTTGGTCGAAAGGTTAGTAGTTGTTGATATTTCACCTGTCAGAACTAGTCCAAGTATGGATAGTATGCCACATCTGTTTCAAATACTAGAATCAATAATATTGCCTTCAGAGATGCCTATGTCAAAGGCAAGGACTTTTGTTGAAGAACAGTTGGCAAAGCATATTCACGATAAGTCCTTGAGATCCTTCTTGTTGACAAATTTGGTTCAGAAAAATAATGGCAGGTTTGTAAGATGCATTTCGTCAATACATATCTATAATATATTCTTGTAGTTATAATTGGAGGATTAATATTCCAGTTTTATTGAAAAATTTCAATAATATAGCAAACTTTCCTGTGGTCGATGATTTACATTATGATGGTCCAGTTCTCTTTATTGCTGGTGGAAATTCTGATTACATACAGTAAGTTGAGAGTATTATTATTATTAAAAATTGTGTACTGAATAGATATTTCGTTTATGTAGGTCAAAGATAATGCATTATAGTAATAATGACATACTGTTGAAATTTTGTATCCTCTTTGCCAAGTTCAATTAAATCTGACATAGGTAACCACCAACAATGCAATATAAACTAAAAAAAAAAACAATTCATAAAAGTTGATTATTTTTAATTCAAATATCAACAGCCTAGAGTACAATTTGAATCTCTTGGATGCTTTGTTTGCATATTCTTATCCATACAAGTGTGCGGATAAGAATAAGATGATCTTAATTGGGATTTTGAATTTTTGGATAACTATGAAATTGTGTAATTTCCCTAGAAAAAGAATGAAAGTGAAGGAATTCACAATAAGTCTTCCCCCATTGAACAATATTTCGAGTAATGACTTGGGACTTCTGATTTTAACAATAAACATGATTATTTCCTTGGATAGATCTCCTGGGGATTTTCTAATCTTTTCAAACTGTATCAAACAACTTCTTTTTGTGTCCAACCACTGTGTCTCCTGTTGCTGTGTTACATTTAGAAGAGAAAAGTTTGAAACTCAATCTTTTAGAATGTTTAGAAATAAATAGATTTATGAATCAGGTAATTTACTTTTCAACTTCTCATTTTTGTAAATTTGGGAATTGAATTATATACATTTCCCTTCAAAAAAAAAAAATTTACTGAATAACCAAATAGAATTAAATAACTCCCTGTTACTGAATATTTTTTCAAATGTGGAAACCGGTATACAAGCTCTAGTCATTTCATTCATTAGGTACATTACAAAGTCAGGTACACATTTAACATTAATTGATTGTGTAAAAGTCAGGTACTTGAAATATAGGTACTTCAAATTATAAATACATATTAAAGCATTGAATATTTAGATTTAAGTTGGTGAAGACACGCCTGAATAAACTATTGTATAGCGAAACGTGTTACGTTTTTGAAAAACTACCGGAAATCTCACAATAAAGTGTGTCTTGAATACGTTATGTATTTTCTTTAAATATCAGCCAATTCCATCAAATATATATCAAAAAAATAAAACCAAAATATGTAAAGTAGTTTGAAGAGTGTTGAGCTGAAATGAAAATCTGGTGAAAATAAAATCTAAACATTAATGATATGTAAAAATTATAAACTATTTTCATGGTGGAAATTGCAAGATTTAGATACATACTTAATAAAGATCTTGTATACGATTGCAATTGAATAAAACAAATACAATAGCAGGCTCTTGATTATCTGACAGCTGTCTTAAAATCTTTGTCATCTTCATCAAGCCATGTCCTTTCATCATCATGTGAATAAATTAACAAAAACCTTAAAAATGAACATCTTTTCATCAAGAACCAAATCATTTCATCAGATAAATTTAATTAAAAGAGAAGAAAATTTAGAATTGGCATATGCTTCATATGAATCGACGAAGAGTTATTCAGATAAAAACCCGGAACCAACTCCTGTTTTGGTTCTGCATGGATTTATGGCTTCCAAGAATAATTGGAATAGTTATTGCAAGAAATGTCACGAAAACACCAAATCTAAAGTGGTTGCTATTGATGCGAGAAATCATGGGGACTCGCCACATGCTACGGAAAATTCTTATGACGATATGGTTATGGACATAAGAGAGTTTATGTACAAAATGGATATGAAAAAAATTAATTTATTGGGCCATTCGATGGGCGGAAGAACCGCGATGCTTTTTGCACTCAAATATGTAAGACCAATGAGAGAAAAAATGTGGATTTTAAATTTTTATTCATTTATAATTTCACGGGATCACCCCCATTTACAAAAAAATTCATTTACATTATACAATAGTGTACAATAGAACATTACATCACAACTTAAAATACATATAGTAATAATAATAATATAAGATGCAATTGAGAATAAGGCTGAAATTTTTGAATTTGCTCAGAGATATCCCAATTAAATCTAAAATTCTTTCATTTATAAGTCGAAGTGTTATGATTATGTATGCCATAATTTTAAGTATGGAATCTTAAGTGAAACAAATCGCTAGACCTTAAAATTCTGTTTGAAACATAGTAATGAATTTAAATTGAAAGGGATGTATCTTAACGAAAGAAAAATTTTTGTGACAGAGAGGTTTTGGCTTTCTACCTCCATCTTCATACAAAAAATGTGGGAATCTTCCAAAGAAAGGAATGAAGTAATCAATTTCAAAATGAACTTTTCACAAAGATGTGTAGATCATCATGATGTGTAGATCATTTTTTTGGATCAATTGCTTTCTTCCTTACTTTGGAAGTTTTCCAAATTTTTTACATAAAGATGGACAAGTAGAAAGCCAAAACCTTTCTTTCACATAGAAATAGATGTTTTATAAGATTTCAGAGGCAAGAATTGAATAATTATAATTTAAATGACTGAATATGACCTCTTTAACCTTTTTTAACAAATTTTAGCTTTGAAAGTAGGTTGTGTATGTAAAATAGTCTTATAAATAGGTATATATTCTGATTTTAGTTGACTAGTCTAATGAAGTAGTAACATTTGTGTACCAAATTATTTTGTAACATTATGTTCTGCTTTTACAAATGATTAAATTCTATTCTATTCATTATTGAAATTGTGATGAATTTATTAGACATACCTTAATCAAATAATTTCTATCTACCAATATCTTACAATCCGTATTACACCAGGAATATTAGGGTTTCACCTTGAAATGTAAGATAGTCAGTCAGCTATAAACTTATATAAACCTTTATTTTGGCACCCTAAAACTCTCAGAACCTACTTATCACAGGGTGTCTGCGACTACAGATATTCCAAGGTCAGAAAATCGATTTTTTACACATTTATTGCAAAAATCTCGTTTCCTATGGCTTTTATGCTATTTGTATGAATATTGTAGAGGATTAAATACTCTACAACATACATACACATACAAAATTACACAAAACCTTTGTAAATTGTATCTTACATGTTATTCTGATATATAAGCTGTATTTATGTAAAGTTTCATCTAAATCCGTTAAGTTGTTTAGGCGTGAAAGATCCACAAACGTACATACATACATCGGTCCTCACAAACTTTCACATTTATATTACTATATAGAATATAGATAAGTAACCTAAATCTGTTTGGTAAGTCATCTCTAACATTTTCAGCCAGAACTCGTTGAGAAACTCATAGTTGCTGATATTTCCCCCATAACAAGTAGTCCAAGTGTCAAACAACTTCCAAAACTTCTGAATATTCTGAAAAGAATTGAGATACCAGAAAAAACTACTCTGCAAGAGACAAGAAAAATTTTGAGCGAAAAATTGTTTACTCTAGTAGGAAACAAGCAACTTGTTTCATTCATCTTAACGAATTTAGTTCAAAAAAATGAGGGAAGGTAGTTATCTTAAATTCAACTCATCTTTTTATTGAAACATGTTATTCAATAGTTATAGTTGGCGTTTCAATGAACAAGCACTTGTTGAGAATTTTGAATATATATCTACGTTTCCAGAAATATACAACATCAAGTATGAAGGCCCAGTGCTGTTTGTTGGTGGTGCGAAATCAGATCATATCCCGTAAGACATTTAAAATATAATTTTTCTCTCTGTCAGTCTTTCAGTCAATATATACTTTTTTAAATTCCCCAGTCAACCATTACACACATGAAAACTCATTTTAATGCGAAAATTCTCAAAATACAGTAAAGGTATTTTCATCTAATGAAAATGAACCAATCGATCAATTCAAATCATTTTCAACATTTTGTGACATTCAACAATACACTTTATTATAATGTTTTCTCTCTAGGTAATTGTTGACAAAATCTAGTTAGACGTGTCTCGAAAAGTACAGCAATTTGAAATTGTAGCACAAAAACTAATTGATAATGATTTATCAAAAGACCTCAAAATTTTATTAATAAATTTCCATTTTTTTTAAGAAAATTGTGTTATTTAGCAATACCGTGAGAGCAACCAGCTTGACAAAACTGCGAGTCCATAGGACGAGTGAGTTTATTCTATTGTTCAATTGGTAGTGCTGCTCAAAAATAAAGCTTGACTTTGAAAAAATAGTCATTGCTCAATTTTCTCAAATTTATATACCATTTTTTTTATTATTTGAAATGATTCTTGATATTCTCGAAGGAATGGTTTCAGAGATATTCAATAATTTAGTAAAAAAATATTTGATAAAGTTCGAAGTCTCACAAAGTGCCCCTGTGAAATGTAAAAATCATTATATTCGACCACTTATCACAGAAACTTGTTCCAGTGAACTAATTGTGAGCCGAAATTGATATTCTGTATAGTAACGATGAGATTGGAACCTTTGGTGTGAAAGTTGAATAACTTTTTTCGAGATCAATTGCCCTAACACCAAACTGATATTTTTGCACTCGACGCGCGTTTCGCCAACAAAGTTAGCATCCTCAGGTGAAGAAAATTGATACCTAGTCTAGTCTGGTTAGTCCTTATATACTAAAATTTGTTACCTGAGGTTGTATACCTGAAGTCCAATATGGAATTCCTCGGTAATTAACTACATGCAAGTTTTTTGTAATTATTCTCTTCCTAACAGAAGATTAATGACTCGAATCATTGTCCACAACACAAATTGGCGGCACCGCAATTTCTGGTACACAGGTTAGGTTAGGTTTCCTTTAAAGAAAGATAAGTACGACAATGAAAAGAGAGTGATTCGGTATGTAGCTGAAGCAAATGGTTTTAACCCAGATATAGTTGACAAGATAATTAGAAAATGCTAGTTTAGGAAGCACTTCGTAAATCTTCAACGTTTCAAAAAGAGGAGAGTAATAACAAGTTTATAGTAATCCCATATGAACCCCAATACACGAGAGGGCTTCAACAGATATTCGATAAAGTAAATATGAAAGTTGCATATAAAACTTCTCATAAATTGCAACAGCTTCTTGGTAATCCAAAAGATAGACTAGAAAACACAGAAAGGTCGGGGATTTACGACATCAGTTGTCAAGATTGCAACAGCAAATACATCGGCCAGAGCCGACAAGCGATTAAAACCCGCTTCAAGGAGCATTGTGCACACGTGAAATACGGAAGGATAAAAAAATCCAGTGTCGCCCAACATGCTCTAGACAAGGACCACATAATTGGTGAAAACAATCTGAAATTGATTAAGCATGTGCATGACACCAGGTTACTCGATGCATGTGAGAATCTAGAAATAGCAAAATGTAAAAACAGCATGAATGGCGATAAGGGACCCATCCCGTTTAGCCCGCTTTTTAATCTTCTGTTAGGAAGATAATAATTACAAAAAACTTGCATGTAGTTAATTACCGAGGAATTCCATATTGGACTTCAGGTATACAACCTCAGGTAACAAATTTTAGTATATAAGGACTAACCAGACTAGACTAGGTATCAATTTTCTTCTCCTGAGGATGCTAACTTTGTTGGCAAAACGCGCGTCGAGTGCAAAAATATCAGTTTGGTGTTAGGGCAATTGATCTCGAAAAAAGTTATTCATTCTGTATAGTCAAAAACCAGTAATCAAAAATATGGATGATAGAATTGTATTGTATTAAAAAATGGAACAATTTGAAATTTAGGATTCTTCCATGAAACATCTAAATGTAGAGATGGATTCTAATCCAACACATGATCAAAGGTGCCCTTACATATTGCAGCGAGCATCTATTGGCTCGCTTCAAAAGATAAGGGTTAGTTATCGGTGTATCTGAAAATAAATCGAGGAATTCACTGCAGCTGCCCTAATTAGTTTTTTTGTCATACCTAGTATTTACAAGCCGCATATAGTATTCAATAAAGCCCTAAAAATAATGTAGAGATATTTACTTTTGCAAACGATTTATTTTACTTGTGCCAGCTTCGAAGAAGTTTCAATATGCACTTTTTGGTATGTCCTTGAGCTCTCTCAGTGATTTAGTTTTTATCTCCTAAGTCATCACAAAACGCCGTCCTGTCATGGGTGTCTTCAATTTTGGAGACAGGAAAAAGCGCTGGGGACCAATCTGGCGAATACGGTGGCTGAGGTATGATTACGGTGTTGTTTTTTGCCAAAAAATCACGAACATGCAATGACGAGTAACCAGGTGCATTATCGTGATACAAAAGAAATGAATTGCGGTAGACTAAGATGTTAAAGACACCATCCTGGCAAGCCATGATGAACCCCTGTTTACGACTCCAGCCCACTCGATCTGAGGAAAACGAAAGTCAGGCACTTCGATAAGCCAAGGTCTTCAAGGTCTTGCAATATTGCATTGGCTTTTATATAAGCCTTTTGCTGAACAGGTTCCAACTTGGTGACAGAGTTGTGATCACCTAGTTTCAGTCGAAAACTAAACCGAGTTCACCAGCTACTCGGGCAGCTGCCCCAAAGAAAAGTGCTCCAATTTCTGATCTCTCATGGCCGCGGACCATGCCAAGAAGGGGATCCGAATTCCTGATGAATTTACAGACTCCATCCAGTACCATGCTTTCATGTAGACACTCCAACATTCTAAAAGCATTCTAAAAGAATGCAAACTGAAGACGTGTTTCAGAGTCCTTTGACCATGAATTTTCTTTTCAATTTATTTCAAGTGCAATCATGAAAGTATATTCTGTTTTTAAAATATTTCATTACATCTCTCTTGTTTTTCAGGAAAAGTGATTACCCAAAAATACTGAAATTATTTCCAAATGCTGAACTGAAATTCATAGAAGGAGCTGGTCATTGGATACATAGTGAAAAACCTGCAGAGTTTCTGAAAGTAACTATAGATTTTCTAAACAAAAAAATCAACAAATAGTGATTTTTTGAGACCATCACTTTCAAATATATTACAAAATTTCATTTTCGGCATAAACTAGTCATATTGGGAAAAATAAAAGAATTTTAAGAAAATATACTATTTTTAATTACAATAATGACACATTTCCAAAGATACTATACAATATACATACATATACAATAAATTACTTTACTGATTTGTACATTCAACAATTGAGAAAACAAATGAAACACAACCAAATTGTATCAATGAACCATGATTCAAAATTGCTGAACCTTCCCAGCCTTTTCTCAGTTCATCTGGATTATGGACGCAGCAACATTCCAATCTGAAAATGACAAACCATTTCTTTTAATGTTCAAATGAATTGGATTTAAGGCTTTTTGATTTGAAAACTTATATAAGTATACCAAAATGAGTTAAAATGATAGAAGTCATCTCAAATAAATTGCCTTCTGAGAAAACTAACAGATACAAGGAATGGTCATAATTTTCAATAGCTAAGCATCCATTGAAATCGATCGGTCTTATATATTGTCGACTCTAAATTTTGTTGTTTCTCTACCTGGGTTCAGAAACTGCAATCACTGAACCATAAAATACCTAACAATATAAAAAAAATTGAATTATACGATATTCAAGACATACTTAAAGAATGCATCTGTTTTAAAAAAAAATCTTATTTTCCATTAACCAGCAGTAGCACACCTACGAACGACAACCCTGAGAAGTCGAATCTTGTGCGAGCCAAGGATTAACGAGGTCTTACCTTTTAACGTGTGATCACTAACACATTTTGAAATAGACTGACAGTTTTGTAGTTTTACATATTTTTATTTGTAGTATTATTCTCAGTATGTTCTTTTTTTCTTTCAATATGTATGTCACATCGTCCCCACTATGAACATGTAATGTTTCTTGGGATTATTAAATTCATTATTATAATTGAATACAATGGGGAATGTTCCTCCCGACGAAAATCAAGTAGTTTTCATAAAAAAACTCTAAAACAACGCATTTTAAACTTATCATTTCAATATTTTTCTTTAAAAAATTATTTAAATACTTAAAAAAAGAGGAATTAAATAATGCATTCAACATTTGAAGGGATTCGTTTCTATTTCACCATTTGGCAACATCGGTTATAGCTAATAAAGGACAATGAATCTGTTACCTGTATGAGACAAACAAAGGTGACATATTTCAGAGGCGTGCTGTTCTGTTTACTTATGTTCCGAGTTCCGAGACATTCTGTGACATATGACATTTTGTGCACCTAACCTATCTTCCTCTATATAAATAAATAACAAAACAACTGTGTTTATTTGGCTTGTGAAGGTGGTATTGAACTGTAATTTATATTTTGCCTTAATTGTTGATTTATAAAGATAATTTTCCTTTTTAAAAGTAGAATATCTAGATACGTATAAATTATTTCAACTTGATATAGGCGCTGTTGCCAATATGTGAATTAGAAACAAATCCCTTTAAAAATTAAAACCCAACATTTGAAACATCAATTTGAATACTTTTTGAAGTGAATTTGAAAAACTCATGAATTAAACTCAACTTTATTTTGTTCTAACTTGTATTTGCTGTAATAACCCAAATTGAGGAACATTCCCCATTGCCCACGAGCACAATGAAGTAGATGGGTTGGTATAGTCATGGACACAAACAACATCATTAAAAGAATAAGAAGAAAAAAAATAATTCTAGAGCAATTAGAAAATAAAAAAAAGCAAGGAGCTACAACCAGCATAGTTCCAAAAATTGAATGTGTCCAAAGAAGAGTTTCTGATTCCAAACTAGTCATGGTAGACTTACTGAAAACTCATTTTATACGAACAATTAGCCATTATTTAAAAATTAAATTCTAAACAAGGCTGGTAATAAACAAGAGAAATTGAAAATTATACAAAAATACTAATTGTAAAAATCCTGCACGTACAATACTCATTGATCAAAAATAGACAAAACTTACAAAAAATGTGTCAGCCAGAGATATGATCAAAACAACATACTTATCCGTAGAATCGACAGCAGACATTTTTGCTTCTGAAGATGGCTTGCGTATTCTGTGAATCCTCCTTTTTTTGTCAATAATTTCTCGAACTTGCATTTCCAAGTTGGCACACTTTTCGTCTGATGAAACATTCTTTTCGGGTCGTTTAGGCGAGATATTGTTAGAGTATAAAACATTATTGACATAAGTTCCATATGGAGAGTAGTTTATCAGCTCATAATGCTTCGTATACTGAAAAATAAAAAAAATGGTTCAAGAGTCATAGTCTAGAATTTGGATTGAATTTGAATGAGCCTCAATTATAACAGAAATTTCAAAAGTTTTGTATTTACATATTCTCTGAAAAATCAATCCTATCACTTCATTGAAGAGTTTTTAGACGCTACATTGTAGAGAATTTTAATTCAAGTATATGTATATTCTTTATATTTCAAATTGTATATTTCTGAATATTATGATGAATAAATAAATGTTTCAAAAATTCTTCTTCTTAATGTACAGTACAGATATTAAAAACCCTTCCGTACTAAAAATGATACCACATGAAGTGGTATCATTTTTAGTACTTTTTCATAAGCGGTACACTCGTCACCTTATAGGACGCTGCAAACTTTTTTCAAATAGAGAGGGAAAATCTTGTGATGCCTTGTTTGATAGAATTTCAATTATCTTTCCAACACTTTATACCTTTTGGAAATCGGATTAGCTTGAAAATATATCGCTTAGCAAATAATGCCATTGGAAAAAGAATCCATATGTTTGAATACGATATGAAATCAAAATAGATTGATGCAGCCAACAGTAGACAGCTGTTTCAGCCTGTTCGAATCATATTGAAGAGATAAGTGGCCAGAAATAGTACCTGATGATGTGGGAGTATATAGTATCAATTTCAAAAACTACACCTCACGAGTTGATCTTCACAAACTTTATTTGAATAAATATAATTTAAAAAATTAAAAAACACGCTTTTGAAGAACATCGAACTGAAAAGTTAAAAATATTTTTTTTAAATAAGCTTATTTGTTTTTTACTTTAAGTTCTAGTCACTAGTATTAAAAATCTTTAATGGACGGCGCACGAATGTAAAATTCCCCTCAAACAACATAATAAAGTTTGAGGTATCAAATTCTATAGTAATACCGAGATGCAGTAAGTCTCCAACAGAGGGCGGACAGTTGTACAATTTGTTTCGAAGTAAAGAGAAAATTTGCAGTAATAATTTCAAAAAACAATTCAGTCTTGGATGTTTTGATTTGAAGTTTCATTCAAAATATTAATGGAGTAAAAATATTTTTTTAGCGAATAATTTTATTTTTCAAATCAATCTTTTGATTTGATATGTATGTCAGCACCTTAATTCTAATTTTTCGATTTTTTGAAATATTTGAGTAACTGAATTTTTTAGGTGTACAATTTACGATAAAGTTTTCATTGTTGAAATCCATATTCTGGTTTGCTTTCAAATAATCGAATTAGATTTTAAAATGTATCTTCCGTTTCGTTCAAACCTTTTTTCTGTACTGAATCACGGGTAATTGAAAATATTTCATCTGTAGTACAAAATTTCGCTAACACTTATAATTCTTAAAATATGTTTTTTATTTTGATTTTCTTTTGAACAACCTATCAACAACTTATTCATCAAACTCAAACAACTGTTCATGCAGCTGCAGTTTCGTAAGAAGGTATCATCTTTCCCTCCAACCGATTTCCTGGAGTCTTTGAAGTCCACTAGATACTCGTTAGGACAACAAGAGGATTGTTCCGAATTCTTGGGGTTCTTGTTGAATACTCTTCGTGAGCAAAACAATAGCAAAATCAATACTCCTGACCGCTCTGGACTGAATGATTCCGTACAACCCATCTCGTCTTGTGTTTGTAAATCTTTTGCTGGAAAAATCCTCACTGGTTTACTTTGTGGTAAATTTTCAAGTACCGAAAACTTATGTGAATTTCTGGAACTTCATTTAGCTTTTCCTAATACGACTAATTACCAGTCCGTGCAAAGCTTATTGTTAAATCATCTGAAAATGGAATTTTTAATAGGTGATGATCGACTGTATTGTCAAACATGCGCCAAACTAACTGACTGTTATAATTAAACAAGTATAGCTGAGGCTGCAGTCAATCTAATAATAACAATGATGATTTTCAAACAAGACTCAACCTCTAACGGAAGCAAGAAACTCTTTGGAAGGTTCGAAATAGATGAACACTTCAACCTAGCAGACCACTATTATAATATTCATGCAGTCATTGTTCACAGTGGTTCTGGTGTTGAATTTGGTCATTATTACGCCTTGGTCAAAGAAGAAACGGACTGGTTTAAGTTTGACGATAGTCGTGTCACGAAGTGTTCTGGTGATGCATTGAATTTATTGGAGCCTCTGGAGACACCCTACATTTTGTTTTATAAGAGAGAGGACATTGTTGGATCAAGATCTTCAGATGATGTGGTGCTGCAGGTTTTTCCGGGTTTTCCTGCAGCTGAAAAAGCAAATGCGCCATACTTTTCAATAAAAAATTGTTACCTATCAAGGAGGTTACGTATAGCGGCATCTGTCCGCGAATAGCTTAAACAATAATTGATAGTTACGTACAGCGCCATCTGCCCGCGAATAGATTAAGAAATATTAATGAGGTTACGTACAGCGCCATCTGCCGGCGAATAGATCAAGCAATAATGACGATAATTCTGTCAATACAGAAACCTAACTTGAGAGTTACAAACATACATACATACAGGTGAAGCTAATATAAAGCATGTAATAAAAATATGTCACATGTTTCGCTAGCACAGTAGCTTTTTCACTTGAATCAGAAAAAAAAATAGTAACAATACTTGAAAAATTCAGAAAACAAGTTTTAGAGGTTAGAGGCTTTTTTTTCTACATCTTCTGTAAATATTTTGAAGTAAGGAAGGAAGGAAGCTATTCAGGTAATAATAAACTCTGTACATAGATCTGTGAGGAAACTGCTAAGAAGCTGAACAATCTAAGTTAATTACTGTTTGAAAATATCAGCTAGAATTACTAAGGAAGAATTTAATAAATTTTGCTGATGGATGTGCGATAAAAATCCAGGGGAGGTTTTGCTAGCCTATTTCATTCGATGGATTCGTTATTTCACAGCATGCAACTGCGATATTATTATCAATTTCATTTGAGAATCGTAGCACACTTATATTATTCAGCAAACAAAGTTTTCCATTTACAACATCAACAATGATTTCTACTCACCTCATCAAAAAAAACAGTGGCATGTTTGGGTGCAATGAAATTACAAATACCAAAATTCTCCAAATTAACATCATTAGCAGATCCCTTTCCAATATTTAAAACCCTATATCGCATAGCTACAGCTTCAGGAAATCTAAGAGATACTGTTGGTCTAAATCCCATAAAGCTGTCATCATGTCGAACATCTGTTGGATCTACCTCTGTAGTTCTAACATTATAGAAATGCTTCGAAACCACTGGGCACATCATAGCTCTTGCCCTAATGGTAGACTTGGGTTTCGTTTTCTTTTTTGGACTCGAAAATACTCGAGATATTCTATCAATATCAGCAGGAGTGAGCAGTTCGCTGGGGAGAGGCATATTTCGTAGATTTTCCCTAAAGGCTGGAGAGAAAAGAGCGTTGGAGGATGAAGTAGTGAGAAGCTGTTGGATACGCTGGTATGCAAGGAGCTTGATGACTCTGTCGTCTAACTGCTTCAATTCCAACTCAACTGAAAGGAAAAAGTTTCTTATGCTGTTATGAAATTTGCTCAATTTGGCAGATTATAATTGTAGAAGTTCTGTTCAAAACTGTTATAATAGAGTAAAAACCTTTTCAATCTAAAGAACATGACAGGTATGGCAGAGCTGTTTGAGATATTTTCAACATGAGTTGGTGTTTTAGTAATGATTCAAAGAATAGAAAATAACATCAGATAACCATACTCAATAAAACAAGAAAAAATGAATCACATTCCATGTCTCATATAATTCTACATATAAATTTCTACAAATGTATGTTCCACAACAATTAGTCTTATGAATGTGACAGAAGAAAATCAGAGATGACACATTTTGAATATTAAATAAAAACATCAAGTATCAGAAACAAACTATTTTTAGCGAGATATAACTTTTTAATCTATTTAATGAATGTCTTAATTATTTTGTCATCATTACAGAGATTATTTTTTGGCATTTTCAATCTATAAACACGACCATCTTTTAGATGGTGATGTTTTTCCAGATGAAATTGTTATTGATTCACTCCGAATAATACAACTTCATGGCACTTGTATAATTTTCAAAATGAACTGAAATTCTTCTCTGAATATTAAAATTTCAAACATATTTCATGTATTACCAAAATGAACTGAAGGTGGAAAATTGAGCAAATAGAAATTAATTCTTTGAGCTAATACTATGTCATTTTTCAATAATTCAAAATAGTTTTTTAGTAATAATTGACAATTACTGAATACTGAAGAAAAATATCATAAATACATACATATATCTAGGTTTATTATTACTCAAAACACATCACTTATCAATGAGTTGAATGTGACAAATTTATCAAACTGTCAAATTCAACAATATGTTCCATAGCATTCTCAGATGGAGATTATAAGTAATAAAAGAATACTGAGTGCAACCAGAATAAATGGTTCAGTACACTTAAGTGCCACTTTCAGCAGTAATCCAAATTTCATGCAAGATTATCATGGAGTTTCAACCTCAATACTACCTCATAAACAATAACAAGACAATATTATAGGTAGTAATAAAACTGTAATATTCATTAAAAATTGGAAAAGAAAGATTTTGGCTTTCTACTTCTCCACCTTTATACAAAAAAATGTGGCAATCTTTCACATTTATTTATATAAAGATGGAGAAGAAGAAATCCTTTCCTTTCCCAAAAATTAATCTCACTTAAAATATACCCCTTTCAATTTATACATTAAAAATTAAAATTGAAAAGTTATATTTTCAAGAGCGATCTTATGTATCAAGATGGAGAAGTAGAAGGCCAAAACTTTCTTTTCCCAAAAATACATTAAAAATTGTTTTGGAATTGAACTGAAAATGAGAAAAATTAATGGAAATATTTTTATTATTGGTTATGATTAACTTTTATTTGAAAGAGGTAACACTCAGGTCCTAATCTCAACCTAGCTAAGATAACAGAAAAACTAATTAGGATTTGAGTAACGACACATGAATGTAAAGCATAAATATAATAATGCAATAACTTACATGAAAATGAAACTCAAATCACGATATTTAGGGAAAAAAGTGGAATTATAATAAGATGTTTCCAGTGGCATAAGGAACCTTTTTTATTTTTTTACTGCCAGTAGAATTATATAGATTTTACAGAGTACTTACAATGAGACTAGGTGAATTTAAAATTATGCATGTCTTCAAAAAAATTCGTCAATACGGTATAAGGCCTTGGATATCAGATTTTTTTTATTCAGTTTTGACTGAACGAGTCAGTTTTGACAAGTAGTGAATAATGATTTATTTTCATACGATGGCACACAATAATAATTTTTTACCAAATATTCAATTTACCGACTAAGCAAATTTTTCTTGAGATGATATTATGAACCTTCACAATGACTATTTTTGGGCCGACGAAAATCCACACGTTATTAGAGAAAGTCATTTTCAGCAACAATTTTTGCTGAACGTTTGGGTAGGAATGATTGGTGACTACCTAACTGGACCATTTTTCTACCAGCAAGATGAGCAGGTGAGCATAACCATACCTACTAATTGCTGGATTTGACGTGAAGAACCTCAAAATTGGCCAGCTCGCACTCCCGATATGAATCCTCTGGATTTCTATTTATAGGGTCATCTGAAGGTTCTTGTTTAAACTCCTGTATTAGATGTGAACTACCTGAGCAATTGAATAATTGACAATTGCAATGTCATAAGGAATACTCCAGTTATTTTTGAACGTGTCAGACAATCAATGACAAATAGATTGCAGTCGTGTATTTTATCAGAAGGTGGACATTTTGCTCATTCATTTTAGGGTTGAAATTATTTACTATTTACTTTTGGTTTTTATTTTATGTTGTCCATGGATAGTTTTTAGAAGTATTTTTTCTCAAAAACGAAGCTTGATATGAAAAAAAAAGCGACGAAATAGTTGTATTTTTAGTTGCTTGATTCGAAGAAATAAAAAACTACAAAAAAGTCAGTAGCGTCTTTTTCTCTCTCAATATTGTTGGCTGTGGTGCCCACTGAGACGCCACCGGAACTAATAATTTCAATCTAGTTTGGGCTAAATAAGCGCCTTATTACTTCAAATAACTGTATCAAATTCCAATGAAATTGGTGTAAGGATATTTTATAAATAGGTTTTTTTTTAACTTCAACGCCATGTATCTCCGAAACGAGGCAACTTCTGACATTTGTTAATAAAAACTTTTTTCTTAAAACTGACCTCTAAATTTTCGTACCGTAGTTAGGAAACACCCTGTATAATTGGTTTCGCAGGTGTTATAAAACATTTCAAACAATCTGCCTTTTACTAGACCAAGTTTATAATCTTGAAAGAATGATTATATTATGAGGGACAAATCAGGTGGAAAATTAGAAAGTTGTGAACAGTTCCTCAAACATAAACTAAAAGAAAAAGCTCTTTTCAAACAACTACGTTCACATGAACACTGAAATACACGAAATACACTACTTTCATGCGAACATTGAATTATAAGAAAATCACTTGTTCCCATTCAATTTCTACTTCAAACATTGTTATGGAATTGAAACCGATATCATTCATAATAATACTACATAAACTGATATTTGAAAGAATATTAATATTAACTTTACCTTAAATGGAAATACACTATTCTCAAGGTTTCAAAACACCTGTCTTCAACACCTCATTAGCATGCATTTGATCTTTTGAAGACAAAAACATGCCCCTCTCACAAAAATCACGACTTTTCTTTTAAAAACTTATTTGGAAGAAAAAAAGGGGAATACTCCTGAGTTTGTTAGTAAATACTCAATTATTTTGCTAACATTTCACTGCCCTGATCAATAACATCAAACAAAAGGATCACTGAATATATGATAATTACTAATAATTACTAGAGAGTATTCTTTCAGATTCTATCTATGAATTTTTCATTTTCGAGATTGTTGTATGTGTTTAAATCAATACTTGTATATACCTAATATTTCACTCACCTCATCAATAACTTCGAACAAAGAACCATTCAATATAATAAAGTTTGCTTTGTTTATACATTAACCTATCAATAATTTCTAGATAAAATTCTTTCAGGTGTTGTTATACTCACTTTCCGTTGTTACTCCTGATATCATGTCTGTGATAAAACTGTGCTCTTTCCTGATGAGTTCTTTCTCAAAATAGCCACCATTCAAATGTTCACTTTTCACAAAGCCATTTAAAGATGTCCATTCGATATTATCCAAGATAATATTGCTACCGTTCTCTTCTGAAGTTCCATTGTCTAACTTTCTACTGTCTTTTTTAATATCACAGTTGTCACTATATTCATTTTGAATATCTTCTGTCTTAATGTTGTCTTGCACTTCATTTTCCTCCTCTATTTTCACTACATGTTCACTTAGTAGGTCCACGTTTTTTCGTTTACTTTCTAAACACTCTAATCTTAGCACGTCTCGTAGTCGCGGAAGCAGCTTCACTGGTTTTTTGTAATGGAACTTTACCATTTCTGGGACTTTAACAGTATTTTTTGGTGGTAAACGGGTTTTTATTCGAAAAGGGGGGTGTTTTCTGTGCACTTTTCTGAAGAATTCTAATTTTACCGTATCCTGATCAACGGGACCTGTAAATCTATCCCATATCGTTACTCGTTCGGTTGCAGACACTGAAGTTAGCAATTTGGCATCCTGAGGAAAAAATTACAAATTTTAGAAGTGGACAATGATGTTTTCTAAATATGAATATTCAACAATTGAACTCATTATTCACATTAATCGAAACTAAGAAATTATTGACCCCAATAGTCTTTTAAACTATAAAAACATTTTTTTATAAGGAATATTTTCGTATTATTCTTGAAGATTTTATTTGATTTGAACTCCTTGATTGAATTTTTCAATTTATCGTAAAGTGAGATAGCACTGTATGCTGGAGAATTTTTAAATTTATTTCATTTGCAGGAGGGTATCCTTAACATACCACTATGACGTGTATGATAATTATGAGAAGAAGCATTCGTTTCAAAAGAAGCAAGATTATTTCTTACATAAGTCACACATTTGAATATGTATATGCATGGAACTGATGATATATTTTACCTTATAAGAATGGATTTGCAGCTCTCAAAAATTAGTGTTATAATGTGTTTTTGGGCAACAAATAATATACTAAAATTTCTACCGCATCCCCATGCCATTATATTTAAGGAAATATGCGGATATGCCATTACAAAATATATACTCAAGAGATTTTTTTATTTACACAAAATTTCATTTGTTCCTTCACGGAAAATGCTGCATTAAATTTTTGCAAACCCCATCAATATGCAGATCCCAATTCAGAGATTCATCTAATATCGTACCTAGAAATTTTACATCATGTGACATTGCTATTCCATCAGTAATATCAACTCCACCTGAAATGTTATTTTTTTTATTATAAAATTTACTCGAAACAGATTTATAGGTATTTAATATCAATCAGTACGTCTCAAGTACCAATATTCTTAACAGAAATCAAAATAAGCCTGAAGATGGCAATTCATAAGTAAAGGAAAATAGATATTTCGTAATGGATCTTGAAACATTCATCTCTTTTAACCTACACAGTAGGTTCTGGTAAATGCCTGCCAGAAAACAACTACTTCTCCGGCTAATACCACAATGGATATTGAATTATTCTGACAGTTATTATTATTGGTTTTTACATCCTCTGGAAATGTATACCCTAGTTAGGAAACACCCTATATCAACCTGGAATATTTGTCACCCTTCTATTCGCTACCTACATTTCACTAATGACAATCAGTGAGTCTTCAGCAAAAATAACTTGAAGGTGATATACAGTGTCACACATAAAGTCCGCATTGAATGGGATTTTTTTTTGTTCATCTCTTCAAGCAACTTTTGATATCTCCATTAAGTTGTGATTTAAAAATGATGCCAAATGACATGCATATGACCGATCAAGTGATTTTTCTTCCCTGTCAAATTTGACATTTTTCCCAAAAAATGTTCAGAAAAGCAGTTATTGCTCGAAATTTCGAAAATCGGTAAAGAGAAAAGATGATTGTTTTTTCATTTTTTACCCAAATACCAATTTTTAGCTCTCTAGTACAACTTTAGTTTTTTTACAGTTTTTCGAAAATTTGACATTTGCCGATTTCTCAAATTTAGCCAAACCTCAACAAAGTTAGTGCTTTATGCCTAACTTATCTTTCCAACGCATTTTTATTACCAATTGCAATTCTAAATACAACTTATTTTGCAAAAATTTAAAACACCAGAAAATATTATGCCAAAAAAGATGCAGTTGATACAGCTTTTAAAAACAGATAAATGTTTCACTTTATTTCTACTTTTTGCGAAATAGCTTGATACATAAGCATAATTAAAAAACAATATCAATGAAAAGTCAATAATTTATTCTTTACTGCACTTTTCAAACAGTTAAACTTTGATTTACTAATTACGAAAAATTACAAAGCAATTAAACTAAGGGAAGAAATTATACGAAAGTAATTTCACATTTACTAAATATCTTTTATGAGGTATGAACGAATAAAATTACTTCAGAAATCAATTTAGATTTTGTTGCCTAGAAAACTAAACCGTAAAAAATTCTAACAAACATCTGTTAAAATAAAGTTATAATTTAAATTATGAACACTAAATCAAATCGAAACATATGCCTAAACCATGTAAATACCAATAGAAATACAAAATAAAAAGTCGCATTTCGGTGTGCCTTCCACCACGTTCACTGCAATCAATTGTCCTTTTTAAAACATCTTTAACTGCATTCTTTATACTACGGGGTTTCATGCTTACAACACATTCTTGATTAACTACCTCTAAATGGTTTATATCTCGAAAAGGTCTTTGCTTATACACCTTTTGTTTTAAGTAACCCCACAAGAAGAAATCTAGTGGGGTTATATCAGGAGATCTAGGCGGCCAAAAGTGTTCCATATTGCGACTGATTACTTTGCCCCTAAATATTTCCAAAAGACGCTCTTTAACCACCCTTGTAGTATGAATATCACACTGATATCACACAACATTTCTTACTTGAAGGGTCATATTATCCAAAACTTCAGATAGTTCGGTATTCACAAAGTGTAGGTAGTCCGCAGAATTTAAATTATGTCTAAAAAAGTATGGTCCCATAATTTGATCGTTTAATATGCCACACCATACATTCGTCTTAAACGAATATTGATCTCGACATTCGATTACGAAATGTGGGTTTTCTTTTGCCCACCAGCTGCAGTTTTGCGAGCTCACAACGCCATTTGAAGAGAAGGTCGTTTCATCTGTCCATAAAATTTGATAAGGAAAATGATAATTTTCTTCTTTTTCCCTTCGAAACCAAAAAGAAAAATACAAGGGCATATCGAAGTCCCTTTCTTTTAATGTATTGATAAATTTCGGTTTATAAGGCGTAAATTTATTTTTGTGTAAAATACATTGTACTCTCTCTCGGTTAACATCTGTTCTATCTGCAATATCTTGAATACTTGTTTTTTTATGTTCTACGACATCCAAACATATTTCAAATTCCACTTCTTCAGTATGTCTAGAAGGCTGATGTGCTTTTCTAAAATTACTCTCAACCGAGCCAGTAGATTTAAACTTAGCTAATATCCTACTAACTGTTGACTGATAAATATTTCTTGCAGGATGTCTGGCATTGAAAATATCAGCTACTTGTCGGTGACCGGTATTCTCGCCGCATATTAAAACGATTTCAGTTTTCTCTTGAAGATTCAGCATTTTTAACAACACACTAGACAACGAATAAACTATTTTAAATCTAAAACTGATAAACACTATTTTGAGTTATTCAACAAATATCGTATGACAATAAAATATTTTGCTTATTCAGTTCAGTACAATTGTTTCCACAGTACCCTTGGTTTAATTTCGTTATAATTTTTCGTAATTAGTAAATCAAAGTTTAACTGTTTGAAAAGTGTAGTAAAGAATAAATTATTGACTTTTCATTGATATTGTTTTTTAATTATGCTTATGTATCAAGCTATTTCGCAAAAAGTAGAAATAAAGTGAAATATTTATCTGTTTTTAAAAACTGTATCAACTTTGCATCATTTTTGGCATAATTTTTTCTGGTGTTTTCAATTTTTGCGAAATAAGTTGTATTTAGAATTGCAATTGGTAATAAAAATGCCCTGGAAAGATAAGTTAGGCATAAAGCACTAACTTTGTTGAGGTTTGGCTAAATTTGAGAAATCAGCAAATGTCAAATTTTCGAAAAACTGTAAAAAAACTAAATTTGAACTAGAGAGCTAAAAATTGGTATATGGGTAAAAAATGAAAAAACAATCATCTTTTCTCTTTACCGATTTTCGAAATTTCGAGCAATAACTGCTTTTCTGAACATTTTTTGGAAAAAATGTCAAATTTGACAGGGAAGAAAAATCACTTGATCGGTCATATGCATGTCATTTGGCATCATTTTCAAAGCACAACCTTATGGAGATATCAAAAGTTGCTTGAAGAGATGAACAAAAAAAAAATCCCATTTGATGCGGACTTTATGTGTGACACTGTATATAAAACTTACCAAAATGTGTTCAACATGTTGAGGACACATCCATCTTCCTGAAGGTGGATTAGTTAAGGGTGGATCCAAACAATCTAGGTGATAGAACAGCTCACAAAAATCGCATGATATCAACGGCGCCACCCGACAAGATTTTCTGCATTCGCTGCACTTTTTTGAAGGTAATGGTATTATTCCGCTCGGTCCTTTCTGATGATCTTTCGACACCTTATTATTTTTTCTGCCCACTTTGGAGTACGGAATTTCCACTGAAAAAAATCAAGAGGTTATTCGAAATAACTGTTCTAAAAGACTTTTTTGAGTAGTAGAGTAGTCAACACATCATGTATCAGTACTCTACCAAGACCTAGGTACCTGGTGTCAAAATGTCTTTGAACCTCTTCAGTACCAATATTTGGTTCTATATACATACATCTGCTGATGGCCGGAAATTCTAATAGCAGAGAATTTTTGCTTCTAAGACTACGGAACCTATGTATTGCCACTTTCAGTATGTTTGTTCAAATATTCTATTAGATGAAATTCCAACAGAGGAACGTTTCATTGGCAGTGGGGTTCCACAAGGTTCCGTTTGGGACCGGTGTTGTTTCTCATTTATGTCAATGACTTAGTCCATGTTGACATAAGTGGTAAATTCACATGTTTTGCTGACGACACCACTATCCTCTGGCATAGCAATACCGCCTCAATTTACTTGATCAAATCATTGTCGACATAAGATCATCATCATTCAACATCGATAAAACAAATGTGATCACGTTTAGATGTGACATAGGGGAAGTAGAATTGGAAAATGTAAAAATTGAAAATTTGGAGAAAAACAAATTTTTAGGGCTCTTCATTGATGAAAATCTAAAATTTGATTCCCATGTCGACTACTTATGTAAAAGACAAGCAGCAGGATGTCATGCAGTAAGAGTTGTTGCAATAGAGTTAGACACTACTGTCACAAGATCAGTTTATTTTGCACAAATTGAGTCCTATTTACGTTATGGAATTTGTTTCTGGGGAAATTGTGCAAAATTTCGTTTCAATATGGTATTCTTTCTACAAAAAAGATCCATCAGACATTTATGCAAACTAGCTACAGGAATTCATGCCGCCCATTATTTGTGACGCAGAAAATTCTGACCTTTGTTATGTCTTTTCATTTTGGAAACAGTGTGTCTTATCCACAAAAAATATAAAAATCAATTTAATAACACCTCAACTTATAGTACACGTCAGACTGACTCAGTCTTAACCGATCATCAACATGGTTTTAGAAAAGCTAGATCAGTTGAGACTGCTATTGCTAAAAAATTCGAGTTTATTTACAATGAAATCGATAAGCGGAAGTACGTAGTTTCAATATTATTTGACTTGGCTAAGGCGTTTGATTCAGTAAACAGTGACATAATGGTTAGTAAGTTATATAACATTGACATTAGAGGGTTCCTTCTGGAATGGATAAAATCTTTTATGAAAGATAGGAAAATGGTAGTGACTGTGAATAATGCAGTATCTGATATTCAAGATATTATCCTTGGGGTACCACAGGGGTCCATTTTAGGCCCACTGCTTTTCTCCATCTATATAAATTATCTTCCGAAGTATATAAAACAAGGTTTTATTATCCTATTCGCAGATGACACTACCATAACAGTTTCCGGAAATACTGTGGAGGAGCTAGAAAACAACATTAGTTCAGTCATGGACAACATGATTTCTTGGTGTGATAGAAATCAACTACTGAACGAAAGTAAAACAGTACATTTAAGCTTCGCGTTGAGGAAAACAGTGAAACTCAACAGCATCCAACTTTCGGAAACAGTCAAAATCCTTGGTATGTTTATAGATAAAACCTTGTCTTGGGAGCCCCATATCGATTATGTCTGCAAAAAATTGAATCAAGCTTTATTTGCAATCCGACAGATCAAAGACGTGCTTAGTTGAGATGGTATCAGGACTGTTTACTATTCATTGGCGTACTCACATATGACTCAAAATGTATTAATGTGGGGTTCTTCTGTGGGGGCAAAACGTGTTTTTATTGTTCAAAAAAGAATAATTAGAACTATCTTCAATTATGCACCCAGGAATAGCTGTAGACCTACTTTCTGCAAGAACAAGATGCTAACGTTACCTTCTATCTATATATATATATATATATATATATATATATATATATATATATATATATATATGTATGTGTGTTATTTTTTATTTAGATAGATAGATCTTTATTTAAATAGGATATCCTAATAATATACAAATCAACTAGAATGGTAGAAATAAAAAAAAAGGTATGTGTTACATCTAGAAATGACTTAAATGTATGACAAACATAAGCTCAATAAAATATTTTTAAAGACATTATTACAAAACAGCAACATTATACATTCGAAAAATTTCAATGCAACATGTAGAAAGATAAATTACATAATTATTTGAAATATATAAGGAACATTAGATGAATGGAATTATACAAATTACAGCTACAGGTAACAAAGACATAATACATATCATATTTGTTCATTTAAAACAAATTTCTTCAGTTCATTTTTGAACATGTTCAGAGATGGGCTATTTTTAATTGCATTAGGTAATTTGTTGAACCGATCAAAACCCTTGAAAAACAATGAGTTCATAGTATTTTTGTTTTTTGTTCTGTTAATATATAAGTTATTATTATTTCGAGTGAAGTGGTGGTGAATATCGTGATGAAAGACAATATATATATATAATATATAATATATATATATATATATATATATATATATATATATATATATAGTTAAGTACCTGTTTCAAGTGTCAGATCTATGTTATACTGTAGACCGTTATCATTGTTTTATATAATTTTCATATTTTTATTTATGACATGTCTTATATCATGTATATGATCGAAAAGACAAATAAAGTTATTATTATTATTATTATCCATATACTCTGCTCCTGTCTCTAAGCATTATTTTATAGTTTATTTTGTTAATTGTCCCATATACATGTTTTACTTTACTAGACTTTGCCAATAAGATGTTCAGATCTTGGGTAATAAAGCATATTTTGATTTGGTTTGGTTTCTGAATCTAATTTTTAGTTTTTTCCAAACGCCTTTCACGATTTATCCTGTTTGAAACACAAATCTTGACAATCAAGGGTATTATGCAATCTCAAGAATTAAGAATTGTATGCCTTTACGCGCCATTTTAGATGTATATTACAATCTGGTCTATAGCCATTTAAGTTATAATGTTATCCTATGGGGAAACAGTGTTGACAAAGATAGAGTTTTCATTGCTCAAAAAAAAGTTGTTAGGAAATTACTAGGCATCCCTTGGAGGGAATCATGCAAGACATTTTTCATTAGTCATCAAATTTTAACCTTTCCCTGCATCTATATCTTTAAAATACTTTTACATGTTCGCGAATGTATAACAGACTGTACTAAGAACTCATTCTATCATAGCTACCCAACTCGATATGCAGAGGAGTTGACCATTCCTAAACATAAAACTATAAAATTCGAATATTCTCCCAAATATATGGGAATAAAATTATTCAATCGGTTACCAGACCATTTCAAACAGATGAACACTGTAGCATTTAAAAAAGCAGTTAAAACATTGCTTCTTTCTAAGGCTTACTATAGTATTGGCGAATTTCTCTTGGACCATCTCGACTGAATGGGTTCATGCGGCTTTGGCATGATATATTCAATTTTTATAACTACAATTGTTTTAATTTTTATAACTCTGACTTATTTGTATAAATTTTTATTGTATTATTTTTATCTACTGATCTACAATTTTATCGTTTGATGTGATTTTTATCTGCTTAATACTGACCTATCCTATACGTTTGTCAACGTCTTTGAGGATGAATAAATATTATTATTATTATTATTATTAATTAAATCGAAGCATGCACCAGCCGGTATAAAGAGGAAAAAACAGAAAATAAGCACAGTTCCAATTCTAACCTAACCTAATATTGGTTTCCTCTCAATATAATTCTCATTCCTCTATTTTGTAGTTTTTGTAGTTGTGCCTGTTTGTTCAAGTTGAAGGAGTATAAAATCGAAGCACAATAATCAAAACGTAGTTGTATAATTGTTTTATGAAGTAATATTTAGTTAGTTATTGAGCTCTTTGCCTACATTCTTCGCAGACCTGTGTCACAAGCGGCTCCAATAGCTGCATTCTGGGCCCAGAAGAAAGGCAAGCTGAAAAAGGTCGAGGTGAGTCGAGTTTTGTTCTTTTCAAACAGTTCGCATTTACGTGGACTGTTGAAAAAATCAGGTGAATGTTCAAACTTCTCGAGCTACATGCATACGATTAGTGATTAATTAGAATGTTTAGTTTCTTGGTGAGAGGCATAAAAGATAGGTGTATTTTACGTGTTCGGCGATTTATTGTTATCAATCAAAAATGTTCTTTATTGTCAAAGAAAAAAAAATTCTTATTGGCAAAGCATAAATAAACAAAATAAATCAGTCAATTTATAGTAAATTGTTAAGAAGGTAGCTGAATGACTTTTAAAATTAGGCATCACTAATTCCCCTTTTTCTATTATGATTTTAGAGGGTTTATGTTTTTTAATTGAAAAATAGTCTACAAAATGCCTCCTTTGAAAATGAGTTTCTGTTTTTGCATATTTTTAGATGTTATATTTGATCACAAGGGGTACATTGCCATAGTGCTTCCCACCCTTAAGGGTTTTGAAGCATATGTATAATGTAGAAAAATTTTTGTTAAGAGTTACAATTTTAGGAGAAATCTACTTACTTTCCTAATTTTTGTAGTAAAATTGATTTTCAGTATTTCTCGAAAACAATCAATTTATTAACTACTGACCTTTATCAGTTCCTGGAAATAAACAAGGAAAGCTCATATTTCTTGGCAACTCAAATTGTTTAGGATTCATAGCAGTAGCAGCTTCTATCAAAATCTCCATGGGACTAATTTTTGGTTTCTTTGCTATTTTTGAAGAAGCGGCCGGAGTATTATTTGATCTCTTGTTAGGTAACTTCAAAACTGAAGTTTCTTTGTTTGTTGCATGAATGCAAGAGTGACAGAGCCATTCACCACTTGGGATATCTTGTGCTTCCAATGGAGGATCACTAAAAACAAAAGCATTGATCAAGTTTGTAGCCAGAAATAATATTAAGAAGTTAGTTCTAACCATGTTGAAATTTATAGTAATCACAACAGAAAATGCAAAAAAAATCAGAGCCTCCAAAACAACAAATTGCAAACACTGCTCATTTAACCCAGACCTGAAAAAAATCTTGTGGAAAAATAATCTAAATTTCATGTAGTAAATATTATCTGACTAAATGAATATCTTCATCAAGGAATCTGATTATATGGAATTCATCTTTTACAAATTGACAAAGCACTCCAACTTGAAGATGATATAATTTTAAAAATCTTGATATCTCAACAAAAATTCATTCTACAAAGTGCACCTTTTTGTAGTAAAATGTGATAAATGACTTTAATTTATTGATATTTTTTTTATTCAAATTGTATTTGAGGAAAAACCTCTTTGCCTTCCTATATTTTCAATAAAATATATTAGGATGTTTCAAAAGTTTTGTCAGTTTTAATGTTATGTATAGCTACTTATCTCAATATACAGGGTCCTGCAACAGTGGCGCGGTGTTCCATATCTCTATTTAGGAAACAGATAGAAACCTAAATTTCTATGTCACCTCTTTGCACGAGCTAGACAAAATAAAAATATTGGCGGTCACACAGGGTGTTCAATTTTTTCTGGGCGGATCCCAACTGTGTTTTTTTGAATAGCAACCTATATTTTTTATTGCTTTTTTGGTTTCTACATAGAAAATAAAAGACACTTTATGTATATCTTCACTTCGAAAATATTGACGGTTTTCGAGATATCTAGCATGACAATTTTTTCTGGGCGGATCCCAACTGTGTTTTTTCAAATGGATTACGCTTTGAAAAAAGTCTTTCATCGAGTTTATGGGGTAGAAATAGGAAGAACGACCATTTTTCGAAAACAATGCTTTTTTAAGAAAAACTATTGAACCTAGCCATAGGGAATACTCAATGATATTTGTAGAGGTTTCGTTGAAGCTCCTTATGGATCAATAATATACAGGGTGTTCCCTTTAAAATAAGGAAGATTCTGCAAATTTTTATTTACAATATGTGGCAAGCAGTTTTTCATACCCTGTATATCACAGGTGGACTTCAGATATATCGTTTGAGAGAGTTACCACTGTAGAATATTTGATCCAAAAAAAATACAATTGGACTTGGCACAACTTTATAATTTCAAATATTCTGAGTGATGAATATTGAAAAAAAAAACTGTCATGCTAGATATCTCGAAAACCGTCAATATTTTCGAAGTGAAGATATACATAAAGTGTCTTTTATTTTCTATGTAGAAACCGAAAAAGCAATAAAAAATATAGGTTGCTATTCCAAAAAACACAGTTGGGATCCGCCCAGAAAAAATTGAACACCCTGTGTGACCGCCAATATTTTTATTTTGTCTAGTTCGTGCAATGAGGTGATATTATAGAAATTTAGATTTCTATCTGTTTCCTAAATTGAGATATGGAACACCGCGCCACTGTTGCAGGACCCTGTATATTTATTCTACCGTGTTGTATCCTATATATTGATGCTGTTCATTCGTTGCCAGCTACAAACTCAGTAAAAAAATTGAATTTCATCTCCTGATAAAATACATTCTTATTTCATTTTTGTGCAGTTAGCTAACTAACATGTCATTATTGTAGGTACATTTTGTACTATTTTTTAGATTTTTGTTCAAGCTCATATGTCTATTTTTGATTATACCATTATCAGTGGATTTGGCTAGTCTCGAAATTTCACATAATTCATGTAGCTGTTTGGTACATTTGGTACTATTTCGAATTATTGATATACTGACGAGAATAATAAAATCAAGATCAACCTTGATTGATTTGATTATTGTACAAGATGAAAATAAGTGGATTGATCATCAGTTAATATTTTTTTAAATATCAGCTTTATGAGTCACTAATATTTATAAATTTGTATTTTTTTGTATATTAGGCTTGCCTACTAAATAAATAAATAATAATTTTAATTTTTTATCTTCGAATGGTTAATTCCATTCTTTTCCATCAATGAAAAAAAAAGAATTGATGATAAACTGCATGTATGTGTGTCGATAGTATGGAGAAACATTTTGATGTTCATGCTCTTGCCAAGACACGCAGCTTGATAAACGGAAAATATTACACAAATGATGAAAGTTAGGAATAGGGCACTCAGTAGGTTCAAAATAATGTGAATCAACTAGCACTGGATTTTATAAGGAAATGGGAAACTCCATTTCCAAAGCAATTTTAGGTGAAAATAACTGATTTCAACTATAAGTTTAGTGTATCTAACAAAAGACAATGCTGGAACATGTGTAAATATTATAATAAAGTTATAATCGTGAAAGCTAAGGCTGATATCCTACTGGAATTGCAAAATCATATGTTGATGCTCTACCTAAGTCTCTCCATCAGTTTGATGCCATGTCCTTTTACAAGAGTAATGTACTTTACTACACCAACTTTAAACTATCCCAGTCAAATAAAAACCAATGCAATGCATATCCATATGATTCTTTTATGGTGTCCAGCAATCCTTTCCTATTTTTATCACGCCTATATTAGCTTCACTTGTATGATTGTTTGTTTGTAACCCATTCCTTTGGACTCAATTTTGACTAACTTTAAACAAACAGATATATTTTAAACTTTGTACACTCATTATCCCGATCAGGATTAAATAATTTCCTCATACAGCCTCTGTGTGAGCGCAAGTGAGACAACTGCACCGTCTGTGCATGCATCATATTAATTTTATATTAAAACAAATAGGCTTGAAATAGCAAGCAAATTAAAAAGTGGAAAATAAATGATAGTTTGTAAAATTAAAAAAAGCTATGATAGCAACACAAACTAAAAAATAATTCGAAACTAATTTAGGATTGTGTTCAACATTGATATTAAGTCCTATGGCTTGATATAACTGCTGACTTTTAAAAAGTCTGAAATCAGAACAAATCTATTCACAAAAAAATTAATTTTATTGTAAAAAAAGCGTGGGGTGCCAATCTGGCAAGCAGCTGCTAAAAAAGTAATTATAACAATGGATTTCTTCAGCACCCCACGCTTTTTACAATACTGCACTGACACCTGTTGGATATAATCCAACGCCCTTCGCGGTATTAGCCAGGGGAGTAGTTGTTTTCTGATAGGCGTCAGTCCATTAACCTACTGATAGATAGATAGATAAATAGTGTGATAGATAGATAGATAGTGAATAAAAAGAGTGATGGGGCAAAAACTTCTTTAGGTCGGATTTGAAAATTTTTTGCAAATGTTATGCATTCAGGAAGCAGGTTATAAAAGTAGCCTCCAGCATACAGGGGAGATTTTGTGTACCATGTTTTGTTAAATTGATTTAGGTGTATTTGTTTTTATATCTAGTATCGTGCTCGTGAAGATCGCTATTTTTTGTAAATTTATCTTTATTATTATAAAAATGAGTCTTATAAATCGTTTTTGTAAAATGAACACTCGTTACACTTCAGTTGACCTACCCCATGTAATGATATTACAGCTGATTGCCGTGTAGACAAGAGCGGAATACATGTTAATCAAGTGGTTTCTATGAAAGTTCGATTTGAGACTAGTAAAAGCATAATACAGTTTATTAAGTTTTTTACATATGTTATCAATTTGGTTGTTGAAGGTTAATTTGTAATCCAGTTCCATGCCAAGGAATTTTGTGCTTTCTGATGCTAAGATATCAGTGTGGCCTAAGTTGAACTTCATGTTGTTGAATTGTTTTTGAGGACTACTGAATTGGATAAGGACCATTTTTTCCATATTATTAATGGGTGATTTCTCTCACACCATTGAGTGAAGTTCTTCACTACTAGTTGTATATCATTCATCAAGTCAAATGTATCGTTAGCATGTTGAATCATCTGCATAAATGAAGACCTGTCCTTTGTTAATATGGAGAGGTGGGTCATTGATATACAATAAAAACAGCAAAGGACCCAATACTCTCACCTTGAGGAGTCCCAAGGGAAATATTGTTTCCCTCTGAAAGTTCTTTATTGACCTCAACTTTTAGGGTTCTGCCGGTCATGTATGATAAGATGAAAGATTGTATGGGATCTCGAATGCCCATTGCTTCTAATTTTATCTTCAAGAAGTATGGATTAATGGTGTCAAAGGCGCGGGTGAGGTCAAAGAAAAGTCTTACTACATATTTATTTTTATCGATATTTTCATAGATATACTGAATCATATCTGTTGATGCGGTCTCAATGGAGTAGTTGGGTCGGAAACCGTGCTGACAAGGGGTTAATATTTTTCTATGCTCTAGGTAATTTATCAATTGATTGTACACAGCTGTTTAGGTATATTGTGTTGTAAATTAGATTTCTACGGAGTGAGAGGTGTCTGCCTGGACATGATGAAGTCATACCTTAACGAAAGATATCAAATTGTTGATCTAGGAAATACCAAAAGTGAAAAAAGAAAAATATTAATAGGAGTGCCACAAGGGTCAATATTGGGGCCACTTGTGTTTCTAATATATATCAACGACCTACCTCACGTGATGAACTCGTCAGGCATAGAAACTATATTGTATGCAGATGATGCAACCTTGGGCAAAAAAATATATAAAATAGATCATCCTCGTATGATCCATACTGACATATTAGAAAAAGCTCGATCATGGTTCCAACCAAATGACTTGATTCTCAATGAACAAAAAACAGAAACTCTAACTTTTGAAACAATTTGCTTAAATCGAGATAACAAAAATTCTACCAAATTTTTGGGAGTACAAATAGATTCCAACCTGAAATGGATAGACCACATAAATAACATGTGTAGTAAACTTAGTAAGACGGTTTTTGCTATCAGAAGAATTAAAAAAAATAGTAAATCAAAGTGCGGCACTTGCAACATATCATTCTCTATTTTATTCAGTCCTTAGGTATGGTATAATCAATTGGAATAATGCGTCAAAAAAAAATCTTAATAGAATATTTGTCATTCAAAAATCTGCATTAGGAAGTATAATCTCTGCCAATTATGATGAAAAGTGTCGACCAATATTCGTAAAACTCAAAATAATGACCCTATATTCAGTTATTGTCTATGAAAATCTGCTTCTTGTTCAACAAAACTTGTTGAATGAAGTTGCTCACAAGGATATACACCAACATGATACAAGAAATAAATCAAACCTTGTTCCTTGCTAATAGGTTGAAAAGAACAGATAATATAGGAATTAAGCTATACAATGCCTTATCTGCCGAATTTCGTAACTCGCCATTTTAAAAACTTATTGAAGAAAATATTAACCAAACACCCTTTATATGAAATTGATCAATTTTTCAAAGTTATCCAAGAAGAAAGAGACACTTTGTGGTCACCTCCCGAACTTTTACTCAACTTTGAATATATATAATACGTTAGCTATGTGTTTATAATTTGTAAAAGCTCATGGCTTTACATTTTAGTCAAGTCTTATAAGATTGGAATTTTATCTTGTTAACTTGTATTTTTTTTTGTAAATCTAATTCATCTACAAGCATTTTTTTAAAAACGATATTGACAAATCTTACCCTCTCAAACCTATTTTAGAAATTGTATTGACGTGTCTAAAAACTCTGTGTTTCTTGAGACTAATAAATATTATTATTATTATTACTGTTTAGTTATATCTGAGACTGGATTGAACGTTTAAAGTCCATTTCTTTAGATTAGTTTTATAAACTATTATTTGTTTTCAGTTTCTTTCACTTTATATTTGTAACTTACAATCATGTTCATATTCTGAAAATTCTTTCTTTTTTATACTGATTATTTTTTATATACTGATTACTTCAAACAGCATTCCCATGAGAGCAACTCCGGATTGCTGAGAGGCTAGTAGGGGTGCAATTTTCCACGAAGAAATCGACAATATAGGGTTCATAGAGCATGCCGAATACTGTTGTTCCATGTGAAAATATCTTCAGCTACAATACTTCTTCAGAAGATACAATTTTTTTAATCAAAATGATGGAAGAGATTTCAGAAAGGTCACTTTCAGTGACAAAATCGAGGACCATATAGATGTTAATGAACAAGCCAAATACCATTGTATTATGTAAAATATCAACAGCAAAGTTATTTATTCAAATTACATGCTTTTTTTTAAATAGAAATGATATAAAGGTTGTAGGGAAGTTTTCCACTACAAAATCGAGACTACATTACTACATTTAATCCCTACTAATATTATAAATGCGAATGTAAGTTTTTGTTATGGTTTCACCGCGAAACCTACTCAACCGATCATCATGAAATTTTTTACACATGTTCTTGGAGGTATTAGAAGTATCATAGGATACTTTTTTATAAAAAAATTTTAATAATTGGTAATAAAAAAATATTGTAACTATTTGTATGAAATGGTCTGTCACAAAACTCAATGTGACAAACCAAATCCTACGCAAGCGAAGCCGCGGGTAATAGCTACTATTAGTTATAAAACATGCTGAATGCTATTGTTACATGCAAAAATGCCTTTTTCCAATCATGATTGTTTCAACTGATACTAATTTCAAGTATTGAAAATTTCACAAAAAAAATAATTGTCTGTGTAGGAACCTGGAGTAGCAAAAGTTTCATCTACTATCACCGCACTCATTATCAGTAGTATGTGCGTTGACTGTGAGGACGAAGATTATATTTCAAAAAAAGTCTCAGCTAGGACTGTGGCGATGAGATGCAAGAATATATATTTTTTCATTCACAGGTGGAGGTGAAATTATATTTTCTTTACTGATTTCGTAGCAGGCATTAAATGTCCTAAAAGGCAAATTTTCATGGTTAGCCATGATTTTCCATATGGCGCCTTGGCACACTCTTTTAGGTTAGCAATATATTCACCCAATTCATGGCTTTAGCCCATGGCATCCTTCACACAGGTAATTTGGCAAGTATAATGGTGGATATTTGAGTACAATTATTTTTGAAGTACTTACTGACACCCCAAGTGGAAACTAGAGGGACATTTATCACAGCAAATCAAGTCACCACCTTCACCACAGGCATCACAACTATCATGATTATGTCCCTTTCCTGGTCTTCTGAAGTATGGATGCTCAGAGACAGATTTCTTGACCTTTTCTTTTGTTTCATCTCCCTGAGGTGGAGCAATCAATGCTTGTATTTGCTTGAATAAAATACTGAAGGTTAATTCACTACAATTGAAATGTATATCATCGTTTCAAATATGAAACTGTTCAATACTGATTTTATGTGAAATGCAAATGAAGCTTTGACAAAAGGATACTTTTGACCTTCTCTGGCCTAATAAACTTTTTTTAGGTAGGGAGGGTATTGTAGAACTAATAGAAATTAATCTTTCAAACAGGGTCTACACTTTTAAAATTGATTATATTTGAAAATATAAATAAAAAGGACTCTCCGCCATTTTATAGCATTAATTTTTTAAGCAAAAAACAAAAGACACTCCACTCACTTCCATAAGGCCCCCGGAGGTGTCTAGGTCATATTCAATCGTAGTCATTTTGAGGATTTTATTATGTATTAGGATGGTTTTCTTGAGATAACTGGAAATACTTCTCAAGTTTAAATTTTTCTATATAGTCTCTAGATAATTTTTTGTAAATACACTAACTAAACTACCTATAATCACTAAACTCAATGAACTATACACTGGCATTCTTCCACAAATAAATATAAAGTGAGTATTCTATTTTATTTCCAAATATACATATATATTGTATTTCATTTATGATTTATTTACAACAAAATATCCGTTTGACGTATCACATACTTGGCGCCGCTGTTGACTACACAGAGACAAATACTAAAACAGAACGAGAGTGAAGAAACAGGATAGAACACAAATCTGCATAATATAGTGTCACTTTTCTTCCACATATCGGTGGCTCGACGTTATGAAAGCGTACTATACTATTTTTTCACAATTCACATTTACAACTATGAATCAACAGTTATATCAATCTGAATTTAAACTCATAAGTGTGAATTTGTAATCATAAGTGTAAATAATAATAACAGATTTTTGTGGCCGTTCTTCTCTTTCTCGATCACCTCCCGTTATCAAGGGAAGAATAAGATTCAGGACAAACGAGGAAAAACAAAATGAAAAATATAGGGAAAGCTCAATAGGAACCCTGATAAAAAAAAACTAATAAATAGAGTTTATTCTATGATGAGTGAAAATCATAGAATAAACTCTATTTATTATTTTTTAAATATGGATTTTCATCAAGTATCGGCCAGTTCTATTCAATTAAGGAACCCTGATAATTGAACAGATTCACTTTTGTTTTGACAAAAACTCCCGATGCGACGCGAGAAATAAAAAATTACCCAACTTTGTACACATATTGAAGGGTGAAACAAGAATCGAAACATTTCGTTTGTATTTATTTCATGGACTTTGATGTAGTAGAA